>NW_026623050.1:1846363-2154090 GCF_023065955.2 Ursus arctos
TTAAACCACTTGACAACTAATACTGTTCTGCCATACTTTCCTTAACCTTCATTAATTACAGGAGGGAGAGAAGAACAATACTTCATATCCTAAGTAAATGTATTTTAAACCCAGAGCAGCATCACTGAGTAGCACCAAAAGCTAGATGTAGGACTATGCACATGTTTAAGGACACGTAAGCTCTGTACTGACAAGACAGAATACTAAGAAGCATCTGCCTTTTAGGAACTGATCAGACAGAGTTAGATGTCATACATACATGGGTCGTAAATGCTTTTAGCATGAACAAATTAGAAAAGTGAAAAAACAAGGCACTGACCTTTGTAAGAACAACAACAACAAAAAATACGAAGACTGCCTATTCTGAAATCTAGCACGACTTCGGTGCCCTGGCTTTCCTGAAGTTACAGCTTCAGGAGAGGACTCTGAAGTACCCATTTTTTCTTTTAAGTAAATTACCACTGGTGCTGTCTATAACATAGCCAAACTTCTCATAATGATGCCGTTGCTCAAAAAACTTCCTTAATTTTTTTTTTTAAATATGCCTTCAAAATATGTCAGAATGTACTTCAGCATACACTCAACTGTGGCAAATTCTCATCCTTAGCAGATGAACAAAGCATTTAGGAACAAATCTGTTGAAATAGATAAGTAAACAAACCAGGGAATAACTACTTTTAATCAACACTAAGGGTTTATTATTAACTAATGACAATTTTGGGTGGTCATTAGTTGGCTTAACAAGGAATTCAAAAGAACTTCTAAAAAAGGCTTTGAAAAAAACACTACTAAACAAAGCCTTTTACAGTGACATAATGAGAGCTAAACTTCTACTATTAGGTCTCCTTAAAATATAGTTTCATGCTTACGGTCCTATTTTATAAAGGATGATATATGGATGTATATATATGTATATTGGGATGATATATGGATGTGATATATATACATCCATATATCATCCCAATATATGTTTACACGTGTGTGTCCGAGCATGTGTGTGCAGCACGCGCACACACGCGCGCACACACACACACACACACACACACACACACACACACACACACAATTAGGGCACGGTTAAATTTAATAAAAATCCAAGGAGCGTCTGCCTTCGGCTCAGGGCGTGATCCCGGCGTTATGGGATGGAGCCCCACATCAGGCTCCTCCGCTAGGAGCCTGCTTCTTCCTCTCCCACTCCCCCTGCTGTGTTCCCTCTCTCGCTGGCTGCCTCTCTGTCAAATAAATAAATAAAACCTTTAAAAAAAAAATCCTTAATACTATGCATTCAATATACTGAATAGTTTCCAGTTTTAAAACTGAACTTGAGGGTACCAGAAAATGATCCTAACGCATGTAACAGACAGGAGTATTTTTAGTTACATCTGATAAATTCTACACTAAATTTCATGGTACACCTGAATCCTGTACTTCTCTGCCATACCTTCCCCAGAATAGTACTCAGTTGGGACAATATTTTCATCCCATATGATTTTCTCAGTTGGATACAAAGGCATCTGGTTCAACTGCTGAATCTGAGAAATTCGACGTTCATGACGAGATACCTGAAAGAAGCAGGACCATGCAGAAAGTTAGAAGCACATCATTTTTTATTTATTTATTTATTTATTATTAAATTTTTTTTTTAAAGATTTATTTATTTATTTATTTGACAGATATAGAGACAGCCAGTGAGAGAGGGAACACAAGCAGGGGGAGTGGGAGAGGAAGAAGCAGGCTCATAGCAGAGGAGCCTGATGTGGGGCTCGATCCCATAACGCCGGGATCACGCCCTGAGCCAAAGGCAGACGCTTAACCGCTGTGCCACCCAGGCGCCCCAGAAGCACATCATTTTTTAATCAAAATAATGTATGGAGAAATTCACATAAAGTACAGAATGAGAAGTTTCATGTCTTTCAGTTATGGTAGCACTTAAAATGAGGGTTTTTTTTTTCTTTTTCTACTTTCTCCATAAATCAAAGACGAGAGAAGCATCAATTATGATGGGCTTTGGAAAATCAGGCAGATCAGAGTTCAATGCCAAGTACCTTTAATTTATGAGCTACATAAAAACTGGGCACGTTCCTTCAACTTCCCTGATCTTAGCTTCTTTTTCAGTAAAACAGATAAAATACCAATCACCTCTCGGGTTTCTTATGAAAATGAAACGGCATACACAGCATCAAAGTGCCTGGCATATGCCAAGCCCTTAAAAACCACAGCACTTAATATTCACCAATATTAAGCCCTAAGTCCTAGATTATAGTTTTCATTCTTCTACTAATTAAACAATCTGGAAAATTCTGTTTATTAAAAAACCCGGGGGTGCCTGGGTGGCTCAGTCGGTTAAGTATCTGACTCTTGGTTTCAGCTCAGGTCGTGATCTTCAAGTCAGGAGACAGAATTCAGCGTTGGGCTCCGTGTTCGAGGGGAATCTGCTTCCCCTCTCCCTCAGCCACCCCCCCCCCACCTTGCTCACGCTGTCTCTCTCTCTGAAATAAATAAATCTTTTTAAAAAAAAAACCCACACACAAAAACACCTGGCCTCAGTTTTCCTTGTAAAATGAGAGTTGGACTTTATGACCTCTATGTAGATTTCCATTGTTAATATTACAGTCATCTATCTCAAACCAGAAATAAGTTTGTTACCTAATTAACATGTTAAAATAATGATACATGTGAAAAATGTGTCACATTCTCTTCAGTGGAGACAGTATTATTTTAGGAAAGAAAATAGTGAGATATCATCTAAATAATACTCATATTTCTACTTCTTTATCATAATTCAGATTTTAGAAGAAGCCAAAGCCTAAGGAAATCCTTTGAGAGAGAGAGGAAATGAAAGATAATGCTGTAGCGCTATAAATTTTTAAAAATGTTTTCTTTTTGGCATAAATATTTAAATTTCAAGGATGAAATCTTAGGTGTAAGACTGTAAAAGGCATAGGATCAGCCTTATACTTAAACCTATTTTCCATTAGAAAGATTCCTAAAGAAATCCTCATTTCTTTGTATAGTAAGGATTTATTATTAATTCCCCAAACCTGACTTATGAGAAAAGATTTCATGTTGTCAGAAAATAGGACTAGGAATTTTTGGAAAGCATTTGTAGTCAGAAATAATGAGAAGAAGGCAAAGATGGTGACCTAAGACATACATTTCACTTAAGTAAACATATCAATAAAAAAGTATTTCCCATACTTGAAAAAACTTAAAACTCTAAGAATTTCTCTCCAACTGGCACTTAAACACCTGTCATTAGGCTTAAAACACCTGCTACCAACAGCTTCTGGTTACTTGCCCAAAACTAGCATTATCATCTTCTGTACAGTAAGAGACTGTATCTCACACCCTATATTAAAAGTATTAGCTTGGAATATAAGTCACAAAACTGTGTGCCCATTATGGTGCCATACATGTAAAAAAAAATGCATATACACACCCACACAGTGTATGTTTGTAGAGTTATAAAAAAACAAACTAAAAACTACTCAACCTATAGCATAGCAGACAGAAAACAAAAAATTAAAACAAGCTATTATTTCTTTTACCCACGCAACTGCAGAAATTGGGATGACTCCTAACATCCAGTGCTGGTAAGAGCTTAAGGAGACACACTCTAATACACTGTTGGTAGGAACACACATCTTTCAGAGGATAATTTGGCTGCATCTTATCTTTTAAATAAGCACATGCTTCGATCAAATAATTTCACTTCTAGGTACCCTCCTAAATGTCCACACATGGGCACAAAGCGGCATGTGTGAGGATCACATCATTATTTGTAAAAGTGAACATTGCAAACAACTTAGATATTGATAGTGGGGATATAATTACTCATGCATCATATGAATTATTTTACTAGAGCTAAAATATATTCCTTTCTCTCAATTTTTTCTGTGAACCTAAAACTGCACTAAAAAATAAAACCTTACATAAAAAGTATTAGTTTGAGTTAAAGTCCATTATTTTCCAAAATGACTGAAAAATCCCTTAGTATTCTTAAACCACTAAGTTAGTGGCTGACACAGAAGCTGCTCATAAATGTTTGCACAGAATGAATTCATGCCATAAAGCAGTTTTAAAAGGTAAAAGACTTGGGGCGCCTGGGTGGCACAGCGGTTAAGCGTCTGCCTTCGGCTCAGGGCGTGATCCCGGCGTTGTGGGATCGAGCTCCACGTCAGGCTCCTCTGCTATGAGCCTGCTTCTTCCTCTCACACTCCCCCTGCTTGTGTTCCCTCTCTCGCTGGCTGTCTCTATCTCTGTCAAATAAATAAATAAAATCTTTAAAAAAAATTTTTTTAAAAAGGTAAAAGACTTAAGAAATCTAATGGATAAGAAATCTGATAAAAATTAAATGATGATATAATTGTAAAACAGGTAGCAATGACCTACTTAACCTTTAGTCCAGGAAAAAATTTGTATCAATCCATGTCTTTAAGATAGGGAACATTTAAAGAACATTAATATTTACCAGCAATTCTAGAAGAAATTCTTTATCAAAAGTTGTGTCTTCATTTTTAGGAAGAGTTGGTAACAAGCAGAGGTATGATGCCACCTGGTGGAGTGTATTTGAACTGCAGAATAAGGAATATTCAGATCAGAATATTTTATTAACTTATTTTACTTCACTTTTGAAACACGTAATTTTATAGACTGATTAAAAAGTTTTACCTAGCAAATGTAATCCTATGATATTACAGCAAATAAAAAAATCAGCAATGAAAGCCCCCTTAATACAGGTTCTCAAAGTGTCTTCTGCAAACCCCCTGTGGTCCTTGAGACCTTTCTAGTAAGTCTGCAAGAACAATACTTTTTTCTATTAATACTAAGACATTATTTGTTTTTCTCACTATCTTTACATACACAGTGAAAAGCAGTGGTGGGTAAAACTGCTGGCACAGGTGAAGGCAGTGGCACCAACCAGGACTATAAGGAGCCATAGCATTCCCTATGGCCACATGCAGAGGGGGAAAAGAAGCCACTTTCGTTTAAGAATGCCCTTAATGAAGCAGTAATATTAATGTATTAATTAAAAGTAAACTTCTACTTAAAATTTATTACTAATGTAATTAAATTTGGACTCTTGAGTATCTGTTTTTAAAAAATTCTGTGTGACAAGATGGGAACTACACATTTTACACACAATTTTTACTTGAAAGAACTAATGACAAACCACGGTTATTCAGACTTTTCAAATCTGAACAAAATAAACCAGTAACTTTAAGGAAAACAACTGACAGTATTGTTACCAAAGATAAAATTTGAACTTCCAAGTGAAAAACTGGAATTCTGGGAAAACGTGCATTCACCAACGTGAGCTGAACAGCTTTCCATTACTGAAATAGAGTTTCATCACCTTTGGCCAAAGGCCCTCACACACTCTATCCCAGCCCCTGGTAACCACTAATCTGTTTTTGATCTCTACAATTTTACTTTTTCCAGAGGGTCATATAAACGGAATCATACATTATATATAGCCTTTTGATACTGGTTATTTTCATCTAGCATAATGCAACTAAAATTCACCCATACTGTGTGCATTTTAGTTGGTTCCTTTTTACTGCTGAGTAGTACTCCATCATACAGATGTAGCACACTGTGTTTATTCATTGACCAGCTGAAGGCTGTTTTGACAACTATAAAGCCACTACACATATTTACCCATAGACTTTTGCATGAACATAAATTTTCATTTGGTGTATCTGTGAGAACACTAGATTGTGTAGTAAATGGGTGTTTAACTTTACAAGAAACTGTCACATTTTTCCAAAGAGGCACTACCATTTTGAATTCCCACCAGCAAAAGTATGAGAATTCCAGCTGTTCCATATCCTTATCAAAAGTCAATACAATGCATGTTTTTTACAATTGGTATCTCATTATGATTTAAATTTGCATTTCTCTAATAACTAATGATGCTAAGTATCTTTCTCTGGCCTAATTGAAATGTATCACCTTTAAAGCAGTATCTGTTCAAATCTTTAGCTATTTTTAAATTGTTTTCTTATTATTGAGTTCTGAGACTTCTGGATACCGGTCCATCATCAGATATGTGTTCAGTCAATATTTCCTCCCAGTCTGGGGTTGTATTTACATTCTGTTAACAATGTCTTTGAAATAGTAGGTTTTAAAATTTGATAAAGACAATTTATCAATTTTTTTTTTCTTCATGGATTATGCTTTGGGGTCTATGGAAATCTTTGTACAAATCACAATCACAAAACTTTTCTCCTCCATGTCCTATTAGCTCTGGTTCTGATAAATGTCTATGATTAATTTTGAGTTAGTCTGTGTATATGGTGTGAAGTAAGTGTCAAGTTTCATACTTTGCATATAGATGTCCAACTGTTTCACCATTATTGAAAAGATTACCCTTTCTCCAGGGAGTTGCTTTGGCATCTTAGTCAGAAATCAACTAACATATATGTGTGGTCTATTTTCAACTCTACTGTTCCAGTGATCTATGTGTCTGTCTGTCCTTTATTCAATACCACAATGTCTTGATTAATGTAGCCATATAGGCAGTCTTGAAATTAGGTAGTGGGAATCCTCCAACTTTGTTCTTTTTCAAAATGGTTTTGTTTAGTCTAGTCTCTTTGTCTTTCTATATTAATTTTTGAATAAGCTTGTCAATTTCTAGAAAATATCCTGTTGGGATTCCAAGTGGAACTGAATTATACCTATGGATCAATTTGGGCAGAATTCATACCTTAATTGAGTCCTCTCATCCATAAGCAAGGCAAATATCTCCATTTCTAAAATTAATTCACTGTTAGTAATGGCCAAAAATTTAGAAAGTAAAGATCTGTCAACAGGAGAGTGATTAAAAAATAGTATGGTATATCGTCCAATGGAATTTTATGCAGTTCATTAAGAGAATGAAACAGATTTCTGTGTTATTGTAAGAGTCATTATTAAATCTTATGAAAACCAACAAACAAACCAACTTTCAAGTGGAAACCAAGTTTGTTTCATTTCAAATAGCCAATGAACTAAACATAATTTCTCCCAAGAATTAAGGACAATGGGGAGATAAAAGAGCACAGTTAAAGGTTAGACTGCCTAGGTTTGAAATCGGGACCACCGAGGTAGGAATCCTAGCTCTGCCACTTACTTGCTATTTGATCTAGGCAAATGACTTTTCAATTCTGTGTCTCAGTGACCTTATTTCAAAAATGGTACCTACTCCTCACATAAATGAATGTCTTGAGGATTATTTATGCAGTTAGTAGAGTGCCTACCATGTATATAAATGTACTATTACCATTTTCAAAATAGTATATTAGCTAAGTGTCAAAGAATATTACTAATTTCATAAATTTTAAACATAAAAATTTTTTTCATCTTCTAATATCACACATGACCATTTACTGGTTTCTGTTTTATGTTATGATTGATGGGATACCAGTTTTATGTTCTACTCTGAGAAAATTTATGATTTAGGAAAAATGTTTAAGTTATGAAAAATATAAATTTTGCCCCCCAAAATAGAAGATCAATAATTATATCTAAGTGACTTAAAGATACCAACTGCCAGAAAGAAGCACTAGTTTTAGTTGTCAACAGAGTAGTACAGTAAGTTTCACTACCTAGTAGTACAAAATGTTTAAAAGCAAAAAGAAAATTAAAATTCAGTTCTTTCATGTTGACTTACCTAAGAGGTCCAAAGAACTTGACCAAAGATTCCCGAGTATCTACTTCTGCCACATTTGAGAGGGCAAAATCATAGAGCTCAGGGAAATGTGCAAAAGCAGCTCTCTAGAAAGGAGAAAAAAAAAAAAATAACTAACGCCTACAAATTAATACAATCAACTACAATTTATATACTACATAATAAAAATAATATTTTAAAAATATTAATGCACTTCTCTTTCTCTTATATGCTTCTCATATGTGACCTCTGCCTTATTTAGCCAGAAGCATTCAATACAATGGGAAAAAACTAGAATTATTCCAACAAGACTGCAAAACCAGTCAATGTTCAGTTTTTTATTTCTAATGCTGTATTTTGAACATACATGAAAATAGCCATGAAAGCTAGCTTCACTGACACAGAGGGAGAAAAATAAAACAATACACTTTATTATCAAGAACTGGCCCAACAAAACTAAAAGAAAGTTCCAAGGGAAATTCCCACTGAAGAGATAGCTTGAGGGAGAATTCAAAAGTACAGTGGTTTGTGCTTTTACTTTGGAACTCTGGAAAGATAGGACCTCTCAGGGTAACACCCCCAACCAACCATGGGGTAAGCTGCAAGAAAACAGAAATAGCATTACAGTGACTGGGTAAGAGTGTATAAGGTAACATCTCTAGTCTTCCTTAATGCCCATGTTGCACGGAGAAGATCCAGAAGTTTTCACATGCCCCATGACAGATGGCACCACGAGCTGCCAAGGTTACTGATCAGATGCCATGAGATTACTACAGGTAATAGCAAAATGACAATGCAACCCAAGTCTCAGTGAGCTGTTTAAGCTAGGAAATGAATGAGAGTCAGCTCTCAGGAGAACTCTAGCAACCACTAAGCGCAACGCTGGAGCCTCATCAGCAAGGAGATAGCCAAACTCCTTGGGAACCATCATCATGCCTTGCCTGGTACCAAGAGAGCAGACCACATGCCACACCAGCTGTGGTCACTTCAAGGGCAGAAGCAGAAGGACAAAAAAACACTACTGCTCTGAGAAGAGCAGGAAAAGACATCGGAGCCGGGACACTGTGCAGATCAGTCCTCTGCCAAAACAATGAGGCTACCATGGTGCCTCCACATACCCAGATGGCATTCTGGGAAAGAAGAGGGAGAGGCGAGTATCTTTGAGAGATAGTGGAGTTGATTGTGAAAGACAATTTTGACTGAACCTTTACCCGAAAAGACTCTTCAAAACAGAAAGAACTGAATTTCTTCAAGGTGACAAATAAAAGCTTCTTTCTCCCACCAGAGGGAGTAAGATGAGATCAGTAATACAAAACAAACAAACAAAGGTACTTTGTTAACACAGATGAGCTGTACTGGCAAACTGCAGTCCCATTATGTGTGTTTATTTTTAAAATGTACAAAATGTTCACACATACTTTGTCAATATATTGGAATACTTTTTCATAAAATCAAAGTGGTAAGTATATACATCAAATTGGTCTAATAACGGATAGAAAATTTGAGTGTCAAATATCAGTATCTGGATTCTCAAGACTGAAGAAAGCCACTTTTTCCATGGATTCATTGGAATTAGCAATATTTAAAAAGCTCAGTACGAAAACACTATTGAATTAGTACTTTCTTCTACCTGTACTACATGAACTAAATTACATATGACCCAACTTGACGGAGCAGAATCACAGGCTGCAGTGCATTACAGTTACCTGGAGAGAAGTAATTCTGTCATAGTGAATTGTGGTCATCTCATTCTCTGTCAGAGCATTTCCAGTCTGGTCGTTAATCTCAAAACCAGTATAGAACTTAAGCATGTCCAAAAGCTGAAAGGATACATTTACATTACTAAACTGTCTGAACATAAGAACAAGAAACCATTAACAAAAACTCTTATAAAGAATAAACAAGTCCACGTAACTTCTCCGAGGTGCTGAAGAACTCTGGAATATAAACACCGTAACATGTATGTTAGAACATACCAAACGTGTTATTTGTCTGCGAATAAAGTATGAGTCTAGTAAATAAATTGCTGAAGTCTATTTCATACACATGGTCTACTTCTACAGAGAGGAACTTAAGCTGCAATCTCAATAATGAGCAGACATTAAGGATCTAATCAAAGGAAGCCAAACACTAATGGAAAAAACACAAACTCCATGACTGCAAATTTACAAAACTAGACCAGTGGGGGGAACCCGTAAGGTCTTTTACTTATGCCACTTAATACAGAATTTTCTGAATGAAGGTTTTGGAATTCATAATTGGAGATACTCTCCTCTGTGTACTGCTTCTTTTGGGAAAAGCAGCAAGGTGAGGAAAGCTAAGATATTTATTCTTCTCATCAGTCTCCATGGCCATTGAGCCCTTTCTTTGGCCTAGTTACTGCTGCTAATGAAGGCCTGCTTTCCCTTCGTAGCAATGGCATCAAGAGTCTACTGGCTGCATTCACCCCAAATCTTTATTATTCTTAATTCTAATCTATGGAAGATCAGAGATGAGAATTTAATATGTTGTAATATATGTGGCAAATCACTGGATAGAAATTTAATAAGAGAATGAGAAAAAATACAGATATAAGATAAAAGAATTCTTGGGGTGCCTGGGTGCCTCAGTCAGTTAACTGAGGTTAACTCTTGGTTTTGGCTCAGGTCACGATCTCAGGGTCGTGAGCCTGAGCCGCCCCAGTGGGGCTCTGCGCTCAGCGGGGAGGCTGCTTGAGATTCTCTCTCTCTCCCTCTCCCTCTGCCTCTCCCCTGGCTTGTAAAAAAAAAAAAAAAAAAAAAAAAAGATAAGAGCATTCTTAAAAGAATACGTGAACACACTAAAATTACATTTCCATGTACAATCTCATTGAAAGGCAAGGGTTAGAAGTTTGTTAGACTTTCCTCCCGAAAAGGAGATGTGAAACAGGAAATGTAAAACAGGAATACTTCTTTCTACCCAAGGTAGCAAACGAGCACATCCATGCTATCAACTGTCTCTGTCACCATCATCTTATGGAAAGACAGCCATAATATTAGGGCAGAGTTCTCTTGAAATTAACGCTCATCATCTATTGTATTCCACAGTGGTTACCAACATAAAATATATGAGTATGTGGGACTACATTGCCAAAATTATAATTTAGTCCAACGATAAAATCACATGATTAACAAAAACTCTTCATTCATTCATTTTCTACATTAAGACTTGATTTTACTTTAAAATGACTAATTAGGAATTTATATTATTCAATTCAATATTTAGCAAAATTTCCTTTATATCATCCACTGGTATTCTTAGTTACATGGCAAAAAAAAGATCAATTTAGAAATGAAAACATAGTTCAGATATATCCATGCTCACCTGGGAAAAAAGGTGGCCATCCTCTTCCCTATGAACAAGATTGGAAAGGTAACAGTGAACCAAAAGGTGGGAGTCATCCAGGATGGTATTAAACCAGCGCCTTGTGGGGAGTAGGGCCTAGAACAAATAAACACCAGGGCAATAAGTCTGTATGTTCTCCGCAGCTAGAGGTAAAATCTACTATTTTGCTTAGAAGTGTCAATCACATACAAAGTACCCTCTAGTCTCCCAAAAGTCATGGTGCACAAAATAAGGGGTCTGAACAATGCTGTAAATAAACTCAGTGGCAACGTTTAAAAATAAAATCCAGCACTGGAAGAAATTTCAGATATATAAGCCAGTAGTTTTCAAACAAAATCCTACATGAAATCCCAATATGTATTGTGTATAGATGTAAAAATGGTGCTACTCTGAGAGAAAAGGGACTGGGGACCCCTATGTGGAGACTTCTTTCTCCATATCTTCTTCCCATATCCCCCTCGTGACAGTCAGCAAGACAATGCCGAGATACTGCTATCAGTTTGAAAACCACTAATCAAATATCCTCATTTTACAGACGAGGTTATCGAGATCCTCAGAGGTTATAAATTAGTTACTGGCAGAACTAGAATCTGAATAAAGATCTCATGAATGGCTGCTAGCCCAATACTCTAATCCTTATGTCAAGAAACCACCCCGTCTCTCCAGATAAGAAATGAACACAAAGGATTTTCTTTCAATTTCCTGCAGTAAAGAGGGAAAGGAAAGGAAATGAATTCAATCTGAATTACACCAACTCTGCATCTGAACTTTCTGTCAAAATCTTGCACCTAATAATATGAAATCTTCTTTAAGAATCTTAATTTAAAAAATTGACAATAGCAAATACATCTTTTTTCATCAACAATATTAGACACATTTAGACAAGTGAGATTATTAAGAGATGGCCATAAACCCGTAACTTCAGCCGCTATTAAAACTCTGTGATGGGGGAAAAAACCAAACCAGAAACAAAAACCTCTACGATGGGGTATTAAAATATGATAGAAAATAAAAAGCTATTGCTAGACTCATGTTTAATAACTACACTATATTCATATTTTTTTCTACAAACAACAGCCATCTGACAGTTATTTGAAAACCTCAAGGGCCAACTGCTTTTGACTTGCCTCTCTTTGTGACACCTAGAAACAGGTAAAAAACCCAAGGCCAGTTTGAAGTAATGAAGAAATATTTCATATAGTCATAAGCTTAACCTTATCCCCCTTAAAGATGAAGTAACAGAAGAGTCACTGCACATTTTTTACCTCTAGGTCAATCATAAGTTCAATGAATCTTTCACAGTAATGAACTTTGTCCATAGTGACTGGTTCTAGACATAACAGAGAAAACATGTTAGAATTTTCTTACTTAGGCCATTCAGTGTACTATATCTTACAACTGGCAGTTATTTAGTTATTGAAACTGTCATTTGTCTCTTACTCATCAGGACAGGATCATGATGCAGAGTAAGGACCCAACCTATATTTCAAAAAAGGCAGGCTTTACCCTTATGTTTAGCTCTACAAATATAAGAAAATGAAAAACCTATCTTGGGTTAGAAACACATTTTAAAAATCAGGTTTGCAAAAATATTTTAAAAGTGCTTAGATCTACTAATGTCTGTAATAATTAGTCATAAAAAATGACTTGTATTAAATGACTAGATTTGAAAAAACCAAGTGATACAAAAACTAAAAAGGGAGTGTAAAACAAAAGTAAACAGGCAGTTCTTCCTCAGTTCTTGACTCACTTTCCTTCTTGCTTTCGCACACTAAACTTCTAGAACTTCTCTCATAACATAAACACATATAGAATATGTGTACATGCAGACATAGATAATCTTTAGAATGCAAAGAAAATGGATGGGAAAGGTATGCACCAAACTAATTAATGAGACAACTATTATGAGCTTTTTTCCACTTATATATATATTACTTTTGATATTAAAATGTCAATGACAGAGCAATAAAATATTTTTAAATCACCTTAATTTATGCTATTCATGAATATTAACGTACTGTTTTTTAAAAACATTTACTTTTGTTTTTAAATAATCATAACCTTGTAACATGATAAACTTTTAGAGTACAAGTTTTGCTTTTTTTTTCTAATGCCAGGTAATAGTCTACCATTTTACCAGCTAAACCATCCTGCCAAGATTGTGTCAATTAAAAGGTAATTCCAGGGTCCCCACTGCTGCTTAGTCTAAGGACTCCCAGCAGCGACTAATCCCAGTGCTTACATTTAACCTATCGATGCTTAAATAAATCCACATAATTTAATTTACTTGTAGCAGACAGGAAAACAGAAGGTTTTATCTGAAGAAAGAAATGTGAATACTTTTGTGACTAATATATAGAAATATTAAGTAGAACTTTTCTAGTTAACACATGCTCCAAATCCAGATCTTGAAATAACATAACCATAAAATTTCACAGCTGGAAAAGACCTCAGAGAATGCCTGTTCTAGCTCTTCATTTTCCAGGTGAGAAAGTGAAAACCAGAGAAAACGACCTGGTAAAAGTGTAGAACAAAATAATGGCTGATTAGAACTGGAATCCAGGTTTTCTGAGACATAGTCTAGTCACACAGATGTTGAAACAAAAGAATTTAAAGGAGCAACTTATAAATTAAATCCATTCAAACTAGTCCTCTGCTATTTTTTATTCTTATTACTGTAAAAGAAAAATATTTTTGTCCAAAATTTAAAAAGTGAGCAAACTCTATACTCTGTATTTTTATTTATAGTTTGAGAAAATTACTGGCAATGACCTATTTAAAATTAAAATTAGAACATGATGCTTGCCACTCAGCTTCTGAGCTCTGGTGAATAAAGCTGCATGTTTTTATGTAAGTTGGCCCTACTGGGCATATTGTTTAGAGCTGAAACCTTGTCATACGAATTTCAGACACCAAGATATCCTTATCATTTGCTTCTTCCGTATATTGTGGGATTTTTTTTCCTTTCTTCTGACAGCAGTCCTGACATCTCAGATCAACCTACACAGATTTCCTTTATAACAACGGATATGGATATGTTGTTTTTCATGATGCTGTAAAATGAAACTATAATCCTTATTTTTTTAAAAAACCGTTTTCTGTTTTCTCACTATATAATCCGTCCATCTTTACCCTCCCTGAACTGGCACACTACTTTCATCATCCTGTTGGTTCCTGTGCCAGAGAGTTAACAAATTGTGATTAAAGCTCAAGGTCAATCTAAGACATTTTGTTTTCTGGCAATAAGTGAACTAAGGCAACAGCTGGTGGTTTGTAGATTGTTAAAATTATGGCAGGTCCTGTGTTGCTGTTGTTACTTGATTTTCAAACCTTGCTGATGACCCAAGATTAACAACATTCCATAGAGATGTCAATTTTTATGGCCCTAATTATTACAGGTATTAGTAGTTCTAAGCACTCATTACTACCTTTTGTGCCCCCCCCAAAAAAATCTAAGTTTTCCTCCTAGATTTAAGCCACTTAACTGAAAGACTTAAAAATACTACTATTAAGTGACTTAGATTATTAGCATATGACAATTTTTTTTTATACCGATGCTGGGAGTAATCTTAGGCCTCAAATCAGGTATAGCTGATGGACAGCATTAGTATCTATTCCTTGCTGGATTATAAGTGTGGTTTTCGGCTGTAAAATATTACTTGGAAGGTCGGCATTTATAAGTAATCCTGTTGTATTTTAGTTTAAAAAAAGCTACAATCTCTGATGCAAAAATATAAATATGGTATATCCACAGAGCTGTTCTTAGATTACATCCCACTTAGAAAATTTTATTAACCAATGACCTATCTTATATAGCATATATACACCTTTATTAAGTAAAAAATAATCTATGTACATTCAATAAATGCTTATAAAGATCTGACAAACCCAGCATAATGGAATTAACCCCTCACGGTATACAGGCGTTATCACATATACACACAAATACAGTATAATCATGGTATATTTTTAAGTAGATCGTCTACACAGCATATATTTGTTTCATCAATAAATGGAGGCCATGTTGGAGGGAAATCTTTCCCATTTTATCTTGTAGCTCATACCTCAAAAATAATTCTCGCCCCTCCAAACAGTATTTGATGCTATTTAAAAACACTATTTAGCACCATACTGGCAATGCCACGTTGGGTATGTGATGGTCTTGTTCACCACTGTATCCCAGTACCTTGTTCAGGACCTAAGTCTAGCAAGCAAACTTAAAAAATATTTGCTAAATCAATGAGTATTTCAATAACCATGCAGGTACCTTTAAAATATATGAACTTTTAAGGCAGTCACAATATTCACACTGGTAGTCACAATATTCAGACTGGTAATATACATGAAAAGGGGAGGACAGATATGTTGTCCTAATGATTTAAAACTATTCTAAGAGCAGGTTTTAGACTAGAGACTAGTAAACACTACAGGGGCACCCGAATGACAACCTCACAAATGAGCTAAGAGAAGATAGTTACCAGAAAGTGGCACTGATTTCAGCACAGAGATAAACTTCTGTATGAGTTGTGAAAGAAATCTTCTTTCTTGATAGGCTCTAAAATCAGAGAATAACATTGACCAAATTATTTTTGAAAAATAATTATTTCAAAAGTAAAATTTAAATGTCGAACAAGCCTTTCCTACACTGTTCAAATGTTCCATTTCTCTCTGAAACTGGGACCATAATTTGAACACACAGCTGCTTCTTTGTATGTAAATAAAAGGCTACATGGAGAAAAGAAGAGCCTCATTACTGGTATAATAAGCCAGCCATGAACACACCCCTTTCTCTTACTGTGGAAGTTTTCACTTGTGATTTAAAGGTCAGAACTAGAAAGGGGTTTTCAAAATTTCATTTAGAGTCTGCCCTTAAGGTTCAAAATTTAATGTTTAAGTATGTAATTAAAATAAGATAAACAATTTTATACTTTTAATATGTTTGAAGTATCACACATACTAGAGTATTACAATGTCTAAAAATTAAATGTTGGTTTAAAAAACAATTTGTTACTCATTACTAATTTAAGATACACTATGTACCAATCAATCAACAAACATTCACCAGGTATTGGACAGCTGTAAATGATTATGCCAGTCCTGCTGGAAATACAAAGTAGGGGAATGACTAAAATGTGCAAGTATTATAAAGATAATCAGTAACAGAAAGCAACATGTAATTAATAAAACTGGCTGACATTAATTGAGCACTTAGTGTGCCAGGATCTAAACTGTGTTAAGTACTTCATATGAATAATCTCATTTAAGACTAACAACAGTCCTATGAAACAGGTACTACTTACTGTCCCAATTTCACACTGGTGCTGAAAGAGGTGAGGTTAACTTGCCCACAGTTACATAGCAAGCAAGTGTGGAGTCTAGTTAAGTGTGAGTGTAGAATCTTTTCTCTAAATAATTATCCATATTCTAACCATTACAGACAGCCGGCGTTTCAATCAAAAACACACAGCATGTTTTTGGAATTCAGAAGAAGAAAGCACTGTGGCCTAAAGTAGTTTGTCTAGACGTGCTCAGGTTAACCTTCAATTAAGTAGAGTGGAGGGGAAAAGGTACTTAGGGAAGCACTGTTTAAGAAACAATGAATAGGGGCGCCTGGGTGGCGCAGTCCTTAAGCGTCTGCCTTCGGCTCAGGGCGTGATCCCGGTGCTCTGGGATCGAGCCCCATATCAGGCTCCTCCGCTGGGAGCCTGCTTCTTCCTCTCCCACTCCCCTGCTTGTGTTCCCTCTCTCGCTGGCTGTCTCTCTCCGTCAAAATAAATAAATAGAATCTTTAAAGAAAAAAAAAAAGAAAAGAAAAGAAACAATGAATAGATGAGGCCAAGGATTTAGGGGAGTCACAAAAAATAGTTGGGGGTTTCTGAATGCCACTACAAGGAGTTTAGAGTTTATCCTATGGGAACCAGGAAACCACTGAAAGCTTGCTAATAGGAATATGGCAAAGAAAACAACATTTTCTTGTTGAAGAAATCTTCATCTTGATGAAGATGGCTCATTGTTGTGGGAAAGCTGGAAGAAACATCAAATAGGAACTTATTGTTGTGCTTTAGTCAGAAGCCGTGAGGGCTTGACTTAAGACAACAGCAGTCTGAATAGACAAGAAAGAAGAAAAAGGACTAAAGATGATCCAATAGGACTGGGTGATGGGATATGAATTGCTAGTCAAAGGACTGGAATATTCCAAGCCCTACTGTCTGGAAGCATTAAGAGAAATTGGCCAGAAAGGCAAGTTTAGGAGGAAAAACAATTAATATTACTTAAGCCAAAATGGGGTTCATGGCAAATAGAAGTACAACTGATCCTTCAATGGCATGGGTTTGAACTGTACAGGTCTACTTACATGTGGATATTTTTCAATAAATACACTACAGTACTGTGAATACACTTTCTCTTCCTTATGGTTTTCTTAACATTTTCTATTCTCTGGCTTACTTTATTGTAAGAGTACAGTATATAATAAATATAGTATACAAAATATGTGTTCACTGACTGTTATTAGTAAAGCTTCTGGTCAACAGTGGGCTATTAGCAGTTAGGTTTTTGGGAAGTCACAAATTATATGTGGACTTCTGACTGTATGGTGGGGGGGAATGGTGCCCCTAACCTCCATGCTGTTCAAGGGTCAACTGTATACAGCAAAGAGTTATACGAAGATAGGAAAGCAGAGAAGATAGGGTCACAGAGATTTACGGTTAAATCATATTGCGGTAATGGGAAGAGCAGGTTTAAAAAAAAAAAGAGTTGTCAAGTAATACAGATGTCATGTGATTAGTTCAATCAAGAGGTTGTTGGGTGGGAAGACATGATAAGAGATGAGACTAGAGTTGGTAATTAAAGAAGGAATTTTCCTACTCTGACCCTAATATTTTGTCCTTATAGCTCACTCCCTTACACACAAACTCATTTGTCTGACATGCGGCTTTTTACAGTTCTTCCCATTTTTAGTAACCACCAGCATAACTCTAGGTTTCACTTCTCTTTGTACTCAACCCTCTTTTCAGGGTTTATGTATCTCATTAAATCATCTCACCCATACTTACGGCTGTCGTTATTAGCTACACATGTACAGAGCACTCTCCTAAGTGGAAGAAAAAATAAGCTAGAGCTACAAAGTTATCCTAGGTCCAAGGGAAGGGAGTCTTCAGCATATTTACATAAGTAGAGAAAAAGGAGTGAGTGGAAAAGAACAATAAAAGATGGAAACAGAACAAGGAGTGCTGCTGCAACAGTCACCACGTACGTAAGGCAAGGTCACAGTCAGACCAGTTAGCCTGAGAGAGAGAGAGCTCTTAGAGTATGCAGATCTTTCCCCCTTGTGTCCTACTAATACACTTTGTTCAGTGTAAATAAATACTTGCTGCCAGACTTACCCAACTGATAATAAATATTACTATTAAAAGAACCCATAACCCTCACCTGCTTCTTTAATCCTTATACTTGATTTATTCTTCTCCCTAGCATGTATCACCATCTAGAATACTACATAATTGATGTTTGCTGCTGTCTTCCCCAACTAGAACGTAAGCTCCATAGAGAAGGAATTACTTCCATTTTGTTCTCTGTTATATCCCCTATACCTAGAATAGTACCTGGCAAAATATAAACATTCACTATTCGTTGAATGAATGAATGAATGAATGAATGGTGGTTGGAGTGTATAAAAGTCATTGTTAAGAGCAAGGGAGTAAGAAAAGGAAAGAAAAGTTGAATTGACAGCCTGAAGATTGTGGAGAAATAGAGAACCATCCATGACAGACAAACTATGGTCAATAGGCAGGGAGAAGATCAGTGATATACTTATCACTGGGGCAGACGGAAGAGAAAGAAGAAAAACATGTTGATGTTGTGACTTCCCCTTCAGATCTTTATGAAAAATATTCCTATGACAGTCAAAGCACTTCTTAATTACTTATTTGGTTCAGCCTTATATAAAAGAAACAACAAACCAGTCAATATCATCTAAGACTCACAACCAGCATAACAAACCAACATGGAACAAAGCTTTGGCAACATACTGCTCTCTTGCTTCTGGATCCATCTTTTCATCATTCTTTTTAATCAAGTTCCAGAATTTTCTTAGCTTAGGTGTCTTTTTTAATTCTAACTCCAATCGTGCCTGAAAGAATGATGTGATATTAAATCAAAGACACACATGAAATAATGACCACATTTTGCTAAATTAACCCTTTCTTTATGAGCTCAATAGATATCACCTTATTTTACCTCATAATAATGACATTAGGTGAAACATCTACTAGCTTACACATAAAAACTCTAAACCTAAAAAAACTACATGTATGATAAGTTAATGCATAGTAAGTTAAATATATTTTCTAAGCAGGAAAGGGGATTTTTAGTTACCACTTTATATCCATATTAAAGCTACACAGTCTTCAACTGCATTTTCCACTTATATAACATATATACACATAAGTTTCTGAAATTAGATACTTACAGGCTGTAAGCCCATCCACATTGGAAGGGAGATAAGCTGCTGTACTTGACTTCTTATCAAGTCTACTTCCTGTTTAAGGCACAAAGAAAACAAATTTATAAGCACACCAGTATTTTAACTTAAATCTTTAGATAAGATTTCTTTACATAAGGAATAGACTACCTTTTTTAAGTCCTGGGGTGAAAACATGCCACCAATACTTTCAAATTAATGATATTTTAATACTTCATATTAAGGACCTGAAGTACCGGTTAGTGTTCCTATGTGCAAGAAGGCTGTGATGTGTCTTATGGAGAAAACACGTGTGTTACATAAGGTTTATTCAGACTTCAGTTACAGTGCTGTTGGCCATGAGTTCAATGTTAATAAATCAACAATATATTATTACATAAGGTATCTTTAAACAGAAACACATAAAACAAGATTATGTATTGATCAACTGATGAAAATGTTGTGACTGTAGGCTTGTAGGCACCTAACCTTGTATTTTCCCTAAGAGCAATGGTTCAGTTTTAGCCAAATCAGTGTTTACAACTACTTCACAGACCTAACTACCTCAAGTAATGAGAACTGATGGCATACTGAAAAAAATCAAGTATTTCAATAATAAACTAGCTTTTAAGGTAACCAAACCTAGCACCAAACTACTAATACTAAATAAATCTTGTTTTTGTCCCATTACTGATAAAGAATCACATCTATATGTTAGAGATGTATTAGTGGCCTCCACTCAGGGCTTCATAAATCTTTTTTTCAATGTCTTTACAAGATTCATGCGAGGTAGTACCAACAACAAGTAGTAACCATCCATTAGCATCCAGTCTTAAGGTAAGAAAGAACCGGGGGCGTTCTCCTGCATGGGTCTAATGCACTATCACTTCAGAGGCACTTATTTTTAAATAAGTAGGTACAGACCTCCACATTACCACAGAAGAGAAGTGCAAATGAAATATTAATTACTGTAAATATTTAATTCTTTTGAAGATACTCTTGTGAAGGCTGAAAATGTGTCAGACACAACCCAAGAGATTTTCAAGATCATCAGCACCTGTCCCTGATCGGTCAACTCAAAACAGCACTCTCCTGCTGACCCGGCAGCTTGTGCACGAGGCACGTCCGAAAAATAGTAAGGCTAGCTTCTGTGTCCAGCTGCGGCACAGATCTCATCACTCAAAGTTCATACTAGCCAGACTCTTCGCCGCTCTACCTTTGGAGAATTTCAGTTCTGATTATCATTTTTCTTAGAGTCTAGATAGAAAAAAGGAGATCCAATCCAAATCTATTTGAAAAATGAATGGATCTTCTAAAAGGTTTTTATTGAGAAGTGGCTGAAATTAAGCTTTTGGAATTATCCTCCTTCTCCCCTATCATGGATAAAGAGTTGGCTATAGAGGTAATTTCATTTATGTTCAACTTAAAAAACAAGAAAATGTTAAAGTTTTCCCCAAAGATAGAGTAAAATTACCAAACTATTGAAGCAATGATCAAGAAAAAGCAGTAAGACCGTCTGTTCATGGAGTGAAAATTCACCATCAGTTTCAGCTAATGCTGCTTTCAAGATACACTTAAAAAAAAATGGGAAGTGGTCTGGTTTCTTCTTAAAAGTCTGAAAAGAGAAAGAACAAAAATTTATTTTGAAATGGCTTACTCTCCATTTTTTCCCCCTTAAACAAACATCAGTAGACACTTTAGGAGTCTATTAACAAAACCAAATAATTACAAAACATTTTTTTAAAGTAATCTCTATGCCGAACACAGGGGCTTGAACTCATGACTCCAAGATCTAGAGTTGCATGCTCTATGGACTGAGCCAGTCAGGTGTCCCTAAAATAATGGTTTTACTTCCTTTATTTTTTTCTTTTATGGATTATGCTCACATTTAGCTTAGTGTTTGTTTTCTAAGGATCTGAAATGTTTTAATTCTAAATTAAGCAAAAGAAACAACATCTTTAGCAAAAATTAGTTTCCCACTAACTAATCTCAAAGACAGCCTTTCCTGCTTTGTACTAGCTCTTTACTCTTAACATGGGATATACAAGAAGTAAACAATGTAAATATATTCGAGCTTCCCTCTGATCTACCTCCCCATCTAGTTACTTCCACATCTCTCTTCTTTCAGAGAAGTGCTCCAAATGTGTGTTCTACACTAGTTGTTTTCATTTATTTCTCTACAGGCTTCCACCCCCAGGACACCCCTGAGGCTGTTAGGGCTGTCAAGTCCAATGGACTCTTCCAACCCCCTATTCCTTTTCAACATGCCGAGGGCTCCTCTTCTTTTGCTGTGTACACAGCAGTATTCTAGGGTTCTAACTTCATTCTTTTTTTCCTCCTCCCTTGACTTCAACAACATATGCTAATAATTCCAAATACACATCCTCAGTCGATTACTCTCATTAACTCTACATCGCAGGATTCCTCTGCCTACTAGATAAGTTCATCTAGATATTCAAAAGGCAATTTAAACTCAGTAAGTCCAAAAATCAATTCAACAATTTTATACCCTCCTTAGCACTTGTCACCCCTCTATTATTACCTGTCTTGGTAAAGGGCAGTATCATCTCTTACACTCAGTTGCCCAAGCCTGGAAAGTTATTGAAAATAACATCCTTCCCTAATATTAATTATTCCACTATGAAATCCAGTCAATTCTACTTTCCAAATCTGTATGTATCCTCTTCTCTTCATCCGTATTTCTCTACTTCAAGTCCTAATCACCAAAATGGTCTTTATAAATGCGAAATGATCGTGTCATTCTTTAGCTCAAAAAATCTTCCCTCTCCCTTCCTACAGTAGCTTGAAGCAACTTCAAGAAATCCCCAGGATCCTTCAATAATACACAAGGCCCACAGTTTACTCTGGGCTCTAATCTGCCCAAAGATGGCTCTTACTTAGTGAATATTCAAGAGAAGTGCCCATGCTTTTATCTTAAAGAGTTTAATACCTCCTCAATTTAGAGACCATTGCCATAAAAAGATGACAAATACCCATGCCTTTTCTTCATTTAAAAAAGCTGATGAGCTGACCATTTTATGCAAGAAAACCTAGATTTTGGACTCTACTGACCAAGCCTCTATTACACTAGCACAAAGGGAAAATGTCAGTCTACTTGATATTTCAAAAACGGAAAGCAGATCCTAAATTGGGGATAAAGAGAAAATTGAAATTACAATGTAAATATCTGTCTTGACTTTGGCAACATTACTTTATGTATGGAAAACTACAAATATATATTCCCTGTTGTGAAAAAAGACATTGGAAAATATTATCTCATTTGAGCATTATTTGTGCTAATATAAACTTCACTTCAATCTGATGAGAAGTCTTTATAATCCATGCCATTCTTCAAGCCCAAAATAGAAAAATAATTTCACTTTCAGAATTTTTCAATTCATCGTAAATTAGTTCGAACAAAGTACTGAAATCAAAAAAAGAATAGTATTCTTCATATATCCATTTTCTTCTCAACCCTTACTTTATTATTGGGCAAAGTTCTGTTCTAAAAGCATTATTTATTATTAGTCAAAAGTTCTACTTTTTAATGGCTTAAAGTGAGCACAGGATGAAGTAATTTAAATCTGTTACCTCCCATGCAGGGACATTTTCTCTGAATTTCTCATTCACCATACAGCAGATTGACATTAAATAGGCCTTGCTGGACACCTCTGGAGAATAATTCATCCAGAGGTAATTTTCAAGATACTGGCTGTGAAGAGTGAAAAAGCACAGAATATTTTATTAGTTACCACCACTCACTATGTCACTTACCTGGAAAAGCATGATTATCTACAACTTTCTGAAAACTTCTTACAAACTATGTAACTTGAAAATCCTTCACAAATTTATCTGTAATCTAGGTCACTGCTATCTGCTACCAATTTATTTATCATGATTGCAGCTTTGGAGAATGAGAGTTTGTACTTTCAAGGTAGGAAGACAGCAAAGATTACTAACTTCTAATTATCACCATCAGAACACTGGATATTCCTTATCTAAAAGTATTTCTGAAGTAAAAACCCAAAATGATATAATGGGCAATTTCAGCAGATGAATGTATCTGAGACATTAATACTACCCTCATATGAGGACCAAATGACTTCCAGAAACCAAGAAAGAGACTTAATAAAAAGAAGCATTTTCATACTTAATTTACTAGGTATTCAACATAAGTCAGTTTTCAAGGTAACCGGCAGTTTCCTTTCAAGACACCACAATTCTTATTTTAAGACTGTGGTGAAAATATTCCTTAATAAATTTAAGTATTTCTGATTTCTACAACATAACTTAGCTATTTTTTATCATTTAACATCAATTACCATACTCGGGTTAAAATACTCTTGAGCACCAATTAAAAGAAAAGCAAGATGTTTTGTTCCTACTTTAAATCACTCCACATGCATGTTGCAATCACTCACATACATGTCTGCAGACCTATGTAAAAACCCACATAGTTAAGTGGTTTAGATTCTGCTGTAGCACTGTAATTTTTCTACTTCCTTTTATGCTCACATCAGTATTTCCATAGGTCTATCTTTAGCAATACTTACATTATTTAGAAGAACCTAGGAAACTGGGTAAGTGGAATTTTACTTAAAATGATGGTCAAAAGGCTCCAAGTAAGACACTTAAGTGCTCTTTCAGAAAAATAAAATGGCCAAAGCTTCATTTCATTCCTTTCTTACAAGTTTAAATTCCTTTTTCCTGAATTATACCCTCAGAACTTCTCTCAGCAAGTCTGTTGGTATTATTCTAGCTGTCTGAAATTTATTTCATGACAGGTTAGCTGGTTATATAATTCTTTCTGGATTGTTAGTGATTTTTTTTGTATTGGTCTCATTCTATTACATTCTCTATTACTACAATTGAGAAATCTACAATTAATCTATGCATTCTTCTTTGAGTAATGTCTTTTTTATCCTTCAGCAGATAAGATCTTCATTCCATCTCTGTCAGTCTTCAGTTGCTCTATTCAGAATTATTTTACTTCCTGAATCTAAAAGACTCATGTTTCAACTGTAGAATATTCTTAACCACCATCTCTTCTAAATTGCTACTCCCTCATTCTCGCTAAATCTCTTTTGAAATTCTTATTGGATTTTCTAATTTTCACGTCTGTATCTCTGAATTTCCTTTTATATCATTCAGCTCTATTTCTCTTTGCTATTATCTAATTAGTTTTCTATATTCTAGTTCACTAACCCCTCTTCAGTTCTGTCTAATGCACCTCAGGCCTATGTTGTTTTATTGTACTTTGCTTTATTCAGTTTTGCAGATGTTGGATTTTTCACAAATTGAAGGTCTATGGCAATGCTGCATTGACCAAGTCTATTAGCACCATTTCTTCCCAACAGTATTTGCTGTGTGTCTGTCACATTTTGGTAATAAGAATTACCAAAGAATCTGGCAATAAGAATATTTCAAACTTTTTGATTATTATTATATTTGTTATGGTAATCCATGATTAGTGATCACGGCTTACTGAAAGCTCAGATGATGGTTAGCATTTTTTAGCAATAAGGTATTTTTAAATTAAGGTATATAGATTTTTTTTTAGACATAATGCTGTTGCACACTTAATGGACTACAATATAGTATAAATATAACTTTTATATACACTCGGAAACCAAAAAATACATGTGACTTGCTTTATTGCAGTGGTCTGGAACTAAACCTGCAATATCTCCCAGGTGCCTGTATTTAATTTTAAATTTCAATAATTTTTATTTGTTTTCCCCAAATCTATTCATTTTTAGTGTCTTGTTCCATGTTCACACGATTTCTTCTTTTATACTCATAGTAACTTTAAACATAATGATTTGATAGTGTATATCAATTATTTAATTACCTAAGGTCCTGGGTGGGTGGAGTGGGGATCTAATTCTGTTCTTTGTTATTTCTTTTTTTTTTTTTTTTTTTTTTTTTTAAGATTTTATTTATTTATGTGACAGAGAGACAGCCAGCGAGAGAGGGAACACAGCAGGGGGAGTGGGAGAGGAAGAAGCAGGCTCCCAGCGGAGGAGCCTGATGTGGGACTCGATCCCGGATCGCCAGGATCACGCCCTGAGCCGAAGGCAGACGCTTTAACGACTGCGCTACCCAGGCGCCCCTGTTCTTTGTTATTTCAATGGACTTTTGCTTCTGGTTGATTATTATCCTAACATGCTTTGTAATTAGGGAATATGAACTCACCTTTACCAGGATTCTACAGGAATTTTTCTGCAATGCAACTGGAATACATATCTTCCCAGAATATCCTTATGTTTGTTTCTGCTGGATGCCTCAGAGATATCACTGGCTTGTCACAGTTTTTAATAGTAATGTTTTATCTTGGGTGTTAAACTCCAAACCCATTCTTAACATTTTCAGATGAGGAACTGAGACTATGAGAGTAGATGATTTGCTCAAGATGATACAGGTAGGTGGGTAGGGGGATGGGTGACATGGGGGATGGGGATTTAGGAGTACACTTATCAAGATGAGCACTGAGTGATGTATGGAGTTGCTGAATCACTATACTGCACCTGAACCTAATGTAACACCGTACATTAACTACACTAGAAGTAAAAAAACATGATACAGGTATCTCTATGGTATACAGACAATACAGATCTGACACCATCTTTAACTTCATCAAAGTAAAGCCTTTTAACTCACCTAAATTCCAAGAGCATTATCTTTCTGATGGCAAACCTGAAGTATAAAAATAATAAAAATGTTTAAACAGAAAATATAAGTATTTCAGAGTCATTAATGCAGATGCATTTTGGAATCTTGTTTTAATATTGACCCACATATCAGAATCATATTTTAATATGCATTGAAGAAAGCTAATTTTGCTTTTATACTTTTTCTTTGTATTTTGTCAGGGTAGTTTATTTTATTTTTAAAAACTAAGAAAAGTTACTTAAGTGAAATCTTATCCTACCCATATTAACAAACACAATTAGCACCATGACATACTGAGATATAACACATAGGTTAATAAGGCAAATAATTTTAATGAGAACACAAATGTTCATCATTTCATATTATTGGATCACAATTGCCAAAGGGTAGCCTATCTTAATTTCTTGAGCACTGACCAACATTCTTTCATTTAATATTCAAAAGGAAACATTCTGAAGTCATGCCCTCCTGAAAGCACAAGGGACACATGTATCTCTATCATAAACACTGGAATCAGACTTTTCACAGGTTTCGTAAGTCTTGACCTAAAGCTACAATATGACAAAATTGTGAAAGGAATAGTAGACATCTCTCCTTACTAGACTGTCTTTTTTACATACAAGGACTTTGTTTTATAAAAATAAATAATGCTGTAGCTACCAGGTATCTCTCCAAAGGCAGGTTCAAATGTCCATTCATTCAGTTTTATCATTTTGCATATTGGAAATAAAGCAGTCAGACCAGAACACTGCCACTAGATAACAGCCTCCTGCTTTGAAAATTAAAAATGTAGGCATTATGAATTTATAATACCCCAAGAGACCATTATCCTGTCAAAATACTATTCCACTGATTTCTGATCTCTTCAGTAGTTTCACTAAGCAAGCAGTGTCAGAGATCTTTAGTGAGAACAGAATGTAGGTTTTTACTGTGCAAAAGCACAAAGATATAACACTGACAAGGTACTGGCTTCTACAGCCAGCCAACCACTGAGTGGATATAACATCCTGTGTGTCAGACACACTGTCTCCAGCTGCAGACATGTTGGGGAACAGAATTCACTCAGTGCTCACAATGCACTCAAGGGCTTGCTTAATTTCTTCAGCCACAAAAAGTACCTCATGATGAAAGAAAGAAAAAAATACCAGCTCATGAGATAGAAGATAGTATTCCGGGGGTGCCCAGGTGGCTCAGCTGGTTGAGCATCTGACTCTTGGTTTCAGCTCAGGTCATAATCTCAGGGTCCTGGGATGGAGCCCTGTGTTTGGCTCTGCACTATGCGTGAAGCCTGCTTAAAATTCTCTCTTTCCATCTCCCTCTGCCCCTCCCCTGCCCTCTTGCTCTCTCTCTCCCTAAAAAAAAAAAAAAAATAATAAATTAATTAATTAATTTTAAAAAAGAGGATTGTATTTTGGTCATGACTCAGCGTTACTCTCACATCTTTTAAATATTCTGGGACCCAGCTTCCTCATATTCAAAGTGGAAAAGTGGCCAATTTATATTTGGATGACTGAACAAAAGAAAAGTCAAGATAGGTCAAGATAAAGCAAAAACACTCAATTTCTCTTCTAGCAGTCTTGGTGGTATTCATTAAATTTGGAGTTTTATTCTGCCAATAAGCTTTGCTGCTATAATGCCACTGCATCTTCTCTTGGGAAATAATTGTGTGAAAACATGAGGTCTGGAGTTGTGGCAGTCCTCTTGCAGCCACACAGGGAAAGCCAAAAAAAAAAAAAAAAAAAAAAAGGAAAAAAAATCGTGAAAAGGCTGACAAAGGCCCTCACATTAACTTCTGAACTACCCATTTCCAGATTTACTGGAAAGAAGATGATTAAAAAAACAAGTAATAGTGAATAAAAGAAGCCAGCCACAAAAGAGTATACACAATGTGATTCCATTTATTTAAAGTTTAAAAATAAGCAAAACTATAGTGTTCATGCTTCCACACTTATATCTTAAAATGTTAAAGCAAAGGGCCATGCAAGGGCTTCTGGGATTCCAACAAATTTTGGCTTTTATTACCCTGGTGGTGGTTATGAATGATAATAATTTAGAAGGCTAAACATGTCTGTTTTATGCCCTTTTCTGTGTTATGTTTCACAGTAAAGGGGTTTAAACATTTTTTTAAGTTTTTAAAATTTATTTAAGTAATCTCTACATGCCATGTGGGTCTCAAACTCATGACCATGAGATCAAGAGTTGCATGCTCTTCTGACTAAGCCAGCTAGGCATTCTGGGGTTTAAACATTTCAAATAAAAACAAATATAAACACTGGCAAAGTAAACTACACTATAATTCACTCTTATTTGCTGCATAAAAACCCCTTAGATGGATTCCTAACAGAATTAATAGTCACACCAAAGTGTGCTGGTTAAGGGAGTTCTAAAGGGCCATGGACCCTGCACTACTTAAGAAGAGAGTATTGGATAAGGGTCAAAGAACGAGGATTTAATACCCAGCTCTTCCTCCAACTACTGGGAAACATTTTGGGCTACTTAACCTCTCTGTACTGTAGTTTCCTCATCAATAAAACGAGGATAGTACTATCACACGGTTGTTGTGATGAAAAATGAGCTACTATATAAGCAACATGCTTAGTACAGAATCTAACATAGAAAGCACTCAACAAATAACAATTATGATTATTTTTAAGATGTTAAAATCAAACAGATAAAAATATTAAGATACGCTGGCCAAATTTGATAGTGGTAAGGATACCTAATATGAATCAATTGTGTAACAGACCACACATTGCATGGCTGACTGGGTGATATGGTATTTTACTACTTTTGAGATCTTAAAAGTTATCATTTATACCATAAGAATATTAAGAACTGATTAATTTCCCAGATTCCTCCTACAGAAATAGGGTTGATATGCAAAAAATGTGTATTACAGGACCCTTAATGTATACTAAGAGTACCTTATAGCTATAAACTGCCTATTTTTTTTTTTTTTAAAGATTTTATTTATTTGACAGAGAGAGCACCAGCGAGAGAGGGAACACAAGCAGGGGGAGTGGGAGAGGAAGAAGCAGGCTCCCAGCGGAGAAGCCTGATGCGGGGCTTGATCCCAGAACGCTGGGATCACACCCTGAGCCAAAGGCAGACACTTAACAACTGAGCCACCCAGGCGCCCCTACACTGCGTATTTTGATAGCCTACAAACAAGTTAATAAATCTTACATCAAGCCATTCCCCCATAATGAAGATGCTCCCAGCACATAATGCAGCAAGACAGCTTCCTCAGGCACTAGTCTAAAAAATGGTCATTTAAAAATGTAAACACACATTATTTACCTTAGGGGATGGGAATTCAAGAGTACACTTACGATGAAAACATACATATACATTACAGTTTATGTATTACAGAAGTGCACTTAACTTTCTGAACTTTGAAATGTGAGGGCAGAATGTAGTCAGTTTACTTTTATTTAAGTATTCAAATGTGTACAGGTGAGAAAATGACTATTAAGAGTGCTATGATAAATCCTAGTGAGCCTGGCCAGCAAGAGTTACTTCCTTCACAATTAAAACCAATGTAGCCAAGTATGTACTTTGAAAAATCACTGGCAGCTTTTGGTTATTAGTTACATAAAAATTATCTTTAAGGAAGAAATATTAATAGCTAAGGTTTAAATGAAACAAACAAAACCACAAACAATTACTTTCCACTGGAGTAAAAACCTGCTCTGAAGAGACAGAAAACTAGCTGTGAAGGCTCAAGATAATTTTCAGATTGGTATTCTCTTAGTATGTAAGAAAAAAGAATCCTAGAACTCACGCACCCACTCGTCTTAACTTTTATTAGGCAATCTCATTCATACCCATTCCCAGACCAACAAGTCATACGTTATATATGCTCAAATATCCTTTTTCAGAGGATTTTTCCCTGATCATTCAATCTGAAATGGACCTTGTCATTGTCTATCTAGACTAGAACTAGAACATAAGCTCAGTGAGTAGAGACTTTATCTACCATGTTCACTGTTGTACCTTAGCATTGAAATGGTGGTTTAAACAAAGTAGGCTCAACCCTATCCTCTTTTCTGAGCTCTGTGCTGATACCAAATGCTTATTCTACATCTCGATCTGCAGGGCTCTTTAGTACATAGAATTCAACATTTCCAAAAGTGGACTAATGATCTATGCCCAACTCCACCCCTAACGACAATAGCAGAAATCAGTAATGGAACCACTACTTACCCGGCAACCTAAGCCAAAAATGTAGAGGAGTCACCTTTGATTCTCCCCTTTCCCTCAACCACCACATCCAACCACCTACCATCTTGTCATTTCTATCTCAAGCTGGCACACCTCTTTATCTCAGTCTTCCAAGCTAGTTCAAGCCATCACTATAGTGAACATAACTACTACAATACTCACCTAATTTCTTATTTCTTACGCCTCCAAATTCCCTTTTTAAAATGTCACCATCACGCTTACATGCTTAATTGGCTTCTCATTATTCTTCAGATAAGAAACAAAATCCTTAGCATGGCCTTTGGTCCTGCCTCCTTTTACACGCTCACAAATCAATCATTAAAGCCTCTCATTTTGATGCTGCCACGGATTTGCTTTCATAACGTTTAGTAAAATTAACCTTCTGGGACTCAAACACATGAAAAATAACAAATCTGAGATTTTGTAAGTTTTTTTACCTTCATAATCTAAATGTTTTCATTTCATATTAAAACATTTAGTTAATTGTTCTTTTAAGATACTCACTAGGCATATATGCTTACAGGTGCAGATATAGAAATATGCCCAAAATACGTCAAAAAAAAAAAAAGATGAGATGGAATGATGTGTAGACTATAAACTTTCTGTATTAAAAAAAAAACTGGGGGGGGACTGGATACATATGTACATAAATAAACTGAGGGTTAAGGGATAGGGAAGATTTCTCAAAAGTTATCCCCTTCTGTACATTGTTCAAAAACAATTTCTATATCTATTTTTATTATTTTACATATATTCTATACATTGTATATAAAATATATTTTATTATTTTGTATAAAGTGTTATGTATGTTTTACTTTCATAATTTTTAAATAATCTTTCTGAAAGACTTATCAAAAAATAAAAAAAAATAAGAAAATAAGTATCAGTGAAATTGAAATAAAATCTTTATGTTTATTCTCCCTCACATTTCTTCAAAAACAAAATAAACCTGATGGGATTTAATTCCTCTAAACTAAGCCAAAAATTAGAAAGCAAAAAAATAATTTATGGTTCTTCAGCAGCTAGATATAAAAGTTTTTCTGGCCATCGTCTCCCTGATGACCAAATCAAAAAGAAATAAAGAAGTTCCAAGTTACGATCACATTTAGTTGAGAAGTGCAAAAGAGATCCAACTCGGTCCCACTTCATCCCTATGTATGAAAATTAAACTCATTCTTACCTCGATTTGACAATTTCTTTTTCATATATATCTTCAATGACCTGTTACCAAAAATATTAAAACATTTACTATCTCAAACAGCATTTTTTTAGATCCTAAATTGATAGTTTCCAGTTACTGAGATTACACAAAATAAGCTGGTTTAGGATAGATATAATAGAAGACAAATAGTAAAATATATCTACATAAAAAGATTCCTAGAAACAATCGCTAAAATGATGTATTCAAGGTGGCACTGTCATGCAATGGAGAGTGCACTGGACTTCTAAAGTGATATATTTATAATACTTCTAGGAAAAATAAAAATTCACAAATTAGAATATTTTTAAAACTTAACGTTAAGGTATATGCTATCAGACTCCATCTAAGAACAATATACTTTCAAAAGCCAGACAGACAGTAAATTAGAAGTACGAGGACATAACAGAAGCAAATTATATCCTGTTTTCCAAATACATGTGATAAAGCCTCAGAATTTCAATTCTTTTGGGTTAGGGAGGCCAGGATGGTGTGATACTTCAGAATTCAGCGCTGGTGTTACAAACCTGGTTCAAACCACCTACTTCATTGCAGACAGCTGGAACCCTTGTCTAGGACAGCTCTAAGGCTCACCTTCCCAATCCACAAAAAGGATCTACTAATACAAAGTATTCCACCAGTTGCTATGGATAAGATACCACATGTAAAGAATTTAGTGCAAATCCTGGCATATCGTAAGTCTTTTTTTTTTTTTTAAGATTTTATTTTTAAATAATCCCTATGCCCAACGTAGGGCTCAAACTTACAACCCCAAGATAAAAGAGTTGCATGCTTTATCAACTGAGCCAGCCAAGTGTCCCCGTGAGTCTTTAATAATAGTTACCAGCAGAAGTCATAGCAGTGCTAGTGGCTAGTGACAACAGCAGTTAAAAAAAAAATTCCTACTGTAAAATTATAAAGTACTTTAATACGGTATCATATTTTATGTAGCTACAAGTCTTTTAACTGCTCAAAGTAGATTTGTCAAGTAAATGTGGGTGATTATTTTATTTTTAAAGATTTTATTTATTTATTTGAAAGCGAGAGAGAGTACAAGCAGGGAGCTAGCAGACTGCCCGCTGAGCATAGAGCCTAAAGGGCTTGATCCCAGGACCCTAAGATCATGACCTGAGCTGAAGTCAGACGCTTAACCAACTGAGCCACCCAGGTACCCCAAGACTTGTTCAGTTTAAATAAAATTTCTGTTATTGCTTCTCTTTTTATCAAAATTCGAATTAAATAATAAAATGAAGTGCATAATCTTCAAATACCAACCTATAATAAAGTTCTTCTAAACAGGCATACATGGCTTCATCCAGAATTATAATGATCTGGATATAACCTCTGAAAATCTTTTTTTTTTTTTTTAAAGATGTTATTTATTTATTTGACAGAGAAAGACAGCGAGAGAGGGAACACAAGCAAGGGGAGTGTGAGAGGGAGAAGCAGGCTTCCCGCTGAGCAGGGAGCCTGATGCGGGGCTCGATCCCAGGACCCTGGGATCATGACCCGAGCCGAAGGCAGACGCTTAATGGCTGAGCCACCCAGGCGCCCATAATCTCTGAAAATCTTAATCTAATTAGGTTCAACTCGATCTAGTAGTGTCTTAATATATTCTTGTTATTAATGAAATGACCCTAGGAACCTCAAGACCCAACATATACAAACACATACAAATAGCATCTAAGAAGATAAAGCAACTCTACTGGTAATTAGAGTAATTAATGTATGCCTTATTAATGAATATCCTCCTGATGAATAAAAGGGATTGCTGGCAAAACAAAAATATATTTACAAATGAAACATTTAAGCTCAAGTGATATAAGAAATTTTGGGTTAAGTTCAGTTTTACCAAGTGTGCCTAAAGCAGTCTGCCGCCCCTGCTTATACATGCGCATGCTTTCTCCCTCTCTCAAATAAATAAATGAAATTTTTTTTTCAAAAAAAAGTTATACATGGGTTTTTGACTGCATGGAGGATCAGCAGTTCACTTGTTCAAGGGTCAGCTAATAAAAACACACTTTAATCATAAAGAAGAGAAAATATATTTACAGTACTATTCTGCATTTATTAAAAAAATCTGTATAAATGGACCCATGCAGTTCAAGCTTGTGTTGTTCAAGGGTCAACTATAGTTGTGAAATGGCATGCAATATGTCATCTCTATTTTATTTTAAGATCTCTCTTTAAGGAACTATTTCAATGAGAATTAATCCCACATTTAGGAATTTTTGTTTTCATTTATTCTAAATTGCTCTACCTGAACCATAAATACCTTCCCTAACTGAAATATTACTGGTCTTTGGTCATCTAATCCTCTACCCTAAACGAATCCCACTTCTTCCACCATTCTTACAAATGTTTATCTCAGCTCATCAACCTAAAAATAAGAAACAATAGATTCTACCCTAAATGAACTGTCAAAAAATTGTACAGAAATTTCTGTGTATTTACAAAAATTTTCATTACACAGTCATTATAATTCAAATTTAAAACAAACCAAGAATCTACAACAGGAAAAAAGTTATATACACGATTTAAAAAAATATATAACACAACACAGACTATGGACTCTGGGAAACAAACTGAGGGCTTTAGAGGGGAGGGGGTGGGGGAATGGGATAGGCCGGTGATGGGTATTAAGGGGGGCACATATTACATGGAGCACTGGGTGTTATATGCAAATAATGAATCATGGAACACTACATCAAAAACTAAGGATGTACTGTATGGTGACTAACATAACATAATAAAAAATTATTATTAAAGAAAAAAAATTTAACACAACAAAATGCTAGTGGAGGTTATCTCTGGGTAGTGATTTTTATTTTCTAATGTGTAACTTCTGTAGTTTCCAAATTTTCTAACATGAATAATTGTCAGTCTGATAATTAGAAAACTGTAATTTGAACTTAAAAAAAATCATAGAATGCTTTTGCTGAATTAGCTCTTAAAAAAGAAACAATTTTATTGTTGTAAACCAAAAATACTTACCTTTATATCAAAAGGTGATTTTTTCTTGATATGAGGAGCCCAGTATTTACACGCTAACTGCAAAAGTAAACAGTATAAATAATAAGTCACAGGTTCATATCATTGTCGAGCTAGAAGACTGAGATCATATAGTAACAAGCTGTTTCCTAACAGGGCACTAGAGGCATTGGGAAGACAAAGTAATTCCACCTTCTAAGAGGACTATATGGGCATGCAGGCCAGTTACCATCCTTGGGTCAACAAATACCAAATCTATATTCAAGCCCAAATCTTGCTCAGGTACTCTAGACTCACATATTCAACTGCCTTCGCAATATTTTCAACTGAATGTCTACTAGGCATCTCACATTTAACAAAGCCCAAACAGAACTCCTGATACCCCCCACTAAACGCTCTCCTTTCCTATCTCAGTAAATGTCCAAACCATTCACCTAGTTGTTCAAGCTATGCCCGATTTGTCTTTTCCTCCATCCTTCCCCAATTTTTTTTTTAAGATTTTATTTATTTATTCGACAGAGACAGAGACAGCCAGCGAGAGAGGGAACACAAGCAGGGGGAGTGGGAGAGGAAGAAGCAGGCTCATAGCGGAGGAGCCTGATGTGGGGCTCGATCCCATAACACCGGGATCACGCCCTGAGCCTAAGGCAGACGCTTAACTGCTGAGCCACCCAGGCGCCCCCCATTCTTCCCCAATTAATCAGCATCAAGTCCTGCTGCCTCTACCTTCAGAATATACCAGTCTACCCTAATCTTTATTTTTTTTAAAAAAGATCTTATTGATTTATTTGACAGAGCACAAGCAGTGGGGGCAGCAGAGGGAGAAGGAGAAGCAGGCTCTTCACTGCGTAGGGAGCCCGATGTGGGGCTCGATCCCAGGAGCCTGAGGTCATGACCTGAGCCGAAGGCAGATGTCTAACCGACTAAGTCACCCAGGCGCCCCTACCCTAATCTTATTAGTAGAGGCCACCATCATCTCTTACCAGGAGTAACTGGTAACCCTATTACTACTTTTGCTCTTTCACTCCCATCCAGTTCCCACATATTAGCCAGAAGATTCTTTCTAAAATAGCATTTCCTGGATTGCAAATAAAATCTACTTCACCGAGAATGAAATCCAAACTTCTTATCTTGGCCTTCAAAACTGTATATGATCTGATCCCTACATACTCTCTGTCTTCATCTCATACCATTCTCTCTCTTATGTTTTTATCCTGGCCTTCTTTATATTCACACCATAAAGCATTTACACTTGCTATTCCCTGGATTCTTTCCCTGCTCTCCCCAAAACTGGCTCCTTTTTTTGCATTCAGGTCTTAGCTCAAATGTCACCTCAGAGAGAACTTTCCTGACTGCCTCTCATACACCCTAACCCAGTCACTGTCATAACACCCTGTTTCATTTTCCTGACAGTACTCATCTTTGTTTGAAACTATACTGTTAATCCGTCTGACTCATCTCTAAAAATCTAAGCTCCGTGAATGAAGGAAACTAGCAAATGGCTCTAACCACAAAAACACAGGTATATGGGAAAAGGAAGATCTAACCTAGTATAATAGTTTAAGTTGTCAGGAAGGCTTCTCCAAAGTAATGTAGCTGGATGACAATGAATTAACCGTATAAAGGAAAGTGGGAAAAAATGAGGACTCTGAGCAGAAGGCACAATGTTGAAAGACCAGGAGGTGAAAGACAGTGACAAATTTAAGTAAATGCAGGTCAGTATGGCTAAAGCAGAGTTACAAAGAGAGAAGAAAGTGGATATAAGCACAGGCCAGATTATATAATACTTTGAAGGATCCTGGTCATTATCCTTTGAGAAATGAGAACTGTTTAAAGATTTTAAGAAGGTAAGTAATATGATCGGATTTTCATTTGTGTAAAATCACTGGCAGCAATATGCAGAATGAGCTGAAGGAGAGCAAGAGGAACCACAAGACAGTTTAGGATGCCTAGGTCCAGAGAGTAAACAAGGGCAACCTGGCTTCGTGTACAGAGAAGCAGACAGATTTGAAAGATATTTAGAATGTAAATATGCAGTGGTTAAGAGAAAGGGGGGCTCAAAATGACCCTGAGGCTTCTGCCTTGGCAAATCTGAGACAGAGGCCACAGAAGAAAGAAGCAGATGGGATACTAACTTCGGCAGGGAGCTACTTGCACTCTTAACCAATACCCAAAGCAGCGTTTGAGGATCAGGTATGTTGTTGAGGGCTACAGGACTGTGTTTCCCATTCACAGCCAACCACGGCTCACAATGCAACACAGTAAACAGGTTCTAAAGGAACGCTCTCGGATAACACGACCTCTCTCTTCATAGATGCATCTACTTGGAGCAGGCGTCTTGTCAGACTCTCGTCACTTCACTCAAAAGCCTAGGTCACTCTACGGCTAAGAAAACTCTACCCCTCCCTCTCTGTTAGGCATCATCTCTGCTACGAAACCTTGCCGGTCTCAGATAGGCTGGGGTGCTGTTTCTTCTGTGAATCCATCGCTTCCGCGACAGACTCCAAAATAGAAAAGCTCGCTTAGTAGCTTTGTTTTTGTCTACCTTCCTTGGAACCTGTACTCCGTAGGGCAAGGCGGCCTCTTTCACTGGTATCCGCGGCACCTAACACAGTGGCCGACATAGAGCAGATACTCAGTTAAAAACCTGAGCGAATGAACTGACGAACGAATGCCTCCTGGGTGCTCCCAGTCCCAAAGAAAATCCTCCCCCCGCCTCCTCCTTCCACACACACACCAGACTCGGCCAAGCTCACCTGGGTGACGAACTCCGCGTTAATCTGGGACACCGTAGGAGCCACGATTTTCTTGGGCTGAGCAGGGGCCGCCATGGCAGCACTCTCACTTCGCTCCAGTGGAAAGGAAAGGTCCGCTCAGCAGCGGTGAACCCGATGCGCTTCCCCTAACAGGCAGCTGCGCGAAGCAGGAGCCCGCGGGCCGGGATAACCTCAGCCTTCACAGACTCAGAGGAGCGCGTACATCAGCCCGTACATTTCCCCGGAAGCGGAACGGAACAGGGCCGGAAGTTCGTGCAGGCGTTGGGTCTGAGCTGCAGAAGGCGAGGGCTTCGGCCTCCTCCGCATGCGCCCCCTAGCGGGCATCCGAGAGAACGCACCCGCCGTCCGGATCGGGTCTCCATGACTGGGCAGGTAGGTGGTGGTGGGTGAGGAGTTGTCGGGTTGGGGGAGACTTGGCGGTTCTCTTATCCCTAAAAAAAGCAGTAGTGAAAAAAACATAGGCTGGGTATGAGGGGCTCGGTTTTTTATGTTTTTAACAGATTCGTGGAGGTATAGGTTGATATACAATGAACTACATGCACGTATTTTGGAGTGTAAAGTTTGATCCGTTTTCAGCCACACATCGGTGAAACCACCATCAAAATCAGGATAATAAGCATATTCAACAGCCCTAAAAGTTTCCTCATGCCTTTTGCAATCCATCCCTATTGCCATACTAGGGAAAAAAAGGGCTACCTGGTAAAAAGGAGCTGACAGGTTAGTGAGTGAAGACGCAATGGAGAAAGTCGGTGTAAAATGCATTTCAGCATAAAAGACAAAAAGATAGTAACAGTAACCAGAAAAACAGGCAAAATTCAAGTTGCTTGTCCCAACTGTTATTTCTTTTTACACTAGGTGCAGTGGAATCTTTTTTTTTTTTTTTTTTTTTTTGCCTATCCTCCCTTCTCTCCAAACACCAAATTTGACCTAACGGCGAACCTGCATAAATGCAAATTCTTGGGTCCAACACCAGACATGAGAGAAACTCTGGGATGTGACTTAGCTATCTATGCTTTTAACAAACCGTCTATGATTCCGCGGAACACTAAAGTTTGAAAAACAATGATCAACAGTGACAATTAATAGAGTTATGAACAAAAGGCAGTGGGAGCACAAGGGATGGATCATTTGGGTAAATCTAAAAGGCTTCCAGAGGATTTAAGTTCAAACTCAAAGAACGAATAGAAATTTGCCAGGGGAGATACAAAATATTGCATGTTCCATATTCCTTTAATAATACCATTGTGCCACTTTTCTTTTTTCTCTTAGTGCTAACAGAACTCCAGCAGCTAACCCTGAAATTTAAGTCCTTCAAGATAGGAATTAAATGTTCTTTCCCTGCTACTAAAAAGCAGATATTCTGTATCATCAAACAGCCCTTGAGGCACTGGGCTGGCTCAGTAGGTGGAGCCTGAACTCTTGATCTCACAGCCATGAGTTCAAGCCCCCACGTCCAGTGTATAGATTACTAAAAAACAAACAACAGTCCTTGCAAATGTTACTTCTGACAAAAAATTCTTGTATGTTACCCCGACTTCAAACATTGTTGCTCTATCTTAAAACTGGAGTTCTGATTGGTTATCTAACATAACATGGAAACTGAAACATTTTGGGGCTTCCTGGCTGACTCAGTCAGTAGAACACATGACTCTTGGTCTCAGGGTTGTGCGTTGAAGCCCCATGTTGGGATAGAGATTACGTTAAAAAAATAAATAAGTAAAAAACTTCATCATTTTTTAAAAAAAGTTTTCTGCAAGCCAGTTTTAAATACTGGTTTTTTCCCCGTAATCACAGAAAACCAAATAAAATCTGGCTTAACTAAATTTCTTCTTTGAACAGAGTGTGAAAGTCTGTATCTAATTTAAAATAATAGTGGGTAGACAAGATGGAGACAAGAATAACAAGAATATACATGGGAGGAACTAATTCTGTTATTTCTTTAGCACGAATCTGGAAGAAGGCCAAAGAAGATAAATGGGTAAGCAGGCAGATCATGTGACATGTAATGCATTTAACATCCTTTTGTAGGTGATAAGAAACTATGAAAGAAATGTACTCAAAAGAAAAAGTAAAAGGGAGATGATTAAATATCCATATTAGGAAATTCAGTGTAGAAGGTAGATTGGAGTCGGTCCAGTAAAGTGTTTGGCAATCAGTACCTCAGTCCAGTATTACGATTTTACCTTCTATTAAAAAAAAAAAGTCCAAATTGTGTAATTTGAAAGTTTATTTTTAAAATGCTCTGAAATTTAAATTCTTCAAGACTCTTAACCACCATCCACTTTCCTTCAACACACACACATTTTGTCCTAAAATTGTTGGTTCCACTAACTCAGCCAATGAAACTACTTCAGTAAGAAATCATGCTACAGCTTGGAATCACCCAAACAAAAAATTTTAATAAATCTCTTTAAAGATATTTATAAAGTTTATTTTTTCAGAAAACCAAAGTGATTGATTCAACAATACTAACAGTTCTAGCATGCAGCAAATCATCATTTAACATCTAATGTTTAATTTTCTTATCATGGATGTATACAGTTTATTTTCATTCCTATAAAGTTTCCACAAGAAGCTTGCAGGGATAAAGGTAAATAAGGATTTTGTTACAGGTACTTCAAATAGCACTACAGTACATCTTTGACAAAATTTTTACAATATTCCAACTTTCAATATGAAACAGCTTAAAAAGGCATGGGCCAAAAAAAAAAAAGTATAGTAGTATCACTTAAGCAAATAAAGTCTAATAATCATACAAGCACAACACTGTTAGGACTCTCCCTGTTTGGGTTGGGAAAGGACTGAATGAGACATTTATTCAAATAAAATTACATAAATAGCTTTAGAAAATCCCCAAATACATAATTTTAAACAAAAAATCCTTGAACCTATATTCTTGGAAAATATGAACTAATTATTCTTTGCTTTTATGTAATAGGTTATGTTCTTGACATGTTTTGTGTAAAGCAAATTCTGTAAACCATCATCTTGCTTGCACTGGAGGAACATATCTGGAGGAAACCTAAGAAAAATTATTCTTTAAAACATATGATTCTCCTGCACATTTATACATCATTGGGCATTTTATCTGTATTAATCTAATTAATCCTATTAAACCCAAGTTTCTCAAAACGCACTTGAAAAAGAAGGTACCAACCTCTCCTTCCCCCTCCTTCTACACAAAGACAATTCTTAGAGTATGACAAAGAGCTTACAATGCAAAGAATGTTTATTTATCCATCCTCAACAGAGGGCTTGTCACTATATTTAAGTGTGCTGGGACAAACACCCACATGTTCTTCTCTTGAAAGATAATGGTTATTTTATTACTAAGAAATGTCATCTTTAAAGATTTTATTAAAAAATGGCAAATACAAAGGACAATTTGTGATTATGTCTTTTATAGCTTAAGATTCAGTATTTCCCAATCATGACAGTGCTGTTTAGAACGATACCCTCAATTCCATAACCACTTTATTCCTATATGGGAATAATTACCTTACCAATCAAAACAATTTGCTAAGGATCAAAATAACATTCTTTAGCATTAGAGTCTTGCAAGAAACATGGAATTAAACACTAGAGCTAGACCTAGTCACTGCCATTTGATCAAACTTAACAGAATAGATTTAGTTAAGTCACAGGACCATTCAATTCAAGAGGCATTAAAACAAAGTTTTACTGAAGCAAAATAGAAGTCTTGTGGAGATTCAGGTCTATAGGTGAGTCTAAAGTCTATACAACTGTTGTCAACCATTTAGTAAATAGATGAATTTCATTTATTCTTCTGAAAAGATAATACTGCATACATATCATCAAAAAGATTATGGCACTTGGACAATATTCCTGATAAGTAAACATGATAAATGTGTACAGGTGCACCCTAGTCTCTCTCCTACTTTCAGATCTTTTGGGAAAGACAACAACAGGTTGGCCAAAAACAAACTCTAATCCTCTGTGGAAAAGGAGGTGAAGCTACCAGAGTCCTAAGAATAAATAGCTTGCAAAAGACCAATGAAAATAATGCCATGATTTTCTCATCCATTTTCACTTTTACTGCCTTCAGTTTTTAAACCTACAAGAAAAAATGCCGCAAAGGAATTTGAGCCATAGGTGGACAAAATTATGCTTTCATGTGAAACATAAAATAAATAAAATGTAGTGGGGTTATTTGCTGCAGCCAAAACCCAATTTTTACCTATCAGTCGTTTGAGTATATCTAAAAGGAGATGGCATACATTAAGGAATAATTCCTTTAAAAAATGAATGAATTGAGTTATTGTACCGTATCATGGATTTACATTTTCAGCATAGCCGAAGTATATATTAAAATAAATGCTTACTGTATGGCATCAAACCATGTTCTTCTAAAAATTAATTTGGCTGTTCCTAAAACATTGTATTAATTTTCTATGTATCTTGGCTCTTACTTGCTGGACAAGCAACTGCCTATGAAATCACTCAACCTAAGGAAGGCCTTTTAATGAAAATACGTTTTAAATGACACAGGCTTTAAGAACAAGATCACCAGAGAGACCACAAATGTGTTACTGGTTCTGTCAGTTACATAACTGAATTTGAGAACCACTTTATCTTGTGGTCGGTCATTCCTTAAAGTGAGTAAGTTGATGTCTCTTCCAGTGAGGAGCCTGTCTGAATGTTTTGCCACAAACTGAGCATTCAAATGGCTTCTGCCCTGCATGAATTAGATAGTGTCTTTCCAGTTTAGATGGAGATCTAAAACTTTTGGAACAAACGCTGCATTGGTAAAGGAGGCCATCATTCCTCTCTGCACGCCCTGAATAACTACAACAATGACTGTGTTGGCTCTGCTCTGACTGCAGAAGTGTACTAGAGAGATAAGGCTGCCTGTTCCTGTAGGGGGTACTAAGAATGAAATCCTCTGATTCTGCCTTAACTTTTATTTCTGGTATTTGATCTGACTCTGACACCTCATATTTTTGGAAACCAAGAGTCTGACATTGTTGGGAAGCATTATAGTTAACATTATCACCTGGATGAATGAGAAGTTGGTTCAAATTTTCAAATTCCTGGCAGAGAGATCTTCTATAAGGAATTTTATCAATATGAGTTAATTTGTGTCTTTTTAAGTGAGCTGACTGTCTAAAAGATTTCCCACAAACATTACAGCCAAAAGGCCTCTGTCCAGTATGAATTAAATAGTGTCTTTGTAGTTTGGATATAGAAGGAAACACTTTCTCACATTTGTCACAAGGACACATCTTATGTCCAGTATGGATGTTTTCACTTGGAACTGAAAAACCACACTGAAGCACTTCACAGTTATCAAAGAATTCCTCACCTGATGAACCATAGATAGATACATCTTTATTATTCATTGAATTATCTATAGTTAACATGTTTTCTGTTTTAAGGATACCTTTCAAATTTTTACCCATATTTTGGCTCTGGAAGTGCTTTTGCCAAGAAAATGGCAAAGTCAATGTTTTCTTCTTTTTATTGCCAACTGTCTTATATGTTCCATGTTTGCCAAGAGAACCCATAAATGTTCTCTGGGTTTGTTCAGGACTCTGCTCACCAGAAATAAGATCACAATTTTTCAAGAAATTGTTTTTAAATACTTTTTTCTCAGATCGGAAATTATCTAATTTCTTACCCCCAGCACGTTTAAGTTTAGCCAAGATCTTTTTCACAATGGTTTTATAGTTGTAGTTTCTTTTGAGCCTGCTTGGAATTTTGCCACCTCTGGAAGGAAAACACTTGTGTCCACTGAGAATCTGCTCTGATTCAAAACACTCTTCACACTCCGGACACTGAAAAGGGACGATATAAATAGAGTGGACATCAAGTTGATTATTCTCCTCAGATTCACCTATATCACCATTTTCAAAACCATCCTGCTTTGCATTTAATTTATTAGGCAGGGGGCATGATTCTGGACTCTTTACCTTTAATGAAACAGTCTGAAAGGTCTTATTCCTGGTATGGATTTGTTTATGCTTCAGAAGTTTGCTTTGAATCTTAAATCCTTTTTGACAAAAACAACATTGAAAAGGTCTTTCTTCTGAATGTGTAAGTTGATGAATTTTTAAATGAGTTGACTGTCGGAAAGATTTACCGCACAAGACACACTTAAAAGGCCTCTGACCAGTATGAATAAGTGCATGCCTATCAAGTTTTGATTGTGATGGAAACATCTTGCCACAGATTGTACATGCATGAATATTCTTTCTTTTCTTTGTAGGGCTGTATGTAGGATCAGACTTAGAGCATGGGTGTAATGCCCATCTTTCCTCTGTAGCAAAAGTATGATACATCCCATATACTGGCTTTTCTTGCTTGGCCTCCAACAATCTTCTGACCTGTTTAACATCATTCTGGTAGGTTTCATTATGAAGTTGTTGGTGCTTCACAAACGTCTTCAGATTTTTAAAGTGGCGTTGACAAATACTACATTTAAAAGGCAGATTATGAGTTAGCTGATGTCTCTCCAGATGAACCAGTTGCCTAAAGGTTTTATGACACACATCGCATTCAAACGGCTTTTGACCAGTATGAATGAGATAATGCCTAGCTAATTTTGATGGTGTTTCAAAGTGCTTGAAGCAAATATTGCAAATATATGGCCTGTTTCTAGGTAGTTTGTTGGCTACTACACACTGTTGAATCTTTAGCATTTTTAAATTGTTTTCAGCCATCATATTCTTCAGTGATATACTCTGATGAACTCCATGTTCTTAAACTCCACAGATGTCTAAAAATTAAAAATAAAAATGTATTAATTTAAAAATTATTTATTCATATGAAAAGAAATAATTTAAGTTATCCTTTGGTTAAGATATTAAGGGTATAGGGGAACCTGGACTTTTTCTATGTTTAAAACTAAGCTAATAACCATTTTAGATGAATACTTTAGAATCATAAAACTAACTTCACACACAGAAATGATGAGTCTTTAAAAGAAATTTCTAGGGGTGCCTGGCTGGCTCAGTTGGTAGAGCAAACAACTCTTGATCTCAGGATCATGAGTTCAGGCCCCATGTTGGGTGTAGAGCTTACTTAAAAAAAAAAAAATAAATAAAATAAATAAATAAATAAAATAAATAAATAAATAAATCTCTAAAAACCTATATAATTTTAAGCTATATTTCTAATAAACTGAGATAATACATTAAAAGGGGGATGAGTTGAATTTCTTAACATTAGACCTTTCAATTCCAATTTTCCTAGTTCTCTATTAAGTAGCATCATCAGTATTTAGTTGCTTTGTCATTATTTATTTATTTATTCATTTTTAAGAGAGAGAGAGAAAGCCTGTGTGCGGGTCAGGGTGGGGAGGGGCAGTGGGAGAGGAAGAGAATCTCAGTAGGCTCCACCCTCAGCACAGAGCCCGATGTGGGGCTCCACCTCATGACCCTGAAATCATGACCTGAGCCAAAATCAAGCTGGACACTCAACCAACTAAGCCATCCAGGTGTCCCGCTTTGTCATTTTTAAAAAAATTAAGCTGGAAAGGTAAGGAGTGTAAGAATTAAAATACAAAACTAAAAATAAGATGTATGTGCATTTAATTATAGCATACCATGGGTATGATCTGAGAGAATGTTTCAGTTACCAAGGCTGGATTTCTTAGCCACATCATTAACAGTATTTACTTTTAATTACTTCTTTGGACCAACAAAGACAACATGGACAACTGGGAGAATATGCCCCAGATAACCTGGATTCTAGTTCTGATTTGCTACCATATGATCTCAGTGGCAGAAAAAAGGAAACAGATTCTTCATCTCTAAAATGGGGAAAATGCCTGGCTGCCTACCACATCAAGTTGTGAGAATCAATGGAAATAATGGGTCTAAATGTGTTGGAGAACCGTGAAGCCATACACAAACGGGAGGTATTACTTAGCTCAACGCTAATCAAATTTTAAAATTTTATCCTTGTCTACATAATATATTTTAAAAGTTTCTAACTAAGAAATAAACATACTAACTAAATTTATAGTTCTTTGTATTCCCCCTTTGCATTTTGTCGTGGAATTCCTGAAGGACAGATACAGAGGTAATAAGGCAAATTGGCTACTTATATTTCTTATCGATGGCTAAGTAACTGAAAGTTAAGTGTGGTTCCCTGTTCAGACAATATAATAAAAGGATCATTTTGGTCTTGGAATTCATATAAAGATAAATATGCTTTCCCTAATATAACTCTTTAGGACACATGCAAAAGTTTACTGGGCATTTTTACAAAAACTGTATACCTTATCTTCTCTTTTATCAGAGAAACCAATTTTCTTCTCACCCTTCTTCTACTATTGCATTTACTTTAAAATGAAGGAGTCGGAGACTTAAAAAAAAAAAAAAAGCTGCTCTACCTCTCTGATTCTAATGTTGTATCTTCTAGTGGAGATCAGAAAGTTGATAAATCTACCGGAAACTCAGTGTTCTTTTGTCAGCTAATGTGGCAAACATCCAACATATATGCTATTTGCTATTTACTGTCTTCTCCTAGAAGACACCTTAAATACAAATCACAAACACACCCACAAACACACCCACTGTGGTTCTCTTCAGCAATGTGAATTAGAAACAAAAACATTCATTTATTGAACAAGTATCTCTAGTAGTTGCTTTATCAGTGTTTTTCAGTGTTGAAAAACACAACTGCAAAAAAAAAAAAAAAAAAAAAAAAGAAAAACACAACTGCATGTTGCTACCGTTAATGCATTGTGAAATCAACAGCAGTTTTGTTTAATAAAGAGTAGAAAATATCAGATTGCATTACATAAAGATGAATACTGTTTTGTGAAACTTCTGTAGAAAGAGGTAAGAATGTCTGTGAAAGCTGTTCCTGGTATATCTCTTCACACAACACTAGACAGAGGAACCCACAACAAATCAATCACTTTATTCAAAGTAACCAAGTAATCCATTAGGTAAGATTGGGGCCCATAGGATGAGGCAGGATTACTAAGGAAAGCAACAGTATCTAATTTTCTTCACTTGGCCCATATAACCCGGAAATATTTACCAAAAATGTAATTAGAGGCCAAACGGATAAGTCACACAAGTCTATTTAAATAAAAGAATCTGGGGGCGCCTGGGTGGCACAGTGGTTAAGCATCTGCCTTCGGCTCAGGGCGTGATCCCGGCGTTATGGGATCGAGCCCCACATCAGGCTCCTCCGCTATGAGCCTGCTTCTTCCTCTCCCACTCCCCCTGCTTGTGTTCCCTCTCTCGCTGGCTGTTTCTATCTCTGTCAAATAAATAAATAAAATCTTTAAAAAAAAAAAAAAATAAATAAATAAAAGAATCTGACTCCAAGCCACTATAATAATTTATAAAATATACCATATAACCCAGATATCCATGTTAGCAACAATCCACTGTTGGTGCTATTCATATGCTTTTTCACTACACTGAGTTAGAGAAATTACTGGTGAACAACCTCCAAATCCCTAAACATGCTAACACCCCAACAGTTATGAGGATTCAAATTAAGTCATGAATCCATTAAATTGCCAAGAATTTGGCAATTTATTTCATTCCTGTCAAACTATCAGGTGTCGAGGTGGTCAATTAGGACAAAGAGCCAAAATGAAAATAATAATCAAGCCTTTATTCACTTACTGCCACAGTGCAAGCATGAGGCAAAACAAGTACTGGTTCCCCAGGGTCCATTAAACAGAACTACACTAGGTGAGGATCAGATGAATGCAGTGCACACAATCATCTCCCTGCAGAGGAGGCCAGAACAAAAGGCTTCTGCCTCTTTGTGGACCTGCGGGCCAGAAGAAAAGGAAGGTCTGGGAGTGGAAAGGTCCTGAGTTAAAGCTGAGAAAAGTACCTTAAGCAAGCCCTGCCCCCAACCCCCAAGGAGGTCTTGGTAGAGAACGAGGGGCCTGGGAAGTACCCCTGCCAAGATCTGAATGGAGGTAACTGAGCCAACAATGCAGTCTAGTATAAAGCATGGGTAGCAGCGGGAAAGGGGTGAGTCCTTGACTGCAACTCCCTCCAGAAAACTGCAATACACTGGCCATGCACAAGTCTGGTGTGAGGAGGGCAGTTTCCCCCACTAAGGCTGGCCAGCCAATCCACACAATTGTCTACAGTCAGGCCTGAAGATCACACAAAGGATTTTGGTCTGGAGCAGACCTCCTCAATTCCTACTGTATATTTTTCCTTCTCTTTAATAGTTCTTATGGAATAATCTCGAAAAAAGTTCCATACTAGAAGCACACACCACAACCATCTCTGATTAGAACGGGAATTGACTACCTATAGTTCTTGGCCAAAAAGTGTCTATGGCTGATCAACTACCACCAAGACCGGATACTGTTGTCGTTTGCCTTCACACCATGTGGGAGAGCACTGACTGGGAGCCCTGTATTGCTAGAACCATTAGTGGCAACAAGTGATCTCATCTGCTATTTATAAGTGATAGCTCAGGGATCCCCAGTGCTCCAAGTGCGTCCCATATGTACTTCCACAAGGTGCAGATTAATTTGATAGAGCTCCAAATCCCACTTCGACTGATTCTTTGTGCTCTCAATTGATTTTTTGTTGTTCGTAATATTAAAACAAAAACAAAACAAAAACAACAAAGCCAACACCGTGTACTTTTTCCTGTTACACTGAAAATAAAAAGTAAAATAGTAAATCTCAGCGGTTCAACCTGAAGATTATTCTGACTGCAAGATACACTCTGCTGGAAGACTGTGGAAACCAATTTAAAAAAATTCCAAGGACGCTTCCCGGCTGCAAGCCTGTTGGCTTTTTATTAGCGATCACCGTAAGAGCGAAGTGAGGACATCACAAAAGCAAATGAACAAGAGACGAAAGACCTGAAAGAACCTTGGACCACTTCCAGCTGGGGAATAATCTCTGGTAACATTTATCACAGCCTTTCCCTCTTGGTGGCGGCTTCTGCCCCACTCCCCTGGCCCACGCTCTTAAATCCTCACCTCCCGTCCCAGAGGGGCAGCAATGGACAGAGCGCCCTGACGTCCGGCCGTCGCCCTAATCGCCCACAACCAGTAAGCACCTAGGGGGTCGAGTCGAGCCCAGAGACTGCAAAATCCCACACCACGAAAGGAAGGGCAAGGGTGAAAACGGCCTTGGCCGCAGCAAGGGGGAAAATGTCACATGCGATTCGACCCGCAACAGGGGGAAAGCATCCTTTCTGCGCCTTCCTCACAGATTGCCGCTCCCCAAGAGACGCAGTCGGGAGGCGGGGAGCTGGGAAAGGAATGGGAGCCGAGGTCGTGGCGCCCCCGCTACGGGTCCCCGGGCACCTTGGAGGGATCGAGGCAGGCCCGACCCTTCCCGGGGCTCGCTGCACCTCACACACGGATTCCTCAAGCCTTCCTCACGCACCTGGAGCTGGCGCGGACCGGGCAGGCGCGCATCTCCGGGCCCAGGCGCCGCGAAGGCAGCGAGCGCACGTCCGCAGGGCTGGCGCGGCGACGGGCTGAGCGCGCAGGCGCGGCGCTCCGGAGCGCCCCGGGACGCGGTCCGGCTGGAAACAGGCTCCCCCCCACCCCAGGGCCGCCGTCGCTCAGAGCAGTCTGCGAGTCGGGCGTGAAAGGGGGCTCCACAGGTTGGTGCCCCCCGCTGGCGCCGCTCACCGCGCGCTGCAGTTTCGCCGGGAAGAGAATAGAGGAGTGAAGAAGGCTGTTTCTTCAGATAGCTGACAATTAGATAACAAGGATGTAAAGTGCCCAACATAGTGCCTGGAGCGTACTAAGCCCTCAAATAGCTTTGTCGTTTATTACCCTTTTTATATTACAACTTTATGAAGTGATAAGATCTCATTTTAAAAGGAGGAAAATGAGATTGAGGCGTTAAGAGACTTACTCAGTGTCACACGGCTGATAGACGATGGAGGTGGGATTTGAGCACAGGTAGTCTAGTACCAGACCTCACTTTAAATTCGCTACTTGTCCCAAATTATAGCTGTCTCAGTATTTTATGTGGACACTATTAAGGGTTAAACGTAGTAGTCCAGTTACAGATTTGGGTGGCACATTATTAGGTATAAGGTGCTTAGGTATCTACAGAAGATTTTAGTACAAAAGACATTGGAAAATTATTGTGGCTTTTTGCAGGTTCCGATTGTAACTGTCTCAGCTTGAGAGATGAGGACATGGGAACTGGTAACCACAAGCACATTTTCTTTCAACTGTAAGTAACTTTTTGCGTTACTTTTCAAGAACCACTGACAACAAAAACTGTTATTTCTAATGTTGGTATACGTTCCTCTATTTAAAAAGGAAAAAGTTGGGCCAATGAAAAGTCAGCGTCTATTTTCCATGTGGCAACATGAGGAAATGGCTAATAGGAAATAAGCATTGGATTATTATGTAGCAAGCTTGGAGGGGTGACATTTGGGGAAGGTTGAAGCCCTTATTTCCAACAGAAGCAGAGACAGAGAGAGGAGGGGAAAAAGCTTCCGTGTCCTAAGTGCTAACCTCAGGGACTGTGTGTTCAGATAACTCTTGGAGACTTGCTCCATTCTGTAGCTTCTCCCGGGAGCTCAGCTCAACCAAATCATGCAAACAATTGCATCCAGCACCAGCCACACAAATCCTCAGGAAAGATACGCAGACCATGAGAGAGTATTACCTGAGGTTGGGAACCAATGGAGGGCGCATTACCTGCAAAATAAGTAGGCCTTTGCACCAAGATCCTGAATTTGGAGTGTGGAACGCAGATGAGACATGGATAAGCTATTCTCCAAGGCCACATACCCTACCTTATAACCTTCCCCATTTACCCAAAAGTCATCTCAGGAGCCTTCTGGGGGGAAAAGGGAGAAATTACCATGAGTAAGTCATCAGGAAGATTTCAGTGAATAGGTGAGAGTTGAACTGGGACTTAGCAGTGGGTTCAATATGGATAAACAGAAAGTGTGTGGGCAGGCTAGGACATTGTAGGGAGAGATGGTAGTAGTGACAAGGAAAAATAATGGCGTGGCATATGTTTGTGTTAATATCTTACCTCTGCAACTTACTAGTGTGTGTCCTTAAACGTTATTTAACCTTTCTAAATCTCAGTTTCCTCATCTTTAAAATGGGGATATAATTAATCATTCATTCAATAACCTGTCATGTACAAAGTACAAAGGATTCACTTGTAAGCCTGTGAAGATGAAACGGCGAGGGCCCTGACTTCAATGTAGTTTTCAGCTCAGAACGACATGCAAAGAAGTATAATACGATAAGAGAATATATGTGCAGGGCATCAGTGGGGAGGAGGGATGTCTAAATCTGCCTGGGACTTCAGGTGGAGGTTGTTTTGAGCTGAGGCTTTAATTATCCATCCACCCACCCATCCTTCCAACATGTATTTTAAGCACTTGCTTTGTGCCAAGCCCTGTTCTAAGGTACTGGAGATAGAGTAGGAAACAAATTAAAAAGTCAACAATTCCCATCTTCATAGATTTTTCATTTATAGTTTTTTAATATATTTATATGCCTATGGAGGGAGACAGGCAATAAACTAAATAAGGAAACTATATCATATCTAATATGTAAAATAAGCACAGAAGGGGGCTATGAAGATTTGGGTGGGAGGGCTTGTCGGTATTTTAGTAGGTGGCCGGGGATGACCTTCCTGAGCAGTCCTGTGATTTTTGAGTGGAGCCTGATAGAAATGAGAGATCCAGGGCTGCTTATTTCGTGTTTAGAGCAGCTACAGCTCACCAGGCACTTTGCAAGAGGCTGAGAAAAGCCTTAAATGCCTTGCAGAGGTCTTCTTGTTTTCTTCTTTATTTTAATTCCGTAGGCAATGGGAGAGTGTTGAAGAATTTTGATCACGGGTATGGCACTCTTCCATTTGTGTCGTAGAAAACTCACTCAGAAGTCAGATGGATGACAACACAGCGGTGGCAAAATTAGAATAGCCACATTGTCAGCTAGGGGCTTCCTACTCCTTGCATATCTGGTTAACTTGGATGAAAATCCAGTTCTGTGGCCTGTGACAGTCTTCATGATACCTGTTCTCACAGTTTGCTTCTAGTGTGTGTGTGTCCTCCTTAGTAGTTCTTAACTTTTAGAGCTATCTATCTCTTTTTTAGCAAAACATGTTGAATGTAGAACTTAGCTTCCTCATCAGTTTCTTTTTTTTTTTTTTTTTAAAGATTTTATTTATTTATGTGACAGAGAGACAGCCAGTGAGAGAGGGAACACAAGCAGGGGGAGTGGGAGAGGAAGAAGCAGGCTCCTAGCCGAGGAGCCCGATGTGGGACTCGATCCAGGAACGCCAGGATCACGCCCTGAGCCGAAGGCAGACGCTTAACGACTGCGCTACCCAGGCGCCCCTCCTCATCAGTTTCTGAAAAAATATCCACTCATACTGGTGTGTGTGTGTGTGTGGTGTGTGTGTGTGTGACAGAAAGAGAAAGAGAGAATACCTCACTGAGGATTCAAGGGTCACTAGGGGGTAGGGTTTCAACTGAAAAGATGGGGGCGCTGAGAGCACCCCAGCCAGTACCAAGTGCATCCAAGATAACTGTACTTGAAAGGAGTCCACACTTTGAGCATCTTTCATATGTCTTTGGAATATTTTAAAGGCAAAAACTATGAAGTTGAGTTTTAATGCTTGCTAAAGCTCTTCCTGCCCACAAGTGATTGGCCTGGCAGAGAGTTCAAATCTCCTGCTTTCATCCTCCCTCTTATTTTCCTCTCACTCTCCCCCTTCTTTCTGTGGAGCAACCAATAAAACCATCCACTTGCCTCCGTAGATAATCCATTAAAACCTGTACCCCTCAAATGTCAGTTTCCACCCCCCAAGGGATTATCAGAGTTTTTCCAGCAAAGACAGCACAACCTTTCTAAGAGGATTTTTGGTGAATAAAATTCTCTCTTTCCCATCGTACATTTTCTCAAGAAAAATATTTGCAGACTGTTGTATGTTTTACTACAGGGCTTCAGAGGGGGTGGCGGGGGCTGGAGGGGAGGAGTGGTGAGTTGGGATCAGAAGGTAAAATGTAGTACCGCTGTATTTTACTTAAGGCTGTTGGACCACATCCATCTTCCAGGCTAGTCCCAGTCTCTTGAAGGTCTGCTAGAAATTTTCTCTAAAGCTCCACTGGTGCTAATGCCTATAGGATTTCTGGGTCTGTTTAGGCAGCAGCATCCTACCCCACCCACTCCCCATGTGTTAGTTGAAATTCAGTAGCCCTGGGGTTCCTAGGTTACCCTGAAAGCAGGTGGGATTCTCAACATAGGGCATTGACCACATTTGTTCACCCTTAGAGTCGGGGCTGACCTCTGGACCCACATTGATTACAGAAACCCCTCCTACTACATTAATACTGGGGTGTAGGCCAACCAAGGACTGAGGGCAGAGCTGTGGTATCTACCAAACGTTTTTGCTTATGGGGTCAGGAGAGCCTGACTCTGTGACCTCTCTCCTGTTTCTGGATCTTAATTTCTTGAGTTCTTTTCATTCCTCCAAAAAATACTTATCCTTACAAGAGCCAGAACAGATGGAAGCGTTTCTCTTCTCAGCCTCTAACCCCATGTAGTGCTATGGGCATTAAATCTGCCTCTCGTGGCTGCTAGATTGCAGGGGCAAATGTGTGAGATACTACTGATCTTTTGTTTAGGAGCCGGCTTCCCAACTAGATAAAAATTCAATAGTCATGTTCAGGCCTAGGGCTTTTTCCAGTGTGTTCCCTGACCCAGAGTAAGTAACTCACTTACCCCATAGCGTGGGGTACATATAAAATATGTAATGGAATGCTTATAGCATTGGTAGTTGGGTGGACTACCCATGTGAACTAAATATCTGAACCTGGGGGGCTGAGCTGTGCACACTCCGCACGTTTACACTGATACCTTCACCTCTAACCCCGAATAATCTTCTCTCTTCCTCCCTTTGAATAACTTCTTTAAAAGCAAGGAGTAGGAGGATAATCCAGATTTTCACAGGAAGTTCTGAGCTTTTCCTGTAATGTTTTGCTTTAAATTCCTCCTACAACAACTTAACTCCAACAAGCCTGATTTTCCACACTACTTTCCAACAGCAATGTGGGGATGCTTTGTGGCAAAAGCCTCTTAAGTTTTAACACAAATGCAAAGGTCACTTCTCCTTCCAGCTGTTACATTGCCTAAATTCTGGTTTACAAATCCAGACATTTACCACATTGCCAAGCATTATTGCCATTAACAATGCTATTGTTAAGCATTCAGCTACCCAGTGTTCCCTAGTGATGCACTGGCAACTTTGCCATCACATAAATTCCTAAATCTGGATCCTGCAAACTTATAATTAATCATTGTCTACATTCCAACTGTTATTCCTCTAATATTTCAGAGGATGTGAAAATCCTTTTTCTTCTAAAATGACTTTATTTCTCGTGGCATGTAGCGTTCACTAGGGGTTTTAATAGGCAGTCCCCCGTTCAGATCTTTGAGGGACCCTGACTCAGTAGAAGAAGCAGTCATAATAGGAATCTTTCATCCCCCCTGTACAGAGTTTAAGTTAAGGATGTTTTTTGTCTAGCTGCTTTTAATATTTTTTCTTTATCACTATATTTTGCAAATTTAATTACAATGTCTTGGTGTTTGCCTGCGTTTGTTGATTTTGATGGGAGTTCTCTGTGCCTCCTGGATCTGGATGTCTGTTTCCTTCCCTAGGTTAGGGAAGTTTTCAGCTATTATTTCTTCAAGTAAATTTTCTGCCCCCTGTTCTCTCGCTTCTTCTTTTGGGAGTCCTATAATATGAACGTTCTTATGTTTGATGGAATCACTGAGTTCCCTAAGTCATTTCTCCTGTTGCATAATTCTTTCTGTCTTTTGTTCAGCTTCATTATTTTCCATTATTTTGTCTTCTGGGTCACTAATTCATTCCTCCTGCTCTTCCAGCCCGCTGTTCGTTGCATCAAGCCTGTTTTCAATCTCGTTGATTGTACTCTTCATCTCTGATTCTTTTTTAACTCTTTTATCTCTGCAGTAAGGGTCCACCTGATGTCTTTTTTTTTTTTTAAAGATTTTATTTATTTATTTGACAGAGATAGAGACAGCCAGAGAGAGAGGGAACACAAGCAGGGGGAGTGGGAGAGGAAGAAGCAGGCCCATAGCGGAGGAGCCTGATGTGGGGCTCGATCCCAGAACGCCGGGATCACGCCCTGAGCCGAAGGCAGACGCTTAACCGCTGTGCCACCCAGGCGCCCCCACCTGATGTCTTCTATTCTTTTCTCCAGGTCAGTGAGTATCCTTATGATTGCTTTCTAATTTCTTAATCTTCTCAAGAACTTTGAAAGGAAATATTTTTGTCTCTATTTATGAATTAGGAAACATAAAGACCTGGAGTGTAGTTGACTTGTCAAAGTCATGCAACTAGTGAGTGCAGGAGTAGGTTTCTTTCTTTTATTTTCAAGATTTTATTTATGTATTTATTTGTCAGAGAGAGAGCAAGAGCATGAACAGGGCGAGGGGCAGGCAGAGGGAGAAGCAGGCTCCTTGATGAGTGAGGAGCCCAGTGCAGGACTCAATCTCAGGACCCTGGGATCGTGACCTGAGCTGAAGGCAGATGCTTAACTGGCTGAGCCACCCAGGTGTCCTGAGGAGTAGGTTTCAAATCCATATTTGTCTTGACTCCAAAACCTATATTCGTTCTACTGTATAATATAAAATATGTAATGGAATGCTTACAGCATATTTGGTGCTCAATATATTGTACTTTTTGTTCTTATTTTTTTTCACTTAGAGTCAAATGTTTATATATTTTAATATATTTATCTAAATATATTTTATATAAAATATGTGATATATGGTTTTGTACATTTAAATATTTTTTATATTTGAAATATGTGATATTTTATGTAAATACTTATCATATATAATCTGTATATGTTATGTATTATATGTTTGTTATATATGTATTATGTGTGTATGTGTCCTTTCTTGTGGTTCTGCTTCTCTGATTGAACACCACTGAAGCAGGGGCAAAAGTGAAGGCTGGTACACTTGTGAAGAGGCCAATACCATTTAGTCCAGGACCAAAGATCCAAGATGTCATCATGGAGACGGAGAGAAGTTTACTAATTTAAGAAATGTTTTGGAGGTTGTAGTATGGTTCTCCAGAGAAACAGAACTAGTAGGATAGGGAGAGAGAGAGAGAGAGAGAGAGAGAGGAAGAGAGAGAGAGAAAGAGAGAGAAGGAGAAAAGAAAGAGATTTCTTACAAGGAATTGGCACGTGTAATTATGGAGGTTGAGAAGTCCCAAGATTGGTAGTTGGTAAGCTCGAGACCCAGGAGGGCTGATGGTGGAAGCAGGCAGGCTTGAGACCCAAGCAGAGCTGAAGTTTCAGTTTGAGTTTAAGGGCAGGAAAAGACTGAGGTCTCAGCTCAAGCAGTCAGGCAGAGGGAGGTCCCTCATATTTTTTGTTGTTTTTGTTCTAGTCAGGCCCTCAACTGATTAGATAGAGCCCACCCACATTAGAGAGCAATCTGCTTTACTCTGTCTACTGATTCACATGTTAATCTCATCCAGAAACATTCTCAGAGACAAACCCAGAATAATGCTTAACCAAATGTCTGTGCACTTCATGGCCCAGTCAAGTTGATGCATAAAATTAACTTTCACATAGATGTAAAGGAAAATCTCAGTTTTTTTCCTTCCTATGTAGAGAAAACCCCAGTTCTCCTCTACTTTGAATTTCTTTCCTGTGAGTTTCCTACTAACACAAACCACTTCTGACATTTCTAGTCACCAAATGTGTGTGTGTGTGTGGGGGGGTAGGGTTCGAGCCTCTGATGCCAGCTGGATGTCCTGCCATTCAACTCAGTTCTGACACTGTCTACCTGGAGACAGTCTCAGGTCTCATGGGTAAGCCTGCCTCTCCCCACCACCACTTCAGATGCCAGTTGCAAGCTTAGTTATTGTTTGTGCTTCTGACCCTCTGGCTCTAGATCAAAGGTTTCAATGACCCCCTCCTTGAGTACATTTAATTTGCTAGCGGGACTCACAGAACTCAGGGAAATACATACATTTACAGGTTTATTCAAAGATACGATAAACGAGATGGGTGAACAACCAGATGAAGAGATACCTAGAGTGAGGTCTGGGAGGTTCTGTCCCCGTGGAGTTGGAGTGCATCACCCTCTTGGTGTGGATGTGTACATCCACTTGGAAGCTCCTTGAATCCCATACTTTCAGGACTTTATGGAGGCTTTATCATGTTGGCATGATTGATTAATCATTAAATCCATTTTCAGCCTTCGCCTCTCTCAAGAGAATGAGGCTGGGACTCAAAATCCCAAGCTTCTAATCATGCTCCCTCTTTCCAGTGACCAGTCCTTATCCAGGAGCCATCCAGGAACCTACCCAAAGTCACCTCATTAGAACAGAAGATGCTTGTACTGCTCTTATCACTTAGGAATTGATATGGGTTTCAGGAGCTATGTGCCAGGAACTGGGGACAGAGACCAACATACGTATTTTCTGTTATCTTGTGATAACAGGGGGCCCTGCATGTTAATTTTCGACAAGGGGCCCTGCATGTTAATTTTTTATTGGGTCCTGCATAATATGTAGCAGGTCCTGACTGGATATGAGGAGTGAGGGGGAAAGAAGCTCAATGATTACACTTAGGTTTTCGGCTTAAATGACTATGTAGATGGTAATGCATTTGGAGGTGCAATTTGGGAGAGAAATTAAGAATTTTGATTTGAGCAAGTTAATTTAGTGCTGCCTTTTAGACATTGTGGTAAGATATTTGTTGCTTGCTTCCCCAGCATTCATTTCCCTCTTCCTGGTTCCTGGATAGAGCCTATTTCCCAGCTTTGTGGTTAGGATTTGATTGGCTCTAGTTCCAGCCATCCACATGCCATCCATATAACAAGTAATCAACTAAGCCGAGTAGACTAGTGCTCTTTGTAGTTCCCTTTAGCCCTAGATTAAAGAATAAGGGGGAAAAAGGATAAGGAGAGACTGTTTGAGAAGGAGAGGCAAAGCCTGCAGAAATGGAGCCTGAAGGTTTTTTTGTTTTGTTTTGTTTTGTTTTAATCCCAGGCCATGGATACTTATGGGAGAATCTGCTTATTTTCCCAGTATCTATCCTTGCCATCTTCCTATGTAAGAGACTTTCCACTGTTTAGCTGGCTACATGGTCTCCTGGTATAAAGACTATATTTCCCAACATTCCCTGGAGCTAAGTACAGCCATGTGATTATATTCTGTTTAATGGGCTATAGGGGGATGCGATGTGTACAATTTGCTGGACATATTCTTAAAGAGAGGGGGCATGCCATTTCTCCTCCCTTCTACTTTCAGCATTCTAGAATTTGAATGAATTGACAGAAACACCAGTAGTAAGCAACAGACAAGAACCCTGTCCTTTGACCCCATAGAGCCATGCCATGCTTAGATTGCCTGCCTTTTATCTTTTATAAGAGTTAAACACTATCTTATTTAAGACAAGACTATTATCCACCACTAGTTTGGATTTCTGTCACATGCAGATAGTGTTAATCCTAAATGATACAATATTCAGATAATTAACTCCTTTTCTTCTCATGGTACCTAAATAATGATCTGTTTCTTACAAACAAGACTCTAATAAGGACAATTTTTTCTTACTCAGGCCATGTGCAATTTGGTGTACATACACACTGAAAAAACCCCTATCCAACCCATCTTTTGCTTTGCCTCTTAAGTCCTCAAAAGAAATATAGACACTTTACTAGGATCTATATTATTAAAAGCACCACTGCTTTCTCTAGGGAAGCAACAATTGATCCACATTTACTGGCACCAGCTCACATTTCATAAACCCTTGTTTAAAATTAACCCAAACCGTTAAACAACACAAAAAAAATTCTTTTTAAATTACACTATAAAAACTGCCTTCTGAGAAACTGAAACAGGTGAGTTTATATGTAATCTCAGATAAGGTGACCAAATATCCAAAATTGGCTAAGACAGTCCCAACTCCCAGATTGCCGCCTGCTCTGGTTTCTGTCTCAGCACACGTCCTGTGGTTCTGGCCAGATGTCATCCAACTTTAGGACAGGAATTCCTGCCCCTACTTGGGCGAACAAGTTACTAAAAATGGGGAGAAACAACATGAAAGTGGAAATGGCGAAAAACTAACTAAATTTTGGTTGCAATTTTAGTTACATTTTGGTTCTTTGTTTGACAGTGCTTGTAAGCATTTGTCAACCCGTATTGTTTAGCTTGGAGTCTTTCAAACTGTATGGGATGATCCATTTCTAGGGGTTCAATCAGTATTTCTACAAAGTGGAATTGATTATAATAGGCTAGAAAATGCCAGTATGCATTTCACATACTAAAGATGAGCATTTTTCAAAAATTTCTATTTATGTTTTATCTGTGAGCCTTTGGTTCAAGAGGGTGGTCAAAAGAAGTTTAGAACTCACTAAATTTTAGTCATTTAGGAGTGCACTCACCCACTGTCTCTCGTGTCATGCAGCAATATTAAGAAATTTTAAACCTTTCATTCAACAGATATTTGACAGATGTAACGTTAACACTGCTTGTGCATTGCTTCCCTGGATAGGGTTTCCCTAAGCCCAATTCTCACACAAGTTTTCCGGGCTGTTCCAGGGACTTTGCAAGTGTCCAGGACTGTAGGATGGGGGTTGTCTACAGGGGATTGGTCAGTGGACAATTCAACTTTGAAGTTCGCTGGATAGATGGTGTTTAAAGACTAAATTTAAGTTAGCCAGTGGGGCAAGGAGAGAAGGGCATTCCAGATAGAAGGAGCAGTATGTGTTAAACAGGAGAGAGAAGCAGTAGAGTATATGGGTTCACAATATCTTAGATGTAATTCTGAATTCCAAAAAGTTCTAAAAGCTGAAAGCATTAGGCAAGAAAACCAATTCGATCTGAACTCATTGGTGTGCTGCATTTGTCAAATGAGTTCAGATTGTTTTTCTCATACTACACTGATATCCAGTCAGTCTAAAGTATGGTTATGGTCCATAAGATGTGTATTTGAGTTCTAAAAGAATATATAATTATAAAAGACTGGTGCATTAACTATTTACTCATCAGTTTTATAGAAGGTATTATTTCTTCCCTCTTTAAGTTTTTTTTTTAACGATTTTATTTATTGGGGGAGAGAGGGTCAGAGGGAGAAGCAAACTCCCTGCTGAGCAGGGAGATCAACTCAGGGACTTGGTTCTGGGAGTCAGGGTCATGACCTGAGCCGAAGGCAGACCCTTAACTGACTGAGCCACCAGGGACCTCTCCTCTTTAAGTTTTAATGAAAATAAAACCTCAGGAGCACCTCGGCGGCTCAGTCAGTTAAGCGTCCAACTCTTGATTTTGGTCAGGTCATAATTACAGGGTTGTGAGATCCAGCCCTGCATTGGGCTCTATGCTGAGTGTGGAGCTTGCTTAAGATTCTCTTTCTGCCTCTGCCCCTCATCCCACTCGTGCTTTCGCTTTCTCTCTATCTCTCTCTCAAAACAAAAACAAAAACCCTTAAACCTCAAAATCCATAACATTAGCAAAATAGAAATCTAGTAAAGCCAGCACAGTAATTTATGCATAATTATGGAAGAACTAGTGCATAAAGTGGTTACATGATAAATCTCAGGGATCAGTTTGTCAAATTTATACACAGCTTACTTATAATTGATGATTTCTTAATCTTTCTCCAATTGTTTAATGGTTTCCATATGCTTGCTTGTGCTTGACTCATGTGCATTTGGTGAATCTTACCTACCACAAGCAAGTAGAAGTCTACAAAGTAAAAAATGTTCTCCTTTTCACCACTATCCTCCTCCCCTTTTAACACATTGTCCAGAGGTAGCCACTCTCAAGAGGTATGTATGTATTCTTTCAGACCTTTTTTAAAACTTGTATGTGAGCGTGCCTTATGTCATAGATATACAAAAACAAATGTTGGGTGATGGGCGTTAAGGAGGGCACATGATAAGATGAGCATGGGTTGTTATATACAACTGATAAATTATTGAATACATCTGAAACTAATGATGTACTATAGGTTGGCTAATTGAATTTAAATAAAAAAAAGAAAAAGATACCAAATGTTTCTTGTGTCATTCCCTCACAGAAATGGCATAATGCTATGAAGGTGTTTTGCAACTTGCCCCCTTCACTTAGTATGTTATATATGTCTTTTCATGGAAATATGTATTGATCAACCTTCTTTTTAATGATTGCTTTGTGTTCTGGTGCATGGGTGTTCTTTAATTTAACCATTGTCCTACTGACAGGTAAATAGGGTTTTTCTATGTTCTTATGATGGCAAATATTCCTTCAGATTTACATCTCTGTACTACCTCTTAGTCATACTTAAAGGACCTCACTCTCTAAGGTCCTTAGCCAAAGCATATATTTTGTAGGAACTGGTAACTTCTTTTCTCTTAAACCAAAGAGAAGTCATTCATGTTAACCTGTAAATACAGCAACAAAAAGCATTGTGTTGATTTTTTATGAGAATTATAAGGGTGACTAAGAGGGCTCTGACATGGTAGAAACCATTAATGTCTTGCTGTTGACTCCTTTAGCTCACCAATCTCATCTTCTGGTCATTCTGGAGGTTACTCTTAAAATTCTTCCTTAGTGTTCACTTCATCATATCTTTCATTGTAGGAACATCTAAGAAGCACAGACCTGAGAAGGAATCTGTAGGTTAAGGAGGTGGAAGTTGCTAGAATTTAAAAGCAGTGTTTCCACACTGGAGAAGTGCCATGGCACAAGGATGCTTTCTAATTCTTTGCCTCCACCCTCTGCCTCAAATAATGACCTACTCTGAGAGGAGGGAAGTGTGTTGGTTAGGAGCGTAGGCTCTACAGTCAGAACCCTGGGTTCTACCTCTTGTTAACTCTGGGGCTTGAGCAAATGACTTACCTCTTTGTGACTCAGTTTCTTCATCTATTAAAATGGGGACAGGGATAGTGATGATGATATCACCTACTCTGTAGGGTTGCTATGAAAAAATCAAAGATTAGTATTTGTAAAGCTCTTACAGGGTCTGCTACATAATAAACTCTATATAAGTATTTGTTAAATAAGAATGATATGGGCACTGTGACTGTTTTTCTGAGTTTCCTGAAGAAACAGCTATTCATGAAATCTTCCCAAAGCTCAAATGTAGCTGAAGTTCCCCAAAATATGGTGTGAAAAATCCTCCTTTGCCTTCACTGTAGAGGTGTCTCTGTTCAATGCTCACAGAAGTCCTTATTTCAGTGGTCTGCTCTGGATGTCCAAACTTCTAATGAGAAATGATACCTTATTTAGATAAAAAAAAAGATGGACTGATATTGGATGTCTACTTTCTAGATCGTTGTTAGCACATTCTTTGTGTTCAACAAAATACTCTCACAAGCAGAGGAGCTTTACAAAAACACATCACAGAAGAAATTGAGTTAGATTTCAGAAACATAAATACAAAGAAAATTGTCTGGATTCACAGGAAATCTGTGACTTTCTGAATGCAAGAAAATGATATGAAATTCATTGACTATATATTTATACCTCACATTTTCAGATTTTAATATTACAGCTATTAGAAATGCATCCAATTTTTAATTACACAACAGCCGATTAGCCAGATCTGATATTTTACAAGGTTTTTTTTTTTTTTTTTTTTTTTTTTTTTTTACTATTTCCTTCCCACCCTAAACCTGCAATTTTCTGCATTTTGATCAATTACAGAGCATGTGAAGTCGGTGTGAAACTGGTTTCTCTTAATATGGTTAGACTTCCAACACAGACCGTATAGTTCCTCACTTTCTCTTTAGCAGGAAGTTACAGGACCAAAAGATCACACCTTCTGGGGAGCCTCCATATTCTCTGGAGTAGTTTGTAGCTTTGGGTTGAACACTCTGACCAAGTAGTTTCATATTCTTGTCTGCTGTATCATGATTTAGTTTCCCAACAAAGTTGAATGTCTTACTTCCTCATATTATCACTAACAGGTTTGACACCAGCTTTAAACCCCAGCTTCAGGATAGAATTATACTTGTAGGATTTTGGGTGGGATTTCTAATACTGAAAGAGGGAGGGAAATTTTGCTTGCCATGCATAGCCACCGAAGTACCCATGGAGAGTTGGCATTCAAGCTTTTAGACTTTGATTCAAACACTAGGAAGGAAGCTGTAGCAGAAACAGCTGTAATCAACTTATAATTGGATATTTTATGTGTTTGGGTTTTTTTATATCTCACCTTGTTCCCAAAAGTCAAGCAGTACGTGATTCCCCTTCTAGGACAGCGTCAGGAAAAGATGGAGCTCTCTCATTTCTTTTCTTTCTCCTCGGCCTGCACAGGCCTGTGCTTAACTCTGTAATAATTTCTTTTCAAACTCTAGTTGCTCAGGCAACTACACTCTTTGCTCTCTAACTTGACCCCATTTCCTGATGAATGGGCTTTTCATTTTTTCACTAAGTCCTAAAGGCCTTCACATTCTCCAATTTTCTCTGCTAAATAGCTCAGGCATAACTGCTTAGAAAATCATAGGCAATCATAAAAAACCTTAGATTTTTTTTTTTAAGGAAACGTAGAGATCCTTTAATCCAACCCCCTCATTTTACAGTTAAAGAAATCGAGCCCCCAAGAGGGTAAATAACTTGTTCAGTGTCATCTAGCTAATTTGTAAACTGGGTAGAATTTTTCCGAAGCTAGTTTTTTGAATTGGGTAGAACTATATCTAAAACCATTTTAAAAGGCACATACTTTTCCATCTTGATCCTTTTGAGCTGTCATATGAATATAATTTATAGAACCAAATTTATGAAATCATGACTCCTAATCCTAAAAAAACCACTGTGATGTGAGAAGTAGTTAAATGAGGTTTGGAATTACCATGTTTTTAATAGATCATTTATCATAACTATGGTCTCAGATGTGGTAGTTAATTGAGGGTTGACTAGGTCCAAGGAGATTGCTTTGCTTTACCTAAGATTTTATTTTGGTGGGGGAGGGAGATGAGGAAAAATGGACCAACACATGTAGAGATAAATAACGTCAACATGGGCATTAGGTTAGGCTCAATAATCTATTGTCATTACTGTTAATAAAATATCACACTTTATGTCCACGAGATCACAACTCTAGTTTGGGAATATGAAGACCAGATAAGAAATTATAAATTATCTTTGTGTCTAGAATTTGCATCTGGCTAGAACCAAAGATGAAAAGTCTGTGGCTTCTCCATGCTCTTTCTATTGCCCACTCATTCCAGTTAGTGAGTTCTCCAGCATGGCCACAAATCGCTCATAGAGAAGAGCCACTCTTCTTTGCTGCCGTATGCCGCTCTGTGCAAAGCAGTGTATCTCACAAGCAGGCCCACCCTTAACATTTGTGAGCCTGAGGTAAATGTGCAAATTGTTGTCTCCAACCTTCCCCCTACTTCAATGGGCCACATACCCTTCTGTCCATACTGACCTCAAAGACTCTTGTGTATAAGTGTGTAGACTTCACTCTACATATCCAAGCTCTCTCCACCAGTCTGAACCCAAATTGCCAAGTAGTCACCTCTTGTCCTCACGGTGGGTAATACAGTCTGCCCTTAGGAGAATAGAGAGGAGCAGAAGCCCAAGTAGGCACCTGAAGGAGGTTCAGGGCTTCATGAGCAGGCAATTCTAGGTTTCCTGGATAAAGAGATCTTGGTTTAGAAGAGGGAGAGCAGGTTCCAGGACGGCAAATCCTGACAGACCTGTCACCTTATGGGAGGAGGAGGGAAGGGGAGGGCCAGAATAGGACCTAAAGGATTGGATCCAGAAAAGACATCTTGGTTGATTGGATCAAGAGCAGTACTGCTGACAAGAAAACTCTGGAGTGGAACCCTCCTGTAGACATTGTCTCTTGTGTAGGTCCTGTACAAGAAATGGAAGCAAAGGTGTTTGATGGCCAGGAAGAAGCCACTTCAAACAAGGTCTTTTTTAAACCGGGCAGTTTCAAGAGGTGTTGTAAAAGAGCATCTAAAAGAACAGCACTGTTCAAAGGTGTGACGTGTCCAACTGGAAGGGATCTTCAGGATCGTCTAATGAAGATGGAATAGAGACCGCAGAGACAAGTGACTTGTCCAAGGTCAGGCTGCAAGTAGTAATGGAGCTCAGCTGAACACTTGTAGCTTGGGCTTCCAGGTTCTTAGGACTGGGTGTTTTCCGTGACCTGGTGCTGAGCCCCCTTGAAGTATGACTCTAAGCAGCAGGGAAGAATAAACACAGGGTAGCTCTTATACTGTAGGCGTATTTTTAATGATGTGACAGCAGAACAGTTTCTACAGAAAATCAGATAGCAGTCAGACTTTGAGAGAGAGAGAGAGAGAGCACACAAGTGAGTGAGCGAGGGAGCTGGGAAATCGGGTGAAGAAAGAGGGGAAGCTCTATAATATAAGGGTCCATGCTGAGCATCAAAGAAACTTTATCTCCTCTTAGGAATCAAAAGAGAGTGATAATATCACTATTAGGTGATTCATTCAGGAAAGTTGGTGCAATGAGAAAAGGTAGAAACAAAGAAAGGGGCTGTAGGGCCTCTGAATTACCCCCTCACTCCCAGTTACACCCACTTTGGGAGTATATAGAACTTGATTCATACCCTCCTACCCTGTCAGTAATGTTTATTTTAAATACGAAAGCCAGGAAATGAAATGTATTGAAGTGGCAAGTATGGTCTAAATATTGATTAATAGTTTTAAAACAAATTAAAGTTTGGTCTGTGAAAAAGAGAATTAGGTTGGAGTACAGAATTTGTGTTCCCATCCTAGTCCTGCAGCAAGCCATTTAACCTCTGCAGTGCTGTTTTACCAAAGGTAAACTGAAAATAGCAAAGCTAGCTCTTAATATTTATTATGGCAAAAAATAGAGGGAGGAAAGCGAGTGTCCAATAACAGGGAAATAGATTATGGAATATTTATGTAGTACAATATTATCAACATTATAAATTACAGTTTTGAAAAAATTTAGCAATATACTAAAAAGCTACAATATAAGGTTAGGCGAAAAAGCATGATTCAAAAACTATATATATTGAGTTATGCCAACTTTCTAAAATATACGATCATAACATACTTGAGGGGGCACCTGGGTGACTCAGTAGGTTAGGCATCCGACTCTTGATTTTGGCTCAGGTCATGATCTCAGGGGCTCAGATTGAGCCCCATGTCAGGCTCCAGGCTCAGCGGGGAGTCTGCTTGAGATTTTCTCCTTCTTCCTCTTGCCTCCCCCCGCCCCCACTCGCTCTCTTGCTCTAAAATAAATAAATAAAATCTTAAAAAAAAATAAAATACTTGAGACAAATACATCAACATGTTAATTTTATTGTCTCTAGGTGACAGAGTTGGTTTTAATTTTCTTCTTTATATAGTATTTTTACTATTTTCCAAATTGTGTCTAATGAACATACAGTATACTAATTTTTTTACGTTTTTATTTTAATTCCAGTTAGTTAACATACTGCATAATATTAGTTTCAGGTGTGCTATAGTGATTCAACACTTCTATACAACACCCAGTGCTCATCGCAACAAGTGCCCTCCTTAATCCCCCTCACTTATTTCACCCATCACCCCACCCATCTCCCCTCTGGTGACCATGAGTTTGTTCTTTATAGTTAAGAGTCTGTTTTTTGGTTTGTACAGTATATTGATTTTGCCACTAGGAAAAGAGGTTTTTAATAGAAACAATGTACTCTAGCCTAATTCATAATGATGTAAGGAAAATGGAAATAAAATAAATTTTAAACTGAATCCTGACAAACATGTGTTAAACAGCTAAATATGTTAAAGGAAAAGAAATTGATGTATGTTTCCATGTGCAACTTTTTTCTTAATAATAAATAGATATGCCTATAAATAACTAGAAGTCGTTCCGAGGCATTAGAAGAGCACAGTATATGTGCCATGGCCACTTCAGAACTATTTGTGTGTGCTGACCCTGATGTCTAAGAAAAAGTCAAATTGACCTTGATCAGTATACAGCAACCTTATCCAGTCATCAGGAGGGATGGCTAGCTGAGGAGAAGCTGAGGGGCAACCAGTGTCCTCCCTGCCAGTTCTTCCCCAGGCTAATCAACTTCTCCTCTAAGTAAATATTTAGTAAATATATTAAATATGCTGGCTTGAAGAGGCACAAATCATTGACCTGCCTCATGCCTCCCCATGTTTTGGTCTGCCCTCCCTCTGACACCATGCCCACATCACCTTTTCTCTCCTCCAAATCTTTGCGCATCTAATCCCATTGCTTGGAATATTCTTCTGCTCTCTCTGACCCTCTTTCCCTTCACCTGTATTATCATTAGTCTTGCAGGTCTCAGCTTAAGCCTTCCTTTCTTAGAAGGTCTCCCCAACATAAAGGTTAGAGACTCTTAACGTATGTTCTGACAACTCTGTGATAGTACTCATCACATTTTATTGTTACTACATATCTAATTGCCTATTTCCCCCTACACTGTGAGCTCAAGGAAGGCAGGGACCTTTTCTGTCTTGTCCCTCACAGTTTCCTCAGAGTGAATCCAACGTTCATTCAGTTTGCATTGAGGACTGAATGAGCTGAGAATGTGAGACTGTGTGCATAGTGAGCCCTTCACCTAGAAGGATCAAAAGTTGGGGCTGTAACTGTGATCAGTTCACAGGAAATCCAGTGGATAGAATCTCTAACTTTACCAGAGCTCAACTTTATCCAGATTATGATGCCAAGAATCCCGGGAAGAGAATCTGGAGCACAAGGTATGTGACTTTTGGCCAGCTGCTTAACATCTTTCTCTCTCAGAGCTTTTCTGAGCAGCAAAGGGAAGTGTAGGAAAGTACTTTAAACACAATATAAATACAAGTGCACAGTTGTGGAGACGTAGAAGAAATGGGGTCATCTCTAAAGGGCTGTGGTTGGGACTAAGAGGCCACATTCTGGTTCCTGTTTTTCCCACCTCAAGCCATACGTCTGGGCAAGTCAGCACAGTCGGTACGGTGCAGCCCTCATCAACCCCCACTCACCACCGCCATTATCTGGTTGATTAATACAGTTTGTGTGTTATTGCAAGGGAGAGGGGAGGAGGAGAGGGAACAAAGTGGCTGCGTTTGCGGGTGTAAGAGTGTGGTGGATCTGTCAAAAACACTTTCCAGATTCCTTATTCTCTAGGGGATAATTTTCCTGCTGGTATTTTGAGATCCCAAAAATTAAATACCTGTACCTGGACTGCCATCTCCAAGGTGACAGTGCTAGAAATCTCTCTTGGCTTCTTCACATGAGAGGTTTTAAATAATAGTTGCCTTAATGAAGCACCATATGGATAACATTTTAGGGCAGGTAGTCAAATGGTGGAAGAAAAAAATTCAACTAAAAAAACAAGCGAAAGCATTTCACAATATACGCATATACCAAATCATCACATTGTACGCCTTGAACTTACTTAACGTTATATGTCAATTACATCTCAATAAAACTGGAAAAAAATAAAGAATTAGGAGTAGGGTTGCCAGATATAGCAAATAAAAATATTTGGGACATACATTAAGAAATTATTTGTTATTTATATCTGAAATCCAAATTTAACTTGGTGTCCTATATTTTATCAGGCAAATTTTAATGGAAAACATCTCCTTTTCCCTTAGTTCTGTTTTAACTATTCCAAAGTGAAAAATAAAATGTTTTTATTTATTTATATATTTATTTTAAAAAGATTTTATTTATTTGACAGAGCAAGCACAAGCAGGAGGAGCAGCAGAGGGAGAGGGAGAAGCAGGCTCCCTGCTCAGCAGGACTCCATCCCAGGACCCTGGGATCATGACCTGATCCGAAGGCAGACGCTTAACTGACTGAGCCACCCAGGTGCCCCAATAAAATGTTTTTTAAAAATATTCATTCTGTAGTATCACTGCTTATATGAGTTGAATGTTGTCGTTTAGTGTTTTAAAATCACATTTCCCTTCAAAATAGCCCTGGGGCACCTGGGTGGCTCGGTCAGTTAAGCGTTGGACTCCTGCTTAGGATTCTCTCTCTCCCTCTCTCTCTGCAACCCCTGCCCTGCTCCCGTCAGTGTGCATTCTTTCAATAAATAAACAAATAGATAAAACATTCAAAATAGCCCTTCGTTTTTACTCATATTTTCATATTTCATTATATATCTGTAAAAAGAAAGATTTTTAAAAAATACATCTATAAAAATAATCATACCTAAAACAATGAATAATATTTCTTTAATATTATCAAATATCTATAGAGGGTTCAAATTTCTCTGATTGTCTCATAATTTTTTTATATGTGTGTATTTTTTTGAATCAGAGACTAGAAACCCAAATCCCTTTTTTGTAATTTATAGATAGGTTTCTCCCTATTTTTTTTTTTAAGATTTGACTTATTTATTTGACAGAGACAGGCAGAGAGAGAGGGAACACAAGCAGGGGGAGTGGGAGAGGGAGAAGCAGGCTCCCAGCAGAGCAGGGAGCCCAATGCGGTGCTCGGTCCCAGAACCCGGGCATCATGACCTGAGCTGAAGGCAGACGCTTAACGACTGAGCCACCCAGGCGCCCCGGTTTGTATTTATTGAGGAAACTGGGTTATCCACTTGAGTCTTCTACATTCCAGATTTTAAAAATTGTATCCCTATAGTATTATTCAACATGACCCCCTATCTCTGTGCTTCTTATAAAGTGGTAGTTGGATGTGGAGATGTGGTCTAACTCAGGTTAAATATTTTTTGCAAGAGTACCTGGTCAGTGGTGATGTGTATTACGAGGTATATAATATCCAATTATCTCTCTTTTTGTGGTATCAGAAACCACTGATGATCATTGCCTAGATCCATTAGTTAACTAGAAATCTGCAAAATGGTGTTTGGCTATATCATTCTTTTTCTATTTATTATTGAGAAAACTTTCTCTCACCAATTATTTTGTTGCTTTAAGGTGTATTTTATAAGGGTAAGTAAGTGTCCTAGGTCAGTCCCCTGGGAAACAGGCTTTGAGGTGGAGATCGCCTGTCAGAGGCTTACGGGGAGAGTTCTAGGGAACAACACCTGTAAGAGAGCGAGGGAAGCAGGGCCTGGGTGAGGGAGAGGTTGAATGGGGAAGGAATTGCAAAGGAGGACTCAGTCAACCCCCCAGGGAGCTTTGAAGCTGGGAAAACTCTTCAAACTTGAGGCTGTGCCTTTGTACCCCCACTCTACCCTTGCACTGACAAATCATTGTTTGTGGGCTGCCTCTGGGTTGAGCATGTATTCCCGTGTAAGACAACAACCTCTATCCAAAGGCAATTCCTGGGGAAGGCTCAGCTGGGAACCTTTAGCAGTAGAGGCTCCAGGCAGCGGAATGAGTGTCTCAGTCTTGAAGGGGGCATTGGGCAGTACACTGAAGTATTCAACACAAAAAGGCAGGTTAAATGCTTGATTCTTTCTCAGTATTTACCAGATGTAAGAATTATGAACTGATTCCTTTACATCCTCCAAAGGTAAACAATGAGTTTTTTTTTAAGTGTCATAAACTCATGGATGTTAACATATTTGATGTGTTTGTAATCCTCGGCAGTAGTTATTTATATTGATGTCTGTCTTTTGCCAGGAGTAACGTCCTCAAGTTGGCCTATGAACCCTTTGACTTGACCTCCCCCTGCCCCTGGCCAATAGCTTTTGATAGCTCCTTACTTTCTTGGTGACAGAATGTTCAGTCTCAGGTGCTACAGTTCCTGTCCCAGACCTGCAAATGACCAGGGAGAAATTGTGTTTAGAGGCCACAACCAGTTTAGGAGCGGTGCTCACTGCTACTGGGTTGGCTATTGCTTAGCCTTTACAGCAGAAATAGCTAGGAAATAACACAATTTTTTTTTTAAAGATTTTATTTATTTATTTGACAGAGATAGAGACAGCCAGCGAGAGAGGGAACACAAGCAGGAGGAGTGGGAGAGGAAGAAGCAGGCTCACAGCAGAAGAGCCTGATGTGGGGCTCGATCCCATAACGCCGGGATCACGCCCTGAGCCGAAGGCAGACGCTTAACCGCTGTGCCACCCAGGCGCCCCAATAACACAATTTCTTAAGAAGAGAAGGCATCAGCAACTCTTCACTGGTATTTCTAGCTTGAATTTAGGATTATAGGAGTTTATGAAACTTCTTTGATTTTATGTTAATATCTCTTTTCCTCTGGAAATCCTTATGTTAGCTAGAAAGCAATGGGAAGTTACTCAAATAAGAAGGCATTATAACAGCTATCAGCAGAAGGAAGGAAGGGAAAGGACAAAAACATGGAAGGAACATGTTTTGTTTTGCAGAACCAACAGTTTCAGCCAAGGAGACGCCAATTAGGTGTCCTGCCTGATAGCTCCTTACCTCAGCCAGTTTGAGCTAGAGGGGAGCTCAGGACCTTCTCAGAAGTTGTTCCCCCCTGTCCAAGTTGTCCTGAAGTTACCTTTAGCTCTTTATAAGACTAAGGTCTCCTCCTATGGTCAGAGTTTTCTGCTATTTTTTGAATATACAATGTATACATTACCATACTGTCTTGCTAGGCATGCACATTTGAACCAAAGTGCCTAATGCAAGCCTCCTGGCCCTGCCCCCTTTCTGCTTTTTGAAAGCTAAAGTGATCTCTTAAAAGTTTTGGTGTTTTCTTTTTGAACAAAAACCAGATGCCGGCTTTATATATTCTGCTTGCATAGAAGTGGAGAAAGAAGAGGAGAAATGCAACCTGCCTTATTATTCCAAATGAAGTTTTAAAATTAATGGCCTTGATTAGTGACTCAGCACTTAACCTTGATTCCCAAATTGGGCCTGCTTCAGGGCTTCCCAGGAAAGGACTTTTCTTACCTTTTGATGATTTGTGCTATAGGTTTCCCTATTCTTTTTCCCTATTAGTCTTTATTTTACTTTTTCCTCTAATAGCAACTTTCTGGTCTGATACTGGCTCCTTTTCTTGTTTTCTGGCTCAATGTATATTAATAAATATGACTTTTAATGACACTGGGAACTTATAATCAGATATGCCACACAGCACGTGTTCAATCTGCCATTTTGAAACCATCTTTTTAATACCATCAAAAATCAAAATCTGGTTTTCCTACATAACACATCAGGTTCTTTCCAATTAAGAAATATATGCAGAAACCTGACAGTTTGGGGCACCTGGCTGGCTTGGTTGGTGGAATGTGCTACTCTTGACCTCAGGGTTATGAGTTTTTGTCCCACACTGGGTGTAGAGATCACTTAAAAACAAAAAAATAAAATAAAATGTAAAAAAAAAAGAAAGAAACCTGACTGTTTTTGATGTATTTCACTCACACATCTACTTGTATTTAATTCTGCATTTACTTAGGAACTACAGTGTGCCATAAACTGTGCTCTTATGATCTGTTGCTGGCTCTCTGACTCAAGTTCTGATTCTTGACCAGGTTGCTTAACTCACTATTGGAAGTAACAATAGAGAAGAGTCCGACTTCAAGGCCATTTTTTTTTCCCTTAATGCTTATATGACTGCTGGGTGTTTTGGAAGGTTGAAGAAGGCAAAGCTGGATTGCAAAGCTCCAGTGATGATTTCTGCATTTTCAGAATCAGAGTGTGTAAGATATTCTTAATTTAATCTCGTATTAGAAGATGGTAACCTTATAGGATATAAGACAGTAATCCTTATAGGATAAGTGGATGTCATTCAGATGAACCTGTCGTATTGGTACTGAGAAATACAGGTCTGGCACGAAGGAAAGAATTCAAGGAAATGCTGCATGGGTCACAAGGCTGACCAGCTGTTTTCATTCTAGAACAAATGCACATGTACTTCAGGTGAAGCCAGAATACCTTGAAAAGAATTTCCTGGAAGAGTGAGGATCTTAATGTAGAAGATAGTTTAATAGCTTTCTCTAGAATTTGGGAAGGTTTGCATCTATACGGGCCATAGATTCTTATCCGGGGGATGGGTTCAATAGCTAATAGCTTCTCCAAGTACTTTCTAGCCCCAGGAGTCAGTAATTTAGTGTACTTAAGTAGGGATCTCCTTGACATTTTTGCATTGAATATCAGAATAAATAGGTAATAGCGTATCTATATAACTTGCTAACGTGTCATTTAGGCCGCTTGAGGGCTGTAGTAAATTGCTCTGCTGCCTTTTTAAGTCAATATACAAATGCTAAGCATCAGTGATAAGACCATCCTGTGTTTTATTATTATTCCTCCCCTCTGGTGCTGAGAAATGAATTGCTTATGAGAGAGAAGGGAGGATTGGCTTAATAACTCGTAATCAGATATGCCACACAGCAAATGTGAACTTCCTTTTTCCTATTTTAGCCATCTTTTATCCCAAGAAGAACAGCTGAATCTCAAATATGGGAAAGGGCAGTAGTAATCCTTGAATGTAAACTGCTCACAGGAATTAGACACAAGTGAGAATAAGACAGTGGAATAAGCTTGTGATTGGTGACTATCTTACCATTCTTCCTAAAGAGTCCCAAGGGACAACTAATAATGGTATCAACACACATCTTACTGTTCTAAACATTTTACTACTAATAATTTATGCTTACAACAACTCCATGAAGTAGACGCTGGTATTATTTCCATTTTATGGATGAAGGAGCTGGAACACAGGGGTTAAGTGATTAGCCCACTGTCACATAGAGAGTACTAGAGAGTATGCTAAACTGCCTCTAATGAAATACTGATTTCCTGACTGTATTTGAGTGTGTTCAATACTATGTTTCTAGGGAAGACTTAATCAGTTTTTGAGAAAACATGGCATTCAGTCCAATTTCAAATTAGGAAGAATCTTTGGCTCAATCCTTTAGTCTCTGAAAGTCCCTCAGAGCCTTTACTTGGATAATTAGTTGTGAACAATATCAATTATATCTAAGTGGACAAATTTAATTACTACAGAAGACCAATTGATTTTTTTAATTATCATTGATTGCTCAGTGGTTATCTCAGTGTAAAGATTGGTACTTTCTGAATCTCTCATTTAATTGGTTTATTAAGTAGTCCAAAGGTTGACACCAAAGTAGGAGAGGTGAATTTTCCTCCTGCTCCCTTTTTATCTCCATGAGGGGTAAACATGATGGAAGCCTAAGACATTCAACAACAAAAACAACAACATAACAAAAACAGCAATTAATATTAAATTTCTTGTAGGTTTTGGGGATCTTCTAATTTTTTGTTTTAGTGGACTTATTGGAGGCAGTGATACCCTAATTTTCCTAATGGTGAAGATAGAACTTGCCATGTTAGCTGGGGTACCATGATTCTGATATTTTTAATCCTTAAGTCAAATTCACAGTGAAGCCAGTTAGGATCATAAGGATTATTGGAAATTGATGTGGACTTAGTGAGAAGAGAACTGGATTCTACACTTTAATCTATCCTTACCCCCCTACCTCACCTCAGTAATAGCTGGCTGCATGATTTAATTTTCCTGCCTCAGTTTTGTTATCTTTAAATTAGGATAATCACATTTGTCTTCTTTATCACACAAGCGAAGTTTGTGACAGTACATTAAAAAATATCAAATGTATGTTGGGGTGCCTGGGTGGCTCAGTTGGTTTCGGCTCAGGTCATGATCTCGGGATCCTGGGATCAAGCCCCACAGTGGGCTCCACGCTCAGCAGGGAGTCTGCTTAAGATTCTTTCTCCCTCTCCCTCTGCCCCACCCCACTCTTTATCTCTCTCTCAAATAAATAAATAAATCTTTAAAAAATATCAAATATATGTAAATTTAAGGATCATTACTATTTAGAGATTACCATAATATTTTCATTATTTTGCTCTGGAAATATTGTCTGACACCAATTTGTATCAGTTATCTATTATTGCTTCATAAGAAACTACCCCAAACCTATTGGCTTAAAACAACCATTTATTATTTGCCATAAACCTACAGATCAGCTGTGTGGATTGTGCTGGCCTGTGCCAGGCTCAGCTATTCTTGGGCTTGCTTGTGCATCCGTGATAAACTGGTGGGGTAGGATGACCCCAGCTGGGATGATTTGGCTCTGTTTCACATGAGCTCTTATTCTTCAGTAGGCTAGCTCAGAATTGTTTTCAGGGCAAAGGAACAGGAGCAAAAGAACAAGTGAGTATGCATAATGCCTCTTGAGGCCTCTGCTAAGTAAGGCACCCTGTCATGTCATCCACATTCTAGAGGCCAAATCAAGTTGCAGGACAGTTCAGTTCAAGAGGGGGGACAAATAAATGCCACATCATGATGGGAGGAGCTGCATAGACATGTTATAAGAGGGGAAATTGGAGCCATTTTTATAATTGAGCTATCACACTAATTGAGTCACTTATATTTAACTTAAACCCTTAATTATTTTTATTTACTTTACTAGGACAGCGATTTTTTTTTTACCTTTTCAATTTTTATGTCACTGTGTTATATATCTTTTATATAAACACATATATCCGTATCCATGGCTTGTTGCCCGTATATAAATCTAACATAAGACATTTGAATATATTTGCAATTATTGTGACCAACAGGTAAGAACCTGGATAATTTATTAGATATACTCTCATTTATGAACTCTTATTTGTTATATTAGCATTTGCATAAGGAAATAAACAGAAGATCCGATTAAAATAATTGTTGGAATTGTGAAGCCCGTAATGTTTTCCACTACTGAATTCTCTATTACACTGAAATGATTAGCATGCTTCATTACTGGTCCTGAAATAGTCAGATTAAATGAAGAATTGAGGGGCGCCTGGGTGGCACAGCAGTTAAGCATCTGCCTTCGGCTCAGGGCGTGATCCCGGTGTTGTGGGATCGAGCCCCACATCAGGCTCCTCCACTGGGAGCCTGCTTCTTCCTCTCCCACTCCCCCTGCTTGTGTTCCCTCTCTCGCTGGCTGTCTCTATCTCTGTTGAATAAATAAATAAAAAATTAAAAAAAATTAAAAAAAAATAAATGAAGAATTGAGACAATATAAATTGAAAATTCAGATCTCTAGCCCTGCCCTCAAGAAGTTTTGTTTTGGCCTTGTTTTATTTTGTTTGAGCCCGAATGAGCCCGACTAGATGTCTACACTGGTTAAGCTCCCTAACTATGCGTTTAACTCATGACTCTTCACTTGGATTTAGGCATTTGGTTGTATGAAGCCAAACATCTGGATGTTTTTTCTCAGCAGTGCCAAATATGCATCTATGTGGAGGAGTGTTCTGACTTGGGCATTTAGTTGGCATCTTTGTATATGCTTTTCAATCAGATGCACTATATCACCAGGGCAACTCCAGAAGTTTGGGTCAAAAGGATGTATTCCTGATTAAGCTGAACTCTATAAACTGTAAATATAAGCTATCTGAATTACACATAGGCCCTTGGCAATATCCTGTAGATTCTAACATTCCCTTTCTTTATGTTGGCATCACGTTCTGGAACATTTAAAATATATTTCCATAACATTTTCTAAATGACTGCATTGTAATTTAATGTTATATTTGGCAAACACAACCTAAAATACAGTAGCTAATAGAGTAAGCTCATTTTATTTGCATATCATTGTTAACCACTTTCATGTAGCACTTACCCAGTGTGTCAGATTATTACGATCTATTTAATGACTTAATGGATGAGGTACATTGTTCTTAAATTCAATTATACCCTTTGCACCTCTAGAATTAAGGTCATGTCAGCATTTCGATTTTATAAGTGACTGGGTTTAGCAGTTTTTAACTGAGCTATACAAATTGGCTTCCAAATCAAATCTTAGTAATAAAGGTCACTGCCTGGGGGAATTTTCCCCCCAAATTTAGTATACGTATAATTTTATGGTGCATCTCCTGCTTTCTAAAATAGTCTTTTAGGGAAAATTCCCTTATGTTCTTCATGTGGCAGAAGGAAAAGTCCTTGATTTCCTGTTTGCTTTATAAGACTAGGTTTTTCTTCCTTGCTGCGTAACAACCATCTTAGACACTTTGGCTTTTAATACGCTCCCCACTACTTCTTGTTTGTACGACCTTGTGCCATCACTTAGCTACTTTGTGCCTCAATTTGCTTATCTGTAAAATGGACTATTGATGTTACCTACCTCATAGAGTTGTAGTGAGGATTAAATGGGATAATATACACATGTATTTAGGACAGTACATATTAATTGCTCAACAAGGGTTAGCTTTTGTTACTATCAGATAGGAGATTTAATACGAGTCCCTTCAGCAGTAAAGAAACCTCTGAAAAGAACAGGCCATTGAGGTGAGATTTGGCATTTACTGAGAAGTCTGGAAGAGGCTATTGCTATCAGCGATTATTACCCTGTTGTCCATAAAATTTTTTCTTTTAGAAATGGGTGAGATCTCACTAAGGGATGAGTGAGATCTCCTTGGGGAAGAATGAAGGTAGGGAGGATGAGAGGAACCAGGACCAAGCTCTGAGGAAAAGATGAGGCTGGAAGGATCTTTGGGGAGGAACGGGGAGAGTGAACAGGAAATGAAGGCGTGTAAGTACAGTACTGTGGTTCCGACACAGACAATTATCAAAATCAGTTGGAGGGCTTGTAAAACCCAGAAGGGCCTGGAATTTCTCACTCAGCAGGGGTAGAGTAGTGCCTGGGAATTTGCATTTCTAACAAATTCCCAGGTGATGCTGCCAGTACTAGCCTGAGGACCACACTTTTTTTTCCTACCGTCAGAGTGAACACGTTAAATATGCTTGGCTCTGAGTAGACATCAGAGAACTGGAGCAGAGTAGGAATAAGGGAGGATTTCTAAAGACTGAAGATGAAAGTAAAAATCGTTATTTTTATTGTTCATCCCCAGATTGCTTAGGAAGAGAACAAGATTGTATTAGGTGGGTTATTGGTCCTGCAGTGTTAAAACATTACTATATGTGTTGCTAATGAAACACTCTAGGCAATTCCCTGCAGGTGCATATAAATTACAAGAAGATGGATGTATTTTTCTGGATGCAGGAAAACAAATCCACTCCTTTAATGTCTTAAAAAAATAGTTCATTGATACTTTCTGATTTTGCATTGAACAAGTGCTCAGTTTGTTCCTGAATACCTGCAGAGAAGTTCTCTTCTAAAAATGGGAAAGAGGCTGCTGATCCATTGATGGAAAAATCTGTTTTCCTCCGTCTGTATTCAGGCCATAATCACTGGTTTCTTCGTTGTCATGACCTCCTGTTTTGTCAGGGGACAGGTCACTGTGTGAGAAACCACACACAGAGGCATTAGAGTGGGGTGATTACACATGACTCGGTGCAGACACCTCAGCACGGATGTGCCATATTGCAAAAGATTCCAAAAAATAAAATAAATCTGATGGGATTCAAAAGCCATTGTGAAGAATCTAATTAACATTTTTTTAGAAACTTTTATTCAATATGTGATGTCTAAACACTGAAAAGTATAATTCCCAATTCAATTAATTGACTAAGTTTTCACCTCCATTAAAAATTTTTGGACTGTACTGTTTGATCTGATTCAGGATGAAGTTGTTTTTCTCTAACACAGATGACATTCATACGGCTACATCTGTTGTTTTCACTCTGCCATTATACACACAGAATCCTAGAGCTGGAAAGTCCTGCAGAACTAATTCTTATGAGTGCATATTGAATGTTCAGACCGCTCTGTGTAAATGAATTTCCTTTTCTTCAAAAGCTGCGGATGGGCAAAAATCTAAATCAGGGAAAATGCTATTGTTTAGAATCCTGGCCAGGCAGACATATCAAAGTTAAAGAAATCCAATGGTATAGAGAAGATCCAACATAAAACTCTGAAAAAATGAAGTAAGATTGTAGAGAAGAACCATTACCCATCTGTTTCAGATATGTAAAAATATCCAAGCATAGTTTAAGATAACCTGCAGTATTTATTAACAAAGGGCAAGCACATTCAGGAGTCTAGACAATAGACCATTTATGCCCTGATTTACCATCAAAAAAGAAATTTGAAATATATCAAATTCCTTTTCAAAATTCAATTAACGGTTAAAAAAGAATACATAGCATAGTTGATGAGGAATCTCAAAGCTGGTATGATTTCTGAAAAAAATCTGGCATACATCAATTGACCAGAAACCATCAATATCAACCATACAATGGAGATTTACATTGTTCAGTGATCCATATTATATCAATACCAGTAAGAAATTGAGACAGGTGATGATATAGTATCTTAGAAAATCATTACTACTGTTCTAGAAATTCTATTTAACTCAATTAACTGGAGCAGTGACCATTATAAATATTAAGAAGCAATTTTTTTTTCTTGAAATTCTACTGTTTAGTTCAACTGGAAAGGAAAATGTGGTATTAAAATAGAGTCATGTACAAGGTAGACAGCAATAAATACCTTAAATCCACAGATGTGCAGAGGACTGCCCAGGGACCCCTGGAAAAGTGTGTCTATAAATGGTGGCCTCTGTAGCTGGGCATCCTGACACTACCAGTACACAGGTAAATTAATCAAGGAGCTTCAGAATTAAGCTTAATGTTTATTGATCAACAATGAATTGTTATCAGTCCACTCAGTGGCAGGTGCAGCAGAAGATGATGGTTTGGTGAATTTAAAGAGAATATGGACTTCACAAAAGGATGATGAACTGGCTATGAAATCTAAAGATATTTTTAATGTTATAGTCAGCATATGATATTGTGTGGCTTCATACTATTAATTGAAGAAAAATATCTAATCATAAAACAAGGGACAAAGTATTATATGTGCATAAACCTTCCCATCCCCTTCCTTATGAAAAATTGTTCATCCTTTTAGTCCCAACTCAGATGACTCTTCCTTTGTGAAGCTTTCTCTTACTCATAGGAGCAAAAATAATACTTCTGTGGCCCCAAAATATGTGCCTGTACTTCTAGTATTGCACTTACTCTATTTGATTTTAATAAATTGTGTATGTGTTAGTTTTTCTATTTATTAATATAATGGGAGTTCCATGGGACCTTATCTTATTTAGTTTTGCAGTACTGGGCACATAACAGGTCCATAATAATGTGTATTAGATGCATGTGGTTAGTCAATATATAAGAACAAGAAATGTTCATGATGTCTATTGATACTTTTAATTCCAAAAATAAATGGGCTCACAGGCAAAACAAATCTCCCAGATCAGATTTCTGCTTACCAAAAACACCCGCGTGTCAGATTAAATTATTCAGGGATCATCAAAGACAAAACTCTAAGAGATCTTGAAAAGTTGGAGAACTCCTCTATCAAAACTCAGGATGATGATGAATAAAAGAGCCAGTAACAACTTTTAAATCTTTGATCAGATCCTGCACCCAAAAATAGGCAAAGAAAACTTAGGGAGCAATGGAAAATCTACATTTAAAGACATATGTTTATGCTAATATTTAATTTATAAATATGTAACTTTTCTCTTTGTATTTTAATGGGACAAAAGGTAGTGAAGAGAGAGACGGTTGACTCTAAATTATCCTAAGTGTGTTCATTTCCTCTCCCTATGTCCTTGCCTGGCCACGCCGATCACTGGTTATGTCACATGTTTTCCCTTTGAGGACAAAAATATGTTATAGAGGGCAAATTTTAAAAATACCTTGATATCTGAAAGTGCCAAAAACACGAAATAAGAATTCAAACACTGAGGGTGTTATTTTTGACTGATACTGGTAAAATTTCTGTTTTATTGAATTATTTATCTAAAGCTGTTACAAAAAGTTTTTCTAAGCTAAGTCTTTTAAGTGCTATTTAAATATTTGCCCTTTTCAGTTTATAGATGAAACATCTGACTTGTCAAATGAAAAGACTTAATGGTTTTGCCAGCACAGTAGCCTTGTGGCCATCTTGGTGGTGTATTTCGCAGGAGACAGGAGACAGTTTAGGCGAGGAGTTGGGGCCCTGGAATGACGTCTTGCTTCTGCTCTTGGCCAGCTCTATCACCTTGCACCGTTATTAGACCTTCGCCTCAAAGTTCCATATACAAAACAATGATAATCAACTATTTCACAAGGCTGTTATGTCTATGAAATTATATGTACAGAAGCACTTTTAAACTGTAAAGTAACCATACAAATGTTAGTTACGATTATAGCTTCATCTACCATAACATCAGGAAGATGTTCATGGAATACGGAGAACCTATTTCCTTTTTTCACGCGCAGGCCTCTGCAACACAAATAGTGAAGATTTTTTTCATGTGCTTGGTCATTTTTCCCCCAATTTTTTTTGGTGGTAAAATACAAATAATGTAAAATTTACTGTCTTAACCATTTTTAAGTGTGTTGTTCAGTGGTATTAAGTACGTGAATATTGTTGTGCAACCGTCACCACCATCCAGTACCAGAACTCTTTTATTTTGCAAAACTGAAACTCTATACCCAATGAAACAATAACTCCCCATTCCTCACTCCCTGCTTCCTTATTTTTTTCAGAGAGTTTAAAGTTCTAATGCGGCTCCCACCTTATCCCTACCACAAAATTCATTGTCAACCAGAAATATAATGGTGATAATCTCAATTTTAGCTACTACCTTCATTGTTTTGGTCTTGGTAAGATAGTCAGAAGAAGTGGTGAAGAAATACTGTAATGTAGACTTTGCATGATAGGAAAAATTTGCCACATGTAAAAAGATTTAGTATTTTGCAAACTTCTAGGCATAATGACTCTGCTGAAAATGTATCCTAAGGAAAGAACAAGGGAAGTATACAGAGTTATCTGATAGTGGGTAAAAAATGTAACTAGATCTTCTAAATTCTCATCAATTGCAGATCAATTTAAAAATTGGTGTCATATACATACAATGAATATCATATAATCACTAAATATCTCATTATAGGATAATACTTAAAATATGGAGGTATGGTCATGCTATAGTATAAAGTTAAAAAAATTTAGAAAAATTTAGAAAACAAAATTAAAAAAAATTTAGAAAAAAATTTTAGAAAACAGTATTATATTACATCAATTAAGTAATAAAAATTATATATAATTATATATATATTATATATATAATTGTATATATATATAATTATATATATAAGAAAATCCTAGTGGATATACAGAAAATGTTCATGGTAATCTCTGGGTGACAGAATTATTAGTAATTTTAATTTCTTCTTTGCAATTTTTTATGTTTTGTAATTTTTCAACGGCTGTGTATTACTTTTATAACCAGGAACAAAATGTAATTAAATAAAAACTCAGGCCTAGGCCACCTCCAAAGCAAACCCAGCAATGAACTCTGAAGTATTTCAGCTATGAACATTTTAAGTAATTGGAAATTGGGAGGACCATAAAAAGTGGTCACTGGGGGCTAGTATTTGAATGAAAAACCCAAAGAGCTTGTTTCGAATCATGTCGTCTTTCACATTACTAATATAATTAAAGCAAGTAAATCAGTTGGGCAACATGCCACTCACCCTTCAGACACACGTCACAGCTGTCTGCATGCTCACTATCTTCACCTTGCTCAATTTTCACAGTTTTTAATATGAATATCAATTCCCTTTTTCATAAACCTAACCTATAAATGCCACAACCCCTCTGAGGGATTTCCCCAGGCTTCATTTTAGGCTCCACAAGAAAGGATGTAAAAGAGACCTTTCTTTTGTAAAGTGATTCTATAATTCTGTCCAATATCCATCATTTTCAGGGCCAAGTAATCATATTTAATAGATCCTAAATTACATTCTGTCAGGCAAGGATTCCCTTGATGATATTAACCAGAGCAGAGGACTGACAGGCAGAGGCCTGAAAGTAAGATATTGTTCTACAAAGGGCTTACGAGCTTTCCTTTGCAAGGCTTGACCTCACTAAGTTTGGGGTGGTGCAAGGTCTGTGCCTTCACTGCAATCCTCAGCCTTCCCTGAGTTACCCACAAACCAACTCCTGATTTCCTGTCTTAAAGTCACTTTTAAAATTAAATTACGTGGCTCGTTTTTGACCCTTTCCTTTGAGGAAATTGCCATCGTGAATTTATTTCTACGATACTTCACTAGCAAGACAGCTAGAGGTAGACGCATGTGCCTACTCGAGCTCCTTTTTATCTGCTGATAGGAAACCTGAAAGAGAAAGGCTGAGGGATGTGAGAAAGTTGGAGAGATGCCTTCATGCTTTATGCTGTTTAAATGAATGTTATAAAGCATAAGGTTGGAGATTGTTTCTTGACGTGAAAGATTATAAGGTCATGATGCTGGAAAAGAGTACAGGGACAGATTTTCCTTTGAAAAAGGAGGAAATCTTGGATCAGGTTTTCATTAGGAAGGAAGTTCTCAGCACTTTTTTGAACATCTCTATTTTTATTGTGTGGGTGTTACATCTCAAAGCTTCTGCAGAATACAAAGGTAAAGAAAGAATAAACATTTCCCCAATTTAAACAAAATGTAAGTTTTTTAAAAAGTTTATTTATAATCAAAAGTTTGTTTATTTATAATCTATACACCCAAATGGGGCTCGAAATCATGACCCTGAGATTAAGAGTCACATGCTCTACTGACTGAGCCAGCCAGGTGCCCCACAAAATTTAAGTTTTTAATGCTTCAGTTATTAAAACAGTTCAAGTACAAATCTTCATTCAAAATACAACTGTTGAGGTCTTGCTATGTGCCTGGGCCCTAGGGGCTTTATAAACATTAACTCGTTGCATTTTTTTTATTATAATAATATTTTTTAATTATATTATGTTAGTCACCATACAGTACATCCCTGGTTTTTGATGTAAAGTTCAATGATTCATTAGTTGCGTCTAACACCCAGTGCACCATGCAATACGTGCCCTCCTTACTACCCATCACCAGTCTATCCCATTCCCCCACCCCCTCCCCTCTGAAGCCCTCAGTTTGTTTCTCAGAGTCCATAGTCTCTCATGCTTAACTCCCCCTTCTGATTACCCCCCCTTCTTTATCCCTTTCTTCTCCTACTGATCTTCCTACGTCTTATGTTCCATAAATGATGTGGAACATATGATAATTGTCTTTCTCTGCTTGATGTATTTCGCTTAGCATTATCTCCTCCAGTGCCGTCCATGTTGCAGCAACTCGTTGCATTTTTACAAAGATTCTGTAACCTATAGATACATTTACCCCAGTTTTAGGTGTGACGCCTACAAGTCAGCCATTTCAAAAATCTTAGAGTGGCTTGGACTCCAACAGTTTAGACCACTCTTAATTTTTGATCATCTGCTTTCCCACATAGAATTGCTTGTTTTTGTTCTGGAAAAAATAATCCCAACCCCAGTTGCTCCACACTTCAAGATATATGGATCTTGAAATTCTTGCCTAAAGAAAACTGTGAGAACACAAAAGGGCAGAGAAGGAGGGAGGAAATGATGGTGGTTAGTGTTTAACATTTTCGAACAGGAAGTACGATGATGAGCGTAACTCAGTAGAAGAAAAACAAAAATACTAAACCATTATTGAGGTATTTGTCCTATGATTTGGGGCAAAAGTACTTTACACAAAAGGACCAACTCTACCCATTTTCTAGTCAATTTTCTCACTTTTCTCCTTCTTTTTAAGTTCTCAGGTTTCTGTGTCTTTCCTTTGCTCTTATTCACTAATTCTTTTATTTTTACTCACAACTCTCCCTTCTTATTTCTATCTTACCATCACTCTTTCCCTTATTTTTTTTCCTATGCCTAAAAAAGAGAAAAGATAAGACAAAATCAACCTGGCTTTTGTGCTCTCCTTTTAAGTGCAATAAAACATAGGTGCAAAAATGGAGGGAAGGAACTGGCTGGTTTCATGATCATTTCTTCCATCTTTCATCCTCATTAACTCCTCTCGCTACTCTCTTCTTCTTTACTTCCTCCTTTCCAATAAGTCACTTCCTTTGTTTCAATAAATCACTATGGCGAAGATTTAAAGGCACTTTACCACGTTCTGATACACTACAGCAGTTTAATTTTCATATCAGTCTAACCCAAATTGATTTCTCATTGACAGAGCTCAGCTGCCACCAACTTACCCGCTGTGTTCAACAAATGGAAACTCTCAGTAAAACCTGTATTGTCATTTATTTCCACTGTGGAAATATTAAACAAGCTGGAATGCAGTGATGTTTTTAATTTTTTAAATCACAGCACAATTATGAGGATGATGAAAATCTCATAATTTTCTGGGGAATGAGGATGGATTTCAAAGCCAGTGATCACTTAGACCGACCATTAGCGCTGCAGTAGACTTTGGTCCATGTCGATGCATCTTGCCTGGACATGTTAATACATTATCTACCTTCTTCTCAGTGCTGCTTATTATTAACAAAAATATAGTGACGCTCTTTTATCTTCTAATGGGGTTATTTTAAATGGGTTTCTCTATTTTTAACTCCACTGAATAAACAATTACAGGGTTTGTGTGTGTCACATTTTATATCTTTCAGAGAACTTTCATAGCGTTATCTATCTAATCCTCACTAAAACAACAAACACTTGTGGGCACTGTGGTAGGTATTGTGGTCCAGATGAAAATGTTCCACAGCTCCCTTTTTGACAGCCTGGGGGAGAGATTATGGGGGCACATGTAACAATTCCAGACAGACTAAGGTATTATGGATTTTGATAACTGTACATATAAGGTACCACATGGACACTGGGTACCTAATTATTAATCATATTGCTATCTGATAGCATTTGTTACCTTGTATTTTAATTTGATACATAGTATCAGTCAGTTTCTCCCACTAAATTGTGATAGAGAAGACGTCTTATGCACCTCTGCATTCCCATCATCAAACACAGGGCCTTGAACGTGATAACCAGTTACTTTTCAATGAATGGACGAATGAAATGGATGGATATATATAGCTAGCTAGCTAGCTATATGGACATTCATTTTATATATTATAAATGTATGTATAACTGTATAGATACTATACATTGATTTATATGATACATATAGACCTATGTGTAAATTATACATCACATATAATGTATACAGATATAATATGATTATGCATTATTATATATAGTATCTATATAACATATAGATATTTAAATTAAGAATTCCAGGAAAGAGCATCTTTCATGTACTATGGGAAAAGAATTGTTTTTCGACCAACAAAAGTACTACTGTTTGTGTTAATACAAGGTCCATATATAATAGGTTCTTACAGTAGTTTTGAAATCCTAATGATGTAACTGTGATGGTCAAGGTCAGACTCCTGAGAAAGATCAAATTCCAAAATTTCCTTTCACTTCAAGGAGTGAGAGCCTTCAAACCTTTCTCTTGTTCTTGCTCTTCCTTTCCAACATGACTAAAATCCATGTCTCATTTCAGATTGTATATTATCTTGCATCTTCGATTAGTAAATACTTCTAATTATGTGCCACATTCCTGTTCTATGCATATTTTCTTCAACTGCTTCACTGCTGCTTACTGACCACCATCCTAACTAGACTCCATTATGCATTTGGGGGGAACAAAGGAAGAGCTATTAGACATAGGAAGAAAAGATAAACTTAAAACCTTGCTTTCTTGTCTGTAAGTTGCACAGAAAATATCCGGTCAAGTTGTTGACAGGGATTTATCCCTTTCTTTTGCTCTTTGATATGTCATATTTGGAGAAATGTTGGGCTTTACACAGTTTTACTTAAATGGTGAGGGGCGCCTGTGTGGCTCAGTTGGTTAAGCATCTGCCTTTGGCTCAGGTCATGATTCCAGGGTCCTGGGATCGAGCCCCACGTTGGGCTCCCTACTGAGCAGGGAGTCTGCTTCTCCCTCTCCTCCCTGCTCCTTCTCTCTGTTGCTATTTCTGTCTCTCTCTCTCTCTCAAATAAATAAATAAAATCTTTAAAAAATGCTGAAAGCAAGATGAGGATATTATTCCTTTTTGTGAACATGCTGCCTAAAAAACTTTTTTTTTTAAAGATTTTATTTATTTGACAGAGATAGAGATAGCCAGTGAGAGAGGGAACACAAGCAGGAGGAGTGGGAGAGGAAGAAGCAGGCTCATAGCGGAGGAGCCTGATGTGGGGCTTGATCCCACAACACCGGGATCACGCCCTGAGCCAAAGGCAGACGCTTAACCGCTGTGCCACCCAGGCGCCCCTAAAAAACTTTTTTGTTGTGTGGCTTTTTATCTAGATATAGTGGAAGAATGCATTTCAACGCCCCACCAGCTGCCTCTAGTTAGGATCTCTGCTTAACTGCCTGCTCTGGGCCTGCCTGCCATAGACACCTGCTCCCTAGGTCTCAGGAGTCCACTTTGTCTTCCTTGTCCTTTTTCCTTTCGGCTAATTTGTTTCAGGCCCACTTCCTAGATTCACATCTCCTTTCATAAAACAATCATCTTCTGGCCATGATGACTTCCTGTGTGGCACTCTGACTCTCTCCAGACCCTGAACATCTCAGTTTTTTTTCCAAATGGTTCAGCCTTCTCGGTTTTTCTGGCTGCCCTACTCAGTTTTGTTTAGGACAGTAAGAGAAACTCAGATGCACTCCTCTGTTGGAAAAAAGAGAGAGTTAACTAGGTTTTTTAGGGTCACCAAAATGATGACTTATGCAAAAACCATTTAAATATACTCTGATAAGCATGAAGAAAGCTCCTCGGGATCATTTCATCCAGAGATTATTAAGGCTGGGAACTTGGGACCTGGAACAAAATCTCAGAAGGATTCCTTATGGCCCTTGTTTATTATCAAACCTCCCTTCAATGTATGCACTCCTTGGCTGGGAGGTGAAAGTGGGAAAGAGGAGGAAAGTAGTCCTAGTTTACTTCTGCATTGTTTCTCGTTTGCTCACCGTTGGCCTTTGTACTTTGTTGCATTGCCCGATGTAGAGTCTTGAGATGCTGAAGGTATCAGTCCAGGTCCCAAAAGACACAGAAGTCACACTTAATAGGGCCATATTCAGGGAATTTAATGAAGAAGCTATCTATAAGAGTATAGACAAGTGTAACGGAAACCAACAAAGGGTGGTGAAGTATCCCCAGGGCTAGCAACAGTGGGAATCTTCACCAGCCATTGGCTTAAAGGGATAGAGGATGGAAAAGCTACCAGAACCCTGAGAACTGCAGCTGTAGTATAGTGGGGGCTGTGGCCTTTTCCAGAGGGAAGGAGCTACTGCCAAGCCTCGGTCATGCAAGGAAGGACCTCTGACCTCCCTCTGCCTCCTTTTCCTCCCTTCCTCCTGTAGACATCTGCATCTGGGAGGGGAAACCTGAGTTTCCAGTGCATGGGGGGACGCCCCTACAAATTTCAGAAAGAGGATGATTAAATCATAGAAGAAGATTAGCACTAATGCTGATGCTTTGGCAGGGGCTCTAGTGAGAAGTGCTTTGTAACCTGCTCCCCTCCTAAGAGCTTGGAGAAGCTGTCATCCCAGACTGAGCATATTTAAGGTTCTCCAACCGTGAAACCCTGGGTTCTACGGCATGTGCTAAGCAGCATGTTTCCTGTGGCTCTGCCGGCTAATATTTTTTTGCTCCCTTGGTCTGTGGCATTTGGTGTTCATTTCTCTTAGACTTAGGGTGACCAACTCATCTGGGTTTGCTTGAGACTTTCTCCGTTTTAGCCCTGGAAGTCTGATGTTCCAGGAATCCCTTCATTGTTCGCCCGAATTGGAATCTTGTGTCTGTGCGGTGTGTGTGTGGGGAGGCCTGGACTGTGGGTGTCACATACCTGAGAATTAGAAGCCACAGAGGTCAGATCTCCTCTAGGAGTCTGGCTGCAATATCACGTCCTTCTATACCAGCTGCCCAGCAACAGTAAACTGGATAGACTTAGTCCTGTCCCACAGAGGACGTTGGGTGGTTGTTGGTGAGCTGAGGTCCAAGTGTAGGAGTACATGTTAAAGCTTTTCAGAGATTATTAAGCACTATTCTGACATAATTATTGTGGTCACATCATGCTTTCCTCAATGACAATCCCTGACCCTGAGCACATGTGGATCTTTCAAATTTGGGAGAGAGAAGGAGCTAATGAATATTATTAATTTAGTATATTAAAAATAATTTAATACATTTATTAACAATTTAATATATTAAAAATAGTAAATATTAAGTACCTCCTGTGGCCACTGAACATTGTGCTAAGTACTTTGTATACATCATTGCTTTTAATCCTTCTAAACATTCTGTGAAATTGTTATTATTATTTTCCATGGCCCCTAAAGTTAATTTCCTTAATACAAGAGTCCGTTCTCTTTTGGTGTAGACTCAGTGCTGATGAAAGCAGGTAAGCCTGTATATGTTACCTGGGCTGGCTCTCAGAAGACCTCTAGCTAGTCAACCCTTGGGTAGGGTGAAGCCCTTGGTGGCTTTGCTCAAACCTTGAGGTCTGCAGGTCTAATTTAGAGCCATCTTGAGCCATTTGGCCCAATCTAGTATCCCAAAAGGCATAGGAGTATGGGCTTAACTCCATTGTATAAGCTCACATATCTTTCCTTGGTAACTAAAAGAGTTTCCAGATAATGGCAACAAAGTTGTTGTATAGATGTGATAAAAACTGATTTTCTGAAATGCATGTTATACACAATACATAAAATATACAACCTAACTTCTTACTATATTTTGTTCAATTTTTATTTATTTATGATCAAGTTCAAAATTTTATCTAAGCATTCATTTTTACTTCCCATTGGATTAAATGTATTTTTTTTAAAATGCAGAAGTAAAGTTCATTTCTTATTAATTCAGCCTTTACCAGTTAGATCTATTAAAGCCCATAGATTATCCATGATGTATTTGGTATAATAATGATGATGTTAAACCAGTTTCCACCAGTCAAGAGATGTTGTTTTCTCAGGGTACTTGGATCCCACGTTCAAGGCACCAGCTTGCTCATAGAAGGAATCTGAAGGAAGATCTTTTACTCATGACAGCAGCTAAGTTTGAATTATGTTATCCAAAGGAGAAATTTCTCTCCATTAGTCCAAGTGCCCAGAGCTTTCAAAGAAACCAATTTTCCATATATTTAAGAACTCTTGTGTATACATTTAATACTTTTCACACAAAGTAGTAAAAAAAAAATTACAGTATTTCTCCCTAAATGTTGTTAAAACACCTTTTTAGACAAATGGATTATAAGTCTGGGCCAAAACTTTGTTTCAAGCTAGCCACAAGCGATGAAACCTTTCAGTGCGCCGATTCAAGATTCTCTTTAGGGATTTTATAAGGCAAGTGAATGGTTAATCATTGTTAAACTGGATACAAGAAAAAATCATGTCTGGTTAAAGATTATTAGGCTGGCCAGTCAGCTGGGTGGGTAACCCTGGCTTCCCAGAAGTCCTTAATCTTATTTAGGTCTATCAGAAAATTGCTCAAGCATTTTAACAGCAATGCCAATTACATCCCAGAGGAGGTTGTGAATTATATCATGCAAAAAAGTTCTGCCCTAGACCAGGTTTGGGACAATTTTTATTCTCAATGTGAATATAACTTTTGTGCCAAAACAGTATCATCAGTTTTTTGTTCTAAAGTAATGGTTTTTTTCCTTAAAATTTGATTTCAGGTGGTAAGCCCTTTTGGAATAAAACTATTTCTTACCTTAGAAGAGTGTTGTAAGCTTTGAAAAACACGTAAGTTAGACAAAAGCAACACTTTGGAGAAACCGTAAGATTTCATAACGGAAATAGCCCTAACATCAGCTACAAATGTGACTTGAGAACAAGCCAACAATGTCTAGATCTAGTTACCAATTTATAAGGAGTACGTGATAAATTATACCATGAAGGAGTGGTGATATCCAGACCATGGGAAATTCACAAGACTCCAAATGGTTTCTTCAACGAGCACAGTGGAGGGAGTTGGGGGGGTGGGGGTGGAGAAAGGAACTTATTAAAAAAACACTTAAAAGACTTACCAGTCAATTACAACATGTAGACCTTGTTTGCATCCCGATTCAAACACACTACAAAATAAAATAACGGCATTCATGAAGCAGTTGAAAATTTGAACTCTTACTGGAAATGTAATGGTATTAAGAGATTATTGTTAATTTTTAAATTGTGACAATGGTCATGAGTTTATATAAAATCAACTTGATAGTTTAGAAATACACAATGAAAGTTTGCAGATGAAAGGTATGCCTGGAATTTGCTTCAAAATAATACAAGAGAAAGAGAAGTGAGTGGGGAATTGATGAAATATCAGCCTGAGTTGGCAATTACTGAAGATAGGTGATGGGTATATAAAAGTTCATCACACTCTGCCTACTTTTTGCATATGTTAGAAAATCTCTTTAATAGAAGGTTTAAATGAAACAATGCCAACAGGACTGATTCTCTAAGCTGTCGGTGCTTTTGTTGCTTTCCTGGCCAAACTCCTAGTTTAGAACTGACAGACAGTAGGGCCTTTTTCACAAAAAGGCAGTATGGAGAGGGGCAGCAATACCAATTATGTGCATGTATAGAAGTCGTACCCTAATATAATGTCAGTGAAAACCTGTCCCTGAGGGCGTAATGTAAGAGAAGAATGAAATCGTGGCTAGACACAGAAATGCTTGTCATGCAGGGCTCCTGCGTGGCTCCGTCTATTAGGCATCTGCCTTCAGCCCCACATTGGGTTCCTTGATCACTGAGGAGCCTTCTTCTCCCTCTCCCTCTGCCTGGAGCTCCCCCTGCTTGTTCTCTCTCTCTTTTAAATAAATAAATAAAATCTTTAAAAAAAATGGTCATCATTCTGTGCATTGTAGTGAAGGTGTAGCACTCATCTCTCTTTAGGTTTTTCCTAAATACATATTTCCTATTATTATTATTTTTTAAGAGAGAAAGAGCATGAGCAGGAGGAGGGGCAGAGGGAGAGGGAGAGAGAGAATCTTAAGCAGGCTCCACGCCCAGCGAGGAGCCCAAGGCAGGGCTCGATCCCACCACCCTGAAATCATGACCTGAGCCGAAATCAACAGTCAGACACTTAACTGACTGAGCCACCCAGGTGCCCCTATTTCTTATTTTTTTAATTTAAAAACTTGATGGGGTTTCTTGATTGTGGATAAAGAGAAAGGAAACATGTAAGAGAGAACACATGGTCCCAAATCCGGCCAGTGACAGAACTGTTCTAACTCAGTTTAAGAGGTACTAGGCCTCTTATGAGACGTAATTAGCATTCCTAATCAAATGCTGGACAGATGTAACTGAAATGAGGCCCTCTTCTGGAAGGTGGGTTAGCCACCCACCTGCTGACAGACCATGTGGAACAGTCTTCAACCAAGTTTTTATTTATTCACCTTCTTCCTGTCTTCTTTCTTGTAGCTTCTCCTTTCTCCTTTGCACCCTCTTCTTCCTCTTTTTCCTTTTCTTTGTCTTCTCTTCCATGAATGTTTCTCCCAAAAAGGGATTCTTTGATTTGGCTTGCAGTAAGCTTGAGATAAAACTCCCAATTTGTCAGAGAACTTGCTTTCTTTAGTTTTTTCATCACATGAAAAGAAATAATTGTTCATTGGCACATAATAAAAACCAGGAACTTTGTAGTTTCAAGTTCAGCCACTCATGGTACATAGTTGGAACCTTGGAAGGAGTGGGTAGGGGAAAAGAATATGGAGAGAGAGGAGCCCAACAGCAAGGCCAGAGGTGGGGACTCTGGAGGGACACAACTGGGGAGAAATTCTTACGCCCGACATTCAACTTGGTATTCTTGCTCGAGTTGTGTTATTACTACTGTTCTCTCCCATTCCAGCAAATTACAACCCCGTCTTTCTACTGGCACAGGACAAGAACCTTGTTTTTTCTTGCTTTTAATAATGATATTATTATGTGTTTATTTGAGAGAGAGAGAGAGAGCAGGGGGAGGGGCAGAGGGAGAGGAAAAGAGAATCCCAATCAGACTCCATGCTGAGCATGGAGCCCGACATGGGGCTCAATCCCATGACCCTAAGACCATGACCTGAGCCAAAACCAAGAGTCAGACACCCAATCATCTGAGCCACCCAGGCGCCCCCAAACCTTGGTTTTATCCCTGCTTCTTCTCGCTCTTTTACATCTACGTTTAATTCATCTGCACACCCTGTTGGGAGACCTTCGATATATATCCATAACCTACGTATACTCCTTACCACCACACTGCTGGACAGTGGTTCCAGTCACCAGCTCTAACCTATGTAGTTGTAATAGCTTCCAAAGTCACCATCCAGCTTCTACCTTTGCCTCTCAGTCTCCTCCCACCCCAGAGCCATACAGGTGACCCTCCTAAAGCAAGTCAGGTTCTAGCACTCCTCTACTCCAAAGCCTGCATTCCCAACTCACCCTGAGTAAAAGTCAGCCGTCACACTGACCTGCTGGCCTGCACAGCCCACTTCCAACCCCTCGGATCACATTTTGGCTCTTCCCTCATTGATTCCCACTGTCGTCACCCTGGGCTCAGGCTGTTCCTCCATCAGGGGCTGTGCATTTGCTGCTCCCTCTGCCTGGGACATCCTTCCCCCAGATACAGGCATGGCTCTCTCCAGTACCTCCTCTACTCAATGCAAAGGCTCCACACTGAAGCCTGCTTGGGCCATATATTTAAAAAATCAGCTCTCCTCCTAGCACTCTGCTTCCCTTTTCTCTACTTTATTTTTCTCTGGGCACTCACTGTTACCAGACACACTCTGGAGTGTCTTCCTTATTGTACCTGTTGTCTGAGTGTTTCCCCCGGAATATAGGCTCCACACGGGCAGAGATTTTTGTTTTTCTTACTTGATGTTGAATCCCTGGAGCCCAAACAGGGTGTAGTCTATAGTAGGTGCTCAATAAATATTTGTTAAATGAATGGGTTCCCAAAACGAATCAAATCTGGCGTACAACCTTCTTACGCGAGCAGTGCTTTGGGGAATGAGGCAAAGTAGCTGAGTGCAGAGGAGTCAGGGCAGTGGTTTTAAGCGCTGAGATACTGAGCTGGGAACACCAAGAGCTTAGTGGGAACAGACATTTCAAGTGAGAGGTGACAGTGGAACTTGAGGCCCTGGGAAGGACCTTTCTGACCTTTCCCACGATAGCCCGAACTATTTTATTTGGATATTTAAATAAAGGCAGTCATAAAAATTTGGAAAGACCTGGAAATATTTGGTTACTTTAATAAAATTTAAAGTTATATTTTGAGAAAAGAGACACTAATACTGGACATTTATGTGTCTGGTATTTTTGCAATTTGTTTCTCAGAAATAGGTTTAAATATTTGAGATTGGACATCTGGCAACGTAAACAGGACAATCAAAGACAATCAAAGCTCTCCATTCCAGACCTGCCAGGCACAGATCACAACCTCCAGCATTGAAGCTGTGGGGGGTGGGGTCAGGCGGGGCGGGAAGGGCATGGATGGTGCCCTGGCCCCTCCTCTGGGGCCCTGACAGTGGACGAGCAAGACACTGGTGAGGAAAGTGGAGGAGGCTGTGGTTTGAGGTGCAGCCAACCCTAGAATAAGGCTCAGTTGGTTTTAGGTTGGCCCAGTTGGCCTGCAGTGATCACATTCTCCCAGGACTCATGGAAGGACAGGGTTATTTCAGTTGGCACTGAGACGAAGATAACAATGGAAGTGTAAAAGAAGAGCCCCTTTAACACCGAAGTAGAAACAGCACATGGCCCTGCCCTCCTTCCAGCCACTTGTTAACCTATCATCCAGGCAAAATCCAGTCTCCCCTTCCAGTATCTTTTAACCCAGACATCACCGTTTTCAAGGTTGCCCCCCACTCCCACACAGGTGGGCATAGAGGGAGGGCCTGAATTCAGTCCCTCAGGGGTCTCACCCAGATTCCATGATACCCTGAACATATCCAGGGGTGCCCGTGTATCCAGGAGGAACACTGATGATGCTAAGGCCTGCCTGGAAGCTTGCCAGAGGGCTCAGTGAGGTCCCTGCCATGTCTGTGTCCATGTGGAACAGTGTAGAAGTCTGGGAGGCGGGGTGCACAGAGAAGAAAAATCACCTTTTAGCTCAGGGCAGCACTGGTCAGAAGCCCAAATGAGATTTGTAGGAAGAGCTCCTCGGGATCTCTAGCAGGACCCCCAACAAGAGTGGAGATGAGGCTGCTAGGTAGGCAGGAGGCACCACGGGGCTTTGGCCAAGCTTGAAGAGAACCCAGAGGACAAGCTGCAAACAGCAGGAGCAGCAGACCTTAGGCAGGCAACAGCAAGTAGGTGGATAAATGATAAGGTCCTGCAGACCAGGGAGCTAGGGGACATCATGCTTGAGACTCCTGACCCCATCTACCACGAGACAGCCAAGTTTTGTGATGACAACCTAACCCCATGTATATTCACGTGTTCAGATGCCGTCTTGAAAAGGAGCCAGGAAGGGGGCATGGAAGACAGAGGAATCACCAAGTACCTTTATCTGGAAAGGTGGAACATTAAACAAAGGGACTCTAGATGGTTGTATCGGGCAAGGTTTAAACCAGATCAGACTTTCAGTTATTTTTCTCCTCGCTACTCAGCAGTTGAAAGTTGACGAAAGAAGTTTGTTCAGTTGTCTAAAAATACCAGTTTTCTTTTTACCTGTCTAATAAGAAGAGTGAGTAAATTGAAACCTCATACTATGCACATGATTGTTGATAACCCTGAGTGCAGTTAGTTTTCTATATTTGAAAGCTTCTGGCTCTTTCGGAACAGTGGAAAGAGAGTAGGCTGTAGCCCCACATAGGTCTAGGTTTGAACCAAGCCCCACATGGATTCTGCTCCCTCTCTGTGGGAACTTGACTTACTTAACACCTGTAAGTCATGGTTGTCTGTAAAATGGATTGAATACTGCTGCCCAGAGTCTTGTTCTGGAAAGCAATGGCAGCTGAATGTAGAATTGCCCAATGCAGAGCTTGTCATGTGGTAAATGCTCAACAAATGTCGATTTTCTTTTCTTCCCACACTGAATAATTTGCACATTGACAACAAATGACAAATTGTTTCCCAGTTAATTTCCTCCAATTAACTACTGATAAATTGACCTTAGTGTTTGATGGGATCATCTAAATTAAAATATTGACACGTTAAGACATAGTTTTTATTTTAATCCAGTTCCAGCTATGATGTGTAGATGTCTCTGTGAATCTTCGTCTGAACCCAGTTATGACTAATGTTACAGAAGACAGCTCAGCCATTGCGCTAATGATTATGCATAAAGCTCAGGGGTTGGTGTGTGAGAAGGGAGAGCTCTGGTCCCTCTGTCTATCCACCTTATTTCCTCCGTCTCCCACCACAGGGTGAAATGAGACTTTCTCAAATCCCTTTGCGCTGTATCCACTCTCAGTCTTATAGTGGGAGTATAACTACAGAGCAAGGGACTCTGGGTGCAACGACCAAGTTCTTGGGGTCCTTCTGATGTTCCCCACTACCACCTACCTCAACCAGAGAACTCAGGGCAAACAGCTGCTTAAAGCTGTCATGTGGGGCATTTTCCACAGGAAGCTGATATTTTCCATGGGACATGATTTGACTTGCTTGTTGATTTCGGTAACACCCGCTGACTAAGGGAGGGCTTCTGCCATGTCTCCCTGTTTGGGACAAAATGTTTAGGTTTTGTTTCAACGGACCCAAGCAATTCAAAGCACAAGAGCTAACCATTGAAAGGGGGAGGGGAAGAGGATTTAATACATCGTTTTATATATATGTACTTTTTAAAAAGTAAGCTCCACACCCAGTGTGGAGCCCAGGGTGGGGCTTAAGCTCACAACCCTGAGATCAAGACCTGACCCGAGATCAAGAGTCAGGTACTTAACTGACTGAGCCACCCAGGCCCTCCTGCATAATATTTTTCAATGACATTTTCTACTCCATGAAAATAGGATTTCTTAGAACCCCATAAAATTGATATAAATACCTGTTCCTGGATTGATGCATCTGGCCTCTCCTGGGCTGTATTTTATGTGGTATAAGAGGCTTCTGGTGACTAACTGATACGGGGCAGTGGTGGGTAAGCAAAGAGAGGAGAGGTTGAATCTCCCATCTGTGTTCTATTTCATTTTGAAAAGGATGAAATGAAGATTTGTTTTATTTTAGGGTCAGAACTTTGTGCTTTTTTTCCTGACAAATGATTGAAACAATTTGAGCAGAACCGGGTTTGGCATTTGACTTTCTGGATTTCCTCCATCTCTTTTCATCTTCTCTTCGGTCCCCTGGAGCCGAGGACTGTCTGGTCCTCTTGAGCAGCTCTGAGGTTGTGAGCCAGGATCCTTTCCTCATGGAGTCCCAGGCGGCTGCTTTGTTCTGCCCTGCCCTTAGTCTGTGTGCGTGGTAGTGGCCATGGAGGGATTCATAGGGAAGGAGAGTGAGACGGTGTCTGTGGTTCCGTTTTTCCTCGGAGGATGGTCACCTCCCCTTGGAGACATGGGTGGAAATCATTAACCCCAGGGGTTTGTTGGGGCTCGGGTACCTGAAGTCAGTCAGGGGATGAGAGGGAAAGAGACATAATGCTTGAATATGGGATGAAGTAATAGAATGTTAGATCAGGTTGGAGCGCTGGAGCCAAGGGAAGGCAGACCCTGGGATCAGAGTCACAGCCGTATGTGGGCTTGGCTGAGGCTTGCTGTCCCTAGGTGTCCTGGTACAGGTAACCATGTCTTCTTGTCCGCTCAGGATACTCCCGGGTTACGCTTGTTGCGCAGGGCAGTTATCCGTAGCACTCCCTTTCACTCTCACAAGGGTCCTGATTTGAGTGATCAGGTACATTGTCAGCCCACCTACTCACCACACTAGATATGCCATCGGCTTTCCAAGAGGGTGCTGTGCTTGTCAGTACAGTAAAACATAAATATACCGCTTCTGAAGTACCAAGAAACTAGTCGAGGACAGGGCAAGAGTTTTCCTTGAGAGGCAGTAGGCTTCCTAGTTCCTACTAAGTGTTCAATTTTAATCATATCCAAATTTCTTTTGATCCTTCTCTTTCTTCTTTAGGCTAAAAAAGGTGGTTTTTAAAATCAGTATTATACTGCAAATTTCTTTTGTACTAAAAGGCATATTTAATTATTTCTCTATTAATGGAGAATCAGGATGCTTCCAGGCTATGTCCACTACAGACTACGCGTGTACATATATTTTTCCGATTTACTGTATTTACTTACTCATCTGTAAATGAAGAAATTGTGTAGGGTTTGGTAGGGGAATTAATTAAGATAAGGGTTATAAAAGCACTTAAAATAGTACCCGGTACAGAGTAAATGTTTAATAAAATTGGTTATCATTCTTATTTAAATATTGATTTCATAAATCGTTTTTCCTTCTCTCAGAGAGGTTCATCCCTGGGCCTTCTGACTGGTGGAAATGGTGACACCATGCCCTTTCAAGGTCATAGGCAGGATCACGGCATGTTTACATAAAATGCCCTCCTAAAGCTTCACTCAGAACCTCACTGCAGGTTCCCAGTGAGGCCCCCAAAGTTCATGTGGTCTATGCTCTCCCTCAGTTCCCAATTTCAAAGTAGCTCTGATGATTTATTCATTTCAGCAGGGGCCAAAATACATTTGAATGTTGTCATTGAGATGTTAGACTTTTCTCTCATCTCTAAAGTATAAACTTCAAAACACCAACGGAAGTGGGTGGGAGGGGTGGGAGGATGAGTGTGCTCCTTGCAAAGGTCACTGAGCAGAATGAGACTGGAGGAGTGGGCCTGCCACTCCTGTGACAGGTTTGTTTGGAGGGACTCCTGTAGAGACCAGGGTGGGAAGTGGCAGGGTAAAGAGCTGCCTCAACTTTTATGTTTGGAATGTGTTCTTCAGATGTTCTTCCCAGTCAGAAGTTATCAGTGTGACAAAGGAATAGCTGTCTGACCTCAAAGAAAGGTGACCTCCTGTCCCCTGATACCTCTCTCTGCAGTCCAGGGCTTCCAAAAGGAGCCATCTCTGGATGCAAACTGATTTTCTCTGTGTTGTTTTTTTTTTTAAAGCTTTGAACAATGTGGCGAAAGATTAAAAAAAGAAAAAAAAAAGGAAGCTTTTGCTTCAAATGAACCAGGTTTCCTAGAAGAAAAAAGATCTAAAAAGCTTCTCTGCCACTTGTCCTAGTAAGGCACAGAGAGGACATGACTTTACATGAGAAAGCTTATCAAATAAAAACTCTGCTTGTCAGAACGTTCTCTCTAGTTCCCACTGATAGGGTCTCTCCCCACTGACCAAAACCAAAAAGCAATACGACAAACTAACTCAAAGCAGGGTGGATAGGACCGAGGGTTTATGGAGCTTTTAAAAACTAAGGGGAGATGGGATGCCTGGGTGGCTCAGTCGGCGAAGGGTCTGCCTTCAGCTCAGGTCATGATCTCGGGGTCCTGGGATTGAGCCCTGTATCGGGCTCCCTGCTCAGCGGGGAGCCTGCTTCTCCCTCTGCCTGCTGCTCCAACTGCTTGTGCTCTCTCTCTCTGACAAATAAATAAATGAAATCTTAAAAACAAAAACAACCTCAGGGAAGATGCTGATTCTACCCAGCAGAGAAACTGGAAATATGTCAGGAGACAGAGAGGGGAAAAAGAGGAAAAAAGACTTATTATACATGTTTAATTCTGCCTGCATTCAGAAGATTTACACAATTAAAACAGCGAAAACACAGAATGCATTTTAATAAAAACAGATTAGTACATGGTTACCCTGTGCTTACTTAAGTGCAAAGCCCCTATTTGTCAGAGCCACAGGAGTGACAGATGGCACCGTTACAGACTGAGTGTTGTGTCCCACCCAAAAGTTCATGGGCAAAAATCCTAACCCCCAGTGTGATTTTATTAGGAGGTGGGGCTTCGGGGAGGTAATTAACTCATGAAGGTGGAGCCATCGTGGATGGCATTAGTGCCCTTGTAAGAAGAGACATGAGAGCTTCTCCCTCTCTTCTCCAGCATGTGAGGGCACAGCAAGAGGACAGTTGCCTGCAGCCCAGGACGAAGGTTCTCACCAGATACTGGATTTGCTGGCACCTTGATCTTTGACTTGCAGCCTCCAGAACTGTGAGAAATAAATGTTTGTTGTTTCAGCCACACAGTCTGTGGTACTTTGTGGCAGTAGCCCAAACGAAGACAGCAGAGACGAATTCAGTCCACTGACACCCGCCACAAAAATTTCATTTTGGCCTTTAGATTTAATTTTCTTTAATTTTCTTCCGACTCTAACAAAAGTAAACCAAACCACTCTGAGTTTCAGAAACTTTCTTTCCCATCTCTGCGCTGGTGAGTTTTGAAAGTGGCTATTGACAGACATGAGGAAAGGGAGAAACAACAAGACTAATTCAACCACATTGTAGGTCGCTGGGGAAAGTGGGGGTGACACCAGCTCAATGTGAGAGAGAAACAGCAAATCGGGCTCTTAGCCTTCCCTGTGTCTGAAGGGGGATGGAGACCAGCGTGCCAGGGGCCAGGCACTGGGACGGCTGCAGTGCGCACATTTGCACTTCATCCTCGCCGCAGCCCAGCGACGTGGAAATTTGTATCTGTTTTACAAAAGAAACTCAGGTTCTAAGTATCACGGTCAAAGTCACACATCTAGAAGTGGTGGGACCAACATCTGAACGAAGAAGAACCAATGCATTTCTTGTGCAGTGAGGAGATCTATTTGCTCTGTGATTTGAACCGACGGACAGTTCTGAAAGGCTCTGCAGAGTGGGAGCCAGGATTCGTGCCCCATCAAACCAAAGCCACAGGCCCTCTGGCATCACGGTGTAGGAATCAGCGAAGGAATGAGCTCTGTTAGGCAGGCATGAAGTCCGTGCAGAGAGAAGGAGAGCTCAGAGGCTGCTGAGGGACAGGTGCACGTGCAGTGTTTACAACGACAGGGACCTCAATCCCCTCCCAGACCCACTAATGACAACTGCCAACAGTGTTTTTAGAGCTCCCCATGCGATTGTGCTGTGCAAGAGTTGCGCGTCCTGAACTAGCTGGAGTAGGACTCTGTTCCTTGCCACCTTACAATTAATTCCTCACTCTTCCTGGCCCCTTGGGCTTTCCACTACAGCTTATTGCCTTTCCTAAGCATAGAAATGCAGCAGGTAATTCGGGAGCAAGATAATGAAGAGAAGGGGAATGCAAAGAAGGAATCTGATATGATGGCTTATCTCCTCCCAGACCAAACAAACTGACACTTTCTTGCAGATATTTTTGTTCAACAGTGTCAGAGCTTGCTGAAGGAATGGCAAATCTCTTCTCTTAGATATCTGCAAAGAGGCTGTATTGCCCCCTGCTAGCAGGACTCCGTCTTCTTGGAACATGCTTCAGAAAATCTCGACTAATCCCTAATGTTTTAGAAATGTGAATTTGTATTTTTATTTATTTTATTTTATTTTTAAGATTTATGTATTTATTTTAGAGTGAGCAAGAAAGAGCATGAGCTGGTGGGGCAGGGTGAGAGGGAGAGAGAATCTCAAGCCAACTCCACACTGAATGTGGAGCCTGACATGGGGCCCGATCTCAAGACCCTGAGCTCACGACCTGAGCTGAAACCAAAAGTCGGATGCTCAACTGACCGTGCCACCCAAGTGCCCCGTGAATTCATCTTTTTAAAAAAGTGTTTAAAAAGAAGTGCAGTGAAGTATCAAGTCTGACCTGAAGGTGGGTGTAGAGGGATAGAGTGTGTGCTCACCGTCTTGGTGGCACTCAGGCAAAACATATTTAACAGCTGCAAAGAAACAGAGAGGGTTAGAGGTTCATAAGTGAACAGAAGCTATTCGTGGTCTTGTCCCTTTCATTGCCTCGATTAATTAAAAAAGTCTTGTCAGGCACAAAACCTTTTCTCAGTAGGATAAAAGTACCAGCAGCCACATTCCAAACAAGACATTCTAAAATAATTAATAATAATAATAATAATAATAATAATAATAATAATAAATTAATCACAGTGAAGCACAGACCATTAGAAAACCACCCTTGCCCCTCGACCCATACTTTACTTCGAATTGGACATTTTATGATTCGGGTGATGATGAGGTGGTTTGTAAATCTTCCAGATCTTTGTTGTGATGGGCTGTGGAACAGAAAGTGGTCTATCCAGGTCAGGACCAGTACAGGTATTACAGGTGAAGGATCCTTCAGCTTTTAGCGAGGAGAGGTTGGGCTTGGAAGAGTCTAGTTGGTTCATTCTGTCATCCATTGGGAATGGCAGCAAAATACTCATTAGTAGGGGGAAATTGAAAAGTTTGAATTTTCAAATTTGAAGTGTGATTTCAAGTTTTGGCATTTTATCAGATACTTGGTGAGGATAAGGGAACGTCACTCATTCAAAATATTATTCATAGAACATTTCCTCCATGCTGGGCACTGTGCTCAGCACTGAAGGTAAGAGAGCCCTTGTCTTCATGGTCTATTGTATTCTCTCCATGCTTCGTTCTTTAGGACAGTATTCAGTTGTGTTTTTCAGAACAAGCTTTCTACACCTGAGTTTGTCCTATCACTTATGGCCTGATACAGAGCTACTAAGAGCTCTGAGGGTACCCCACCCCAACCGTCTATCCAGGAACACATCCACCTCACCCAGTATCCAAAGATATATTAGTGTTCCTGTTCAGAACACTGAATCTAGGGGCACCTGGGTGGCTCAGTCGGTTAAGCTGCTGCTGTAGGCTCGGGTCATGATCTCAGGGTCCTGGGATCGAGTCCCGCATCGGGCACCCTGCTCAGCGGGGAGTCTGCTTCTCCCTCTCCCTCTGTGACTCTCTTGCTCTCACTCTCTCTCAAATAAATAAATAAATAAATAAATAAATAAATAAATAAAAAGAACACTGAATCTAAGGTTCATGATAGAATTTTCCATCCGGAAGAAGAGCTTAAGTCATAATTAGGCCTCTTCTATAGTTAAAATAAAACAAAATTAAAACCAACCTATAAGATTATCAGTGTCCATGCTAATAGTGCCATAGAATATAAAATTTCCATTAGTCACATTACTGTTCTCACTCGCCTATGAAATTTATATGTAAATTTCAAACTAAAAAAACCAAACAAACCAGTTTCCTGCCACTGAAAGCTAGGGAATAGTAAAGATATCAAACCAAAGCATATCTGGAAAAACCAACCTGCCGACTTTTAGAATCCACAACTCACACTGAACCAAAGAGGCTGGTGTGATATTTCAACATGCTATAAAGATGGTATCTGGGAGGGGTGCGTGTGTATGGGTGGAAGGAGGAGGGGACCAGAGTTTAGGGAGGATGGAGAACAGCAATTGTAGTCCTTCATCAAGTCAGGGGAAACCAAGCAGAATCCAGGGCCACTTCTCCAACCTTAACTTGTCAACTTAGAAGGAATTTGCCTTGTCAGTGTTTCAAGAACATTGTCTAAGATGGTGGCTTGTTTATTTATTCCTTGCATTTATGGATCAACTTTCCTCCAGAAGGACTCTCTGCTAAAATTTAAACATGGTTTAGATCTTTTCTTCCTGTCATCACCGCCTATCTCAAAAGAGAGCCGTGTTGTCCTGCTGTGTGATAACAATGGTGTTTGTAACCCCATTTGACACACATATTTATTGTTGCATATTAATTCATCTTTTTTTTTGAAGAAAAAAGATTGATGACAATTTTCAGGTGGACACGATGTGTTCTTTCTTCTGTATTGTGTTTTTTCCATGTGTTGCATGCTCAGTCTCTTGGGGGAGATTATTTTCCTTTTTCATCACTGTGTTTCCTTCTCAGCTTTTCTGGCTCATCTGGGCTGTTTTCCACTTTACAAACCTTTAAACAACTCACAAATTCAACCTTCTCTGGTCACAATTTTGAAATCACAAATTAAATGGTGTTGTCAGCTCAATAAGCTCTCTTCACTTAAAAAAAAAAAAAAAAGGATTAACAGGCACCTGGAAGAGAGCTTTATATCTTGAGAAGAAAGTGTAGGCTTTTCCCAAAGGTCTCATGGGATTTAGTGAAGAAAAGACACCACAGAACTGGCCAAATTTGTTTCCTCCCATATCTTAAATATTAGTAGGATGGTCAAAGCAGTCCTAATGATTTGTATGTGTCTATGCATGTTTGTGGGTTCAGGGACAGCCAGCGGTTAGGGGACCTGCGACAGTCACAGGACTTTGCTGTGTGGAAGTAGCAGCCAGAGAGACCCTTCGTCTGTAACGATTTCCCTCCGCCCCTTCACAGAAGGTAAACTTCTAAACTTTTAGACTTCTAGAATATTGGAGACTTCCAGATGTCTAGACTTCTGGAGTATTCTGTGGTTGGGTTACCCATCTATAAATTAAATAGCATGTGCGCTCACGCTTGGGAGAGAATTGGTCACTGCACCGCCTAATGCTTAACTTTCATTTTCTTTACTAGTTTTACATGAGATTCCGAGGGAAACCCGAAACTCCAGCAGGGAGCCACCTGCCTTGTGAAAATGTCACTCCTTACTTCTCCTAGATGGGAAGCCTGGGCCATCCAGGCTCTGCAAGCCTTTTGGCACCAAGCCTTCTGTGTCCCTCCTAGTTGCTGGTACATTCAGGCTGAATCTGAAAGTGGGCAAAATCAGGAAAGAACAAAGTCAGGAGAAGCTGATTCCTCAATAAAAGGGTTACTGAGTGGGATAGGTTTTATCTTTATAGCCCTAGTGCCTAGCACCGGGCCTGGCATGGAATAGATACTTCAGAACTCTTTGCTAAATCGTTACATGAATATGAGTGACTGCTTTAAATGGCATTGCCAGTGAAGACAGTTGGCTGGACTGCCTTGCTGCACAAAGATGGCCTTTTGAGAGAATCCTAGGCCTCGTTAATGTATCTATCCAGTTAACAAATACTAGCGAACACCTCCTGCATGTCAGTGAGCCCCTTACTTGAAATTATCTGGTTCATTTATACTCTCCACCCCACCCAGCTGGGCTTAGAATGTAGGCTCCAAGCAGCAGTGATACTGCAGGTCCTGTCCATGGCTGTATCTTTAGCTCCTGGAAGGGTGCTTAGGGGCAGGGAAGAGCCCTCCAAACATGACAGAATTTTCTGCTGGCTAGTATTGTCCAACTGGCAAATGGCTCCAGATCATTCCATGTACTGAAGCTGAGTGGTGGCTTGGGGAGGTGGCTGTGTGGGCTTGGGATCTTCTGTCACAGGCTACGTCCTCATCTGCCGATCAGCCTACCTTCTGCCCCAGTCCACATCCCACGCTGACCCTGCATCCCACACCAGCTCATTGGATTAGAGAAGATATACAAATTCCGGAGTTCTTTGTATCTTCTCAAAGTTCAGTTTTTAAGATATAGAGTCTAGCATTCCTTTGTTTTAGTCATTTCTGTTCTTATTGTATTTCATAAAAATCCATAAAATGCCAGAGTTCAAAGGTGCAACTTCTCTCTAGTAGAAAAATGCTTGACTAATGTCTTTGACAAAACCGTTTTCTCTGTGCCGCTGGGTTAGGATGGGTCTCATAAACCTCCCAGACTTCAGGCTAGAAAAGAATAACTTTTGGAGTGCAGCCTGCCTGCAAGATTTTCCCAGGCCCCTGGAATGTCCTTTATTTTATAGTTGCTTCCTGAGTCCCAGTTATGAACCTCCTTTCCATGAGAGAGGGGGAGAAGTTAAGAGGGAGAAAGATATTTGCATAGAACGCCATAGTTTACAAAGCTCTTTCATATGTTATCTTTTTAAAATCTGTGCCATTAAACTGTGAAATGTGTGTTATCTTAGTTTTAGAGATGAGGAAATAGAGGCTTAAGAGCTTAAATAATGCATAGACCATTACGTCTGACGTTAGATGTTATTGCAACCCAGGTCTCTAGGGTATGACCCTACCTGTTTTTCCACTCCTATGCTATGTCATAAGTGAGTGTCCGGACTTTCCTAGGTTTTTTGTTTGTTTGCTTCCTGGTTACTCCCCTGTGGATATGTGGTTCCCCAAACTTGTTAAGCTGGTTCACATCTTTCGGTCTGTATATAATGCTGTGCCATCTGCTCACAAGAACTTGTCCTCTCCTCTACTAATTTGCTTAGATAACTCCTATTTATCCCCGAAATCTGAGCTCAAGACATGAGATCACAGGGCTAAGAGTCAGCGTTGGAGTTTCACTGTCTGAGCATAAATTTGGGGGTTGAAATTTATTCTCCTTTAGACCTGGTGTGGTAGCTTAATCTCTCAGTCCTTAGTTTTCCCGTATGTATGATGGGGAGAATTTTAATTTATTTTATTTTAAAGATTTTATTTATTTATTTGACAGAGATTGAGAAAGAGAGAGAGAGAGAGAACATGCAGGAGGGAGGGGCAGAGGGGCAGGGAGAAGCAGACTTCCTACTGAGCAGAGAGCCCCTGACGCAGGACTCGATCCCAGGACCCTGGGTCAAGACCTGAGCAGAAGACAGATGCTTAACTGAATGAGCCACCCAGATGCCCCTGACAGGGAGAATTTTAATGCTTCTCTTCAAGGGCTGGCAAATAAGGAGTGTAAATACCACATTGCTTAAAGAGTATTCAGTTTACTGCAGCTCCCACCCAATTTAGAATCACATTACCGATGCCCCCTGCTTCTCTAAAATTGCCTCTTGATCATCCTGGGGTTTCCAATAAATCACCCCTCCCCAGAGAGGGGGGAAAAGGAGCGAAGAGAGAAAAGAAGAGGATGGAGCAAAAAGAGAAAAACATCAGCTACGGAGTAGTCTTTGCCAGTTGAAAAGAAAGAAGGAATATTAAAATAAATATACCAGTGTAGTTCTGGAAAGGGGTGAGGAGAGGGGAGAGAAATAGCTAAGGATGACACTGCCTGTCCTGGCAGACATGTCCTGGCTCAGAAGGATCCGCTCTGTATCCAGAAACCAGCACAGGGATCTGGAACCCAACTCAGCAGCTCTGAGGGAGAAGGAAAATATGAGAAGAGCTGGAAGGAGGATGACAGGATTCATCTTTGTATAAATCCAAGTGGCAGTTGGGATGTATTTATGTTTTAAGGAATTATGTGGGTTTTTTTTTTTTTTTTGAAAAAAAAAAAAAGGACAACAAGTTTTTTGTATACTTTTTTGCTTAGCAACAAGACCCACAAAAGGCATGTGTTCAGCCAGGATGTCAGTTGCTCAGCTCATTAAAATATTAAGTGAAACACTGATGACAATTACACAGCACAAGCCTTTTTGTCTGCCAAAGTGTGCCTTTCAATGCATAACAAAGTAGGTCAAAAGTTTGTTTTGCTATTTTATTGTTTCTTTTTATCTCAGACTTTTGATGGAGTTTCCTTTTAGTAGGTAAAATGGTTGTCAAATTTGGTGGAGATAATTTGAGGACAGGGACACTTCAATGACTTAGAAATCTACCTCTGGGTGACAAAGAAAGTATCCCCAAACTTCTCTCTGAGATATTGTCCATTCATTCAACAAAGATTTTTCTGGGCCTCGCTGTGCTAGACGTCATGCTAAGTGTTGGAAATACAGTACTGGACAAGATAGATACCAACCCCATCCTCATAAGGATACCCTTGGCTCCTACTCAAGTCTGTTTATCTGGGCAATACCTCATGTTCAAAATTCTCTCTCAAGCACATAAAATGTGCACGTCTTAAGACTGCCTCTGCCAGCTCTGCTATGAGAAATGAGGGTCGGTAGTCACTGAACTCTTGATGGGAAAGAACAGTTATGTAAGTCACCTCCGTGTGGGCATTGGTACCTGAAATATATAAAAGTCTACTCCTGAAAATATACAAAGCTTTAACACACAGGATTGATTTCTGTTAGTGGGGCTTCAGGCACACACACTCTCACTTACGTGACATTCCCACGGGCATACCCCTATTGTGATGGTTCGGATACAGAGTTAACATTTATTGAGTGCCTACTAAGTACCAAGAAGTGTGCTAAGCATTTGCAATGAACTCGTTTCATCTCTAAATTCTCTAAGTTGTGAAGAACTGCGAGGGATCTGAGATTTTGCTCTATTGGCAAGCTTCCGAGGGCTGGCAGAAAACACGAGCTTCCTGGGTCAGAGACACAGGACTTTATTATTCATGACTCAGCCTACAGCATGAGTGTCGGCATATTTGTGCAGTTCTTCTGGCTCTGAAGTTCCATGGGGATGCCAGCATCCACAGTGGACTGTGTTGTAGGAGATGAGCCCTAAGCTTAGTAAACCTAAATCTTTTATAATAGGCAGTAAGTATGCCTGCCCTTTGCTCTGAGGGAGACACTGTGTCTATGTTCCAAGGCTACTTGCTCTACCAAATCTTTGAGAAGGTAGTCTAGAACAAAGGCCGGCAGTGTCTTCCTAAGATAGGTAGCAATATGAGAGACTCCTGGAGAACTACGCCCCCAAAATAGACACAGTGAATATTCTCATATTAAACCGACTAAGCTGAGATGTAAGGAGGTTAAGTGACTTGCCGGAGGTCACTACACAAGTACACGTGCGACTAGCATTTGAGTAAGCGGGCTGGTTCCAGGGCACATGCTCTACACCGGTAGGGTTTTTGTTTACGTTGCCTCAAAGCAAAATCTGCGGGCTTGTTTGGCAGGCACTTGAGTAGACACCAAGAGCGAACCTTACCTAGATGGCACCCCTCAGTTAATTTTCATGCTTTAAACCACTAGGTCACTGATCTGAATCTGATGCATACCCAGACAAGAGTTTTGTGTTACAAAAAGGTTGACCACCTCTACTGCACACTTTTGTATATGGTTATTCTTTATTTCATTATGGTTTTACATCTCTCATTTCTAAAACTTCCCTTAATTATCCAATCTCTACTTACACAACTTTGGGGCAAACTAAACAGGGAATGCAAAAATGATACATTCATTTCCCTGAGGATAACATTGGCGGTTATAATACACTTATGCAACCAGCTGAATAACACCAACTGAGGCTGAGTTGAAAAGTGCTAATTTTGATAATTTTTACTAGAAATATAATATATGGGAGGTTAGGCATATGTCTTCTGAGTTTTATTTATTTACATATTAGCATGCTAATCAGAGTTTTTAGAGACCACTTGAGCCTCACAATATTCGTGCAGCAAATCTAAATAGCATAACGCACTTGCTTGTCAAACCAAGATACTTCGTGTCTTAACGCTCCTATTCCGAATCTCCTAAGCCAAGTGGAGATGGGACAAAAGATAGAATAAAAGGAAACAAAGAGCAGAGCTGAGATTTGCCACTGGTGAGCGTGCAAGATAAGCCAGACTCTTTTAGCTTCAGTTTCCTATTTCATTAAATGGGGGTGGGGTACCTGAGATATGCTTTTTCGCCCCTACAACTAACTGGAATGTGATTCTGAGCTAGTAAACTCGATTGGCAAGCAAGTACCTAGAACTGAGTTATTGCTTTATATTTATAGTTAAAAGCAAGGACTCCTCTGACCTTACATTTCTATTTCATTATCACCATGTGTCTTACTTTTCTTTCATAGCAAAGCTTCCTAAGAATTGTCTCACTGTTGTCTTTACTTTCCCGTCTTCCCTTAACCTTATAACAATGTGACTTCTAGTCTTATGACTTCCATGGATATTACTTTCATAAGGTCACCAATGACTGCCTTCTGGCTAAAACCAAAGAACATTGCTCAGTTATCTCTCAGCAAAATCCAGCATTGTCAACCACTTCTCTTCTTGAAACCCTTTTTCCCCCTGGCTTTCAAATATCTGCCTTCCTCCTCCTTGTTGCTTCCTTCCCTGTTTGCCATGGAGCCCTTCTTCTTCTGTTCGCCCTTTACATGTGTTGTCGCACAAAGTTCCCTTCTAGATCCTCTCTTTCTTTCTCTATAAAATCTTTTGGATATCTGATGTATTTGCATGTTTTCAAGTACCATCAACCGCATATGCTGATGGATCCTGTATCTTAATCTTCAGGCCATACTTTTTCTGAGATTAAATCCACATACACAACTGCATCCCAATTATTTCCACTTGCTTGTCTCACAAACATATCCCCCACCATGTCCAAATAAAACTCATTATCCTTCTGCCCATAGTAGTTCCCCTGTATTGGTCATGGAGTCTCCATCCACTCTGTGGCTCAAGCCAGAAGCCTAGACATATTTTTCCTTTCCTTTACCCTCATCTCCCATATTCAACCAACCACGTCTTGTCGATTCTACTTCTTTAGTAGAATCTTCTACCCCTTAAATCCATCTCAATGGCCATTTGCTGAATTAGCCCATCATCGTCTCTCATCTCAGTTACGACAACATTCTCCTCACCAATCTCATTGATCAGCCTTGCTGGCATTCTTCAACTACAGCTGATCTGATCACATCATTTTCCTGATTATAATCGTTCAAGAGGTTTACATTGTCCTCCAGCTTAAGTCCAGACTTTTTACAATTACTTATATGGCCCTTTGTGATGTAGACTCTGCCCACCTCCCTAGCCTCACCTTTCACTCCTCTCCCCACTGTGTTTCCCACGCACTCGAATCTTCCTTGAAACAGAGCTGCTTCCAGTGCTCAGATGAGCCCATGCTCTTTCCCACTCTGGGCCCATGGGTACTTGTTATCCTCTCTACTGGAAAACTGCTTTCCGAAGTCTTCACCCATGTCTCTCTCTCTCCACCTCCAAAGAGCCTTCTGTGATCTATGAAGTTCCTGCTAGGTGTACTCCCTGGATGCTCCCCCCATCTTTACCCGATCATCACATTTGCTATGTTGTATTGTAACTGCTTATTTATCAGTATCTCCAACTGCAATAAACTGTGAAAGCAGGGGCCCCATTTGTTTCGTAGGTATCCCCCATTCTTAGCAGAGCCTGGCACATGGTAAGAACATAATCCACAATGTTTACTGAATGAGCAAATATATGGAAATCACATATTAGCCTGTTTAACAAGTGCTTCTCTTTAGCCGGTATTAATAATAGAATATTAGACTATTTTAAAAAAGTATAGGGATTACTATGGGCTATAATATACACCATTGGTTTCTGTCTATATTTGGGACCCCTGTAACCCACTGAGGGAACCCAGTGGCTTTCATCATGAGAGAAGGGGAAGGAGGGAGGAAAGAATGGTGAGAGAGGCAGACTGGGCAGGACTCGGGGTCCCTAACTTGGCCTTAACCAGAGCAGCTCAGGATTTTTTTTTTTTTTTTTTTACACATTAGTGTGGCATATGATATTTTATATGGGGAGAAAAAAGGAAGAATAAAAAAAGATACAAAAAGGAGAAAAGCCCTGATGTAAGTAGACTATCAAAACACGTCTTATAAAGATGGTTCTGCAGGTAAGTAAAGAAACCATGAAACTGTTGCTTTAAAAGATGAATGAGGTTGGGGCGCCTGGGTGGCACAGCGGTTAAGCGTCTGCCTTCGGCTCAGGGCGTGATCCCGGCATTCTGGGATCGAGCCCCACATCAGGCTCCTCCGCTATGAGCCTGCTTCTTCCTCTCCCACTCCCCCTGCTTGTGTTCCCTCTCTCGCTGGCTGTCTCTATCTCTGTCGAATAAATGAATAAAATCTTAAAAAAAAAAATAAAAGATGAATGAGGGCAGATATTGTAGTCACTACAGCACAGGATATGCTGGTATGACCAAGAAAGGGTATTGTCCTCTTAAAAACTTTCTTGGTACGATGGGGTTGTGTATCCATGAGTTTATGTCTCAAATCAATTAAATGAAATCATACTACTACCAACTGACATTTGATTATTGACAAGACCGTGAGAATTTTCTTTATCATTACATTCTTTTCTATTTCTTTTCTGTGTGTTTCTTTTGTTTTAGAAAACTGTACCTGCCTACAATAGGACTTTTTGCTGAGTAGATGAGGGGAAACACAGATAATCAGACTTTTAAGAAATTAAATTAAACCCAGCACTAGTAATTTGCATTCTAATCTGCTGCCCCTGCCGATGCATGGACAGGGACTTTGTACCTTCCAGCTCCCTTGGTGAGATTCTGCCTAGATCTTCAGGTCCCACTTTCCCGACATTGGAGATGGCAAGATGTTAGACACAAATATCGCTATTGGGAGAGAAGTTTTAGGAGATAAATAGTCTCTATCATTCATTTGGAAATATTTATTGGGAGTCAGCTATGTGCCAAACACCTGCAACATTTTCTAGTGTTTGGAGATATATGAGTGGAAAAAAATAAAGTTCCTGCTGTTATAAAGCTTATATTGTGATGGGGGAGAGAGAGACAGTAAATAAGAAAACAAATAAACATAATTTTGAAAAGCGATGAAGTGTACGGGGCCAGAAGACTGGGGATTGGCACTCTGGGAGGGCTGCTGTAGTCTCGCGGCCTCTGAGCTGGGCTAAGTGATGGGAAGGAACCAGCCGTGTGAAGAAATGACAGAGCTTTCCAATTGAAAGGAGCAGTGAGAGAAAGTGTCCACCCCACGCCCTTGCCGGTGTTCCTCTAATAGCCGGCACCTGAGGTGTAAGAGAGGAGCGAACCTGGAAGGTCGACTGCCCAGGTTATGTAGGAACATCATGGAAAGACGAGTGAAGAAAGGAAGAGGAGGAGAGTCACACGAGTTCTTTTATAAGAATTTATGTGTTGTGGCAAAATGTCCGTCTTTTCAGTTCAAGATCTAGAAGCAAAGTCATCTTAAAACTGCTGATGAAATCCGCAGTAACAAAAGATGCCCCTAAATATTACAGGAATGTAATCGGAACCTGCGCTCATCTGACTTGGCCACTAGAGGGCAGCATTGCCCATCAAATGTAGCGGAAGGCCGGCGCGGCAGACTGCCGTTCAGAGGCAGCACGTCAATCCCACAAGGGCATCTCTTCTCTCATCTCGGTTTCCCGTTTTTTCCTGGATCTTCCCCATAATCCACCCTTTAACTCTCTGCCTTCCAAGAACACCATCTCGTGCTGGCTAAACCTCTGACGCGTCAGGAAAAGCTGAACCCAGCACACTGAACATGGTCGAAGTTGTTGGGACCCTAGCCCTCGCTCACCGAGGACTCTCTCCGTGGGCGACAGTGGCAGCCTCCGGGGCCTCTGCGGCAGTGGCTGGCTCATTCTGCCCAGTTCTGAAGGACCAGACCCACTGTTTCGGGGGGGCAGGTTACCGTGTTCAGCCTAGGGAGCAAGGAGCTTTGCTCCTTCTGTGTGTTGTTAGGTTGGCTGTCAGCCGGTAGGTTTGGTGGCAGCAGACCTGGCCTCCCTGGGCTCAGGGGCCTTGTCCCCCTCTTTCTGAGCAGCCCCAGCTCTGGCCACCTGTGTGTAAGCTTTAGCTTTATTTTTAAATCGGGGCCTTTTATGAAATAGTATGCAAGAGAACCAGATCAACAAGAGAAAAAAGGAGGAGAAAGAAATGACAAAATGTTACCGGTAGCTACACAGGCAGGGTAAACGTAAGATGTTTACATACGATGTAGGTATTACATGCAAATAAAATGTGAGAACTTCTATTATGGACTGTTTGCTTCCAAAGAGGGATTTTGAGGCACGCATCCCTATGAATGTAATTTATTCCTTCAAGATATATTTAGTGCACTCCATTTACGTGCTAGGAACCAGGGGTGTCTAGGTGAGCAAGGCAGACATGGGTCATGCTCTTATGCAGCTTCCATTGTAATTAAGTAAGGGTATGAATGAGATCAGAAATCATGTAAGAATGTGTGTGTGTGTGTGTGTGTGTGTGTGTATGTGTGTGTTGGGAGGTGCTTCAGAGCTGGAAGAATCTTAAAGACCATCATCTCCAATATATATCATTTTACGGATGAGTAAATCAGTTCAGAGATATTGCGACTGTGGCGCCTGGGTGGCTCAGTTGGTTAAGTGTCTGCCTTCAGCTCAAGTCATGATCTCAGGGTCCTGGGATGGAGCCCTGAGTTGGGCTTCTCCCTCTCCCTCTGCCTGCCGCCCCTCTGCTTGTGCTCTCTCTCTCTCTGTCAAATACATAAATAAAATCTTTAAAAAGAAGAGATATTGTGACTGATTCAGAGATGAAACAACGAGCTCATTTGGGGACTAAATTTCCTCTGAACAAATTGCACAACATTCTGGGTCACTCAACTTTGAGTGCTGATAAAAGGAAAGAGAACTGTCTGGAAAGGGAAACCTCTTTGGGGGGCCTGGTAATTTAAGGAGGAATGACCATACGGATTCTTATATCATGGACATGGAGGGACAATGACGCATTCTTCAAATGACTACCGAAAAGTCGTCAGATCTTCATGAGATTAAGTCAGGTAGTATTGAGTTGTATTTCAGTGAAGGGATTTCTTTCTGGGGTTAAACTATTATGTGGTCCAAGAATGTAACTTTCTTTAATCTAACTTGACATAATTTAATCTAACTTGACATAGGATAGAACCAAAAGAATCTGGAGAAATGTTTGCCCGTTTTATTTTTATTTTTTTTTATTTTTATTTATTTATTTTTTTATTTAAAAAAAATTTTGTTTTAAGATTTTATTTATTTATTTGACAGAGATAGACAGCCAGCGAGAGAGAACACAAGCAGGGGAAGTGGGAGAGGAAGAAGCAGGCTCCCAGCGGAGGAGCCTGATGTGGGGCTCGATCCTGGAATGCCGGGATCATGCCCTGAGCCAAAGGCAGACGCTTAACGACTGTGCCACCCAGGCGCCCCTGTTTGCCCGTTTTAAAGTCCAGCACTGAACAGCCACTCAAAATCTTCCGATGACCCTACTCCCCCCACCAGGCTGCTTGATCCAGTCGCACCCCCCACCCTTTTTAATGGCATGTTTCTGGGCCCTAAGTTATCTGTCTCGGTGCCTCAATATCCACTTACTATTTATGTAGACTTGTCTTAAGAGAGAGATAGAAGGGAATACTACTGGTAAGAGAAAGAAACCGGGAGGTTTGCATGTGTTGTCTGTCTTACTTTTCATTAGAACAGAAACTCCTAAAGCTGGAATTGTGTCTTGGATTTTTGGTTCTGCTGGTAGCACACTGTGCTCAATAAAAATTAACCTATCAATCAACAGGACAGAAAATCCTATCCTGCCAGGAGCAATACCTCCTGTTTGCCCCACAGAAAGCCAATTAGAGTGTTAGGATGTTGAAATGGATACAGAAACGAAGGAAAGTGGGAAAAAAAATGCCCCAAAACCTCAAATAAAAAATAAAACCAAATGGAAAAAGAATGGATCACAGTTGAGTATTCAGGGAAAGCTCCTGGCCACTTCAGTTTCTCCCCTTGACAGTCTCTTTCAGCGTGTCCTCCACGTAATGGAAGCTTGACATGGTGGCATGTTGGAGGCACCACTGCCCTCTAGGAGATGCTGCTCAGGGCAGGTGCAGGAGGCACCATCCGTCTGTCCGTCTTCCCAACAGCCCACCCACAGGGCACTCACTGCACGCCGCCCCCCCCCCCCCCCCCCGCCATCTTGCCATTTACCAGCCACCACCACCACCCTGGCTCAGCCTCACTTGTTCAGAAAACAAAAGAACAATTCATCCGGTAAGGGACTAATAGGAAGCTAGAGAGAGAGAGAGAGAGAGAGAGAGACAGTGCTGTTGACTTCAGAGAAGCAAGGGAAGGAAAGTGAGACAGGCAGACTGGGATTCTTCCTGTCATCAACCCTCCTGAAAATTGATTAAAGCCATGAAGCCTTTCTTCCGAACACAAACATATGCATGTGCACACACAATTTTGCATATAATTTCATGAATCTTCCTTACACACAAACATACCTTTTGTCTTAAAAACTTAAACTCTAGAAGCTATAACTTTCCAAATCTTACTAATAACCAAGAAATTCTGAAAACTCTTTAATCATGGCAACTTTTTTATATTAAAGGATTTTCTTTTTCTAATTGTTGTTTTGTTTGTTTCAAATGCATTCAGTTTTAGAAGCGATTCCTTGAATAAAAAGAGTGATCAAGGTGGATAATTACAAGGATAAGAACACTTGTTTCTTCTCGTGTGGCGAAGTACACCTTATCTGAGGCGTCCACATACTCATTTACCTAACAGTAATTTTGTTTACAAGAAAAAAGGCTTTATTTCATTAGCAAATTCTAGGGGGGGCTCAAATCACCTGATAGTTGACTATTCAGCACTCCTTCAGGTAAACATGAGGCTCACTCCGACCTCTTCTGGAAGGCAGGTCTAGGGCCATTGACTTCTCTGCCTTTTGAAACCACACAGCGAAGAGGTTGGTACCCGAGGAGGGAGCACTGAGGTGGCAGTGCCTGGACCGCCCACAGCCAGAGACAGGGGAGAAAGTGTCTTCATCTGCCCTCTCAGTGACTGGGGGAGCAGAGGGGGCAGTGGTAACAGCCGGCAAAGAGAAAATGTGGGAGGAAGTGAGGGGAAATCAATAACACAGAGTGAAAAAATAATGTGCTCTCCACGCCATAAAGGAAAATCATGATGAAGGCCCAAGTTAACTCCCATAATGCTTTCAAGGATCAGAGAAATGACACTGTCAAAATACAACATTAGTTTTCTGAAGCCCACAGGCTGAATTTTATTTATTTAAAGTTAACTCCCATTTTAATACCAAAAAAAAAGATAGCATATTCTACATCAAAGGGAGAGAAACTTTTCCTAATGTATCCATTTCTCTTCTGAAGTACACAAGCTGTCGCCATATCATGCTTTGTGGTGTTTTCTCAACTGTGCCGGCTTTTCTTTGCATCAGGAAATGCACAGTCAACAGACTCAAGCCGGGGGCTGCTGGTTCTCCATGCCAAAATGGCAATTGTTTGATTTTGTGAGTGTTTTTAAATGCATTGTTAGTTTTAACTAAGATGAATGTATGCTGCATGAATGATGTTTCAAAGCAAGAGAGAGAGAGAGAATGAGAATCAGACAGAGAGCTGAAATCAGTCCTCCATCCGCTGTGTAAAAGTGTGAACCGCAGCTTGTCGAGAGGATTGGGCTGGGGTAGCTTCTGGGGGATAACTCAGTTTTCTGTAGTGGTCATTTCATTCCCCTTGGGAGTTCCGTTGATGGTCGCCTGGGTCTGGTCAGATCTTGACCTCTTGCTGAGGACAGCGCTTCCTACAAGCTCTCTGGATATTGTTTCCATAGCTGTGAGAATAGACCAAAATTACTGTCCTCGATAGCTGGTCTTCTCACTGTTCGTCGGATACACTTTGCTTATCTCTGAGTCTGAACATTAGCTAGTTTTCTGTGTGCACAGAAGTCGATCTTAGTAGAATAGAGTGGGTAAGACCGTGAACTCCGCAATCTGACAGCCTGGCTCCAATCCCTGGCCTGACGTGTACTAACTACGTGATAAATTCCTTTACATCCCCAAGCCTTAGTTTCCTCATCTGGAGATGGGAATAAGATTAGCTCCTTCGGGGGATGTAGGATGAGTAAAGAAGCAATACGCGAACCTCGTTTAGAACAGTACCCGGGCAGTAAGTGTTTAGTCCTCCTAGCAAGTTCTTTATCATAGAGTGTTCTGGTGATGTGATTTTTGTTATTTTTCTCATACTAGCAGTACGGCTTTTTTCTCTGCAGAACCACCTCTTCCCTCCTCTTGTTCCGATGTGGGTTAGAATGGGCTGACCCCACCTGCTTCTGTTCCACGGTGGAGACAGAATCCAGACCTGGTCAATTAGTTAATTCCATCCTCCTTGCTACAGTGACTGACTCAGGGATGGGACAATGATGTAAGTTGGTCCAGTCAGAGTAAATCACAGGAGTTTCCTTGGAACTTAGGGAAGAGAAGTTGTCTTTTGTGTTGGTTGGTTAATGGGGTAAACTGTAAGCCTGGCAGCTATCGGATGGAGTCGGTAGTCTGAGGCAAAAGCCAGTGCAGGGAAAGCAGAGCCAGGGGAGGAAGAGAAATCAATTCAAATGATAGGACCCCATGACTCCAGCCATGTGGAAGCCCCGGGACCGCTCCTGCGTGAGTCTGTTTGTTCTGGGCTTCTGTTCTTGGGAGTTGAAGGAGCCATCACTAATCAGGCTCGCACAAGGTACCATCTCTCTCTTCTACGTATTCAATTCAGATCCTTTCTTCGGGAAACAGTGCAGACCTCACCTCTTCTGGAAGTTATGCCTTTTTTCCTAAGTTCCCACAGCACTTACTATCTGTGCCATATATTCAATACTTATTACCCACATTAGAAAGTTTACCTCTGCAAATGCATTTACTGCATCTCTCCAATTCCGTGGACTGGTTCCATGTTCTACTCTTCGGCGATGGCCATAACCACTATCGCATCCGGTATTTTGCATCAAGTTGACCAAATATGTATTATTTGAATTTCTTTTAGCTTCTCATACCCATCAGAAGTGGACTCTGTGCCTCAGTACACAAAGGAAGGTGAGCATAGGAAAATATGAAGTAAACTGGAGATGGGGAGAAAAGGGTTGTTCCACGTAGAAAATTTCAAGGGAAGTGTCCAGCCCCTTGTCCTGTGTGAAGAGCAACAGTGGAATGTGAACTTGATTCTATGCTTCCCACGTGTCTATAAGCTTCTTAGCATACGGACTGGCTCTATGTTTTAAATGCTGTTCCTAGTACTTTACACAGTACCTGACATTTATTGTAGGTGGTCAATAAGTATTTATTGAATGAATACTGCATTGCAGTTACAGTGCAGGGGGCTCAGCTCAATCGCCTAACCTTTAGGAACATGGAAAGGAAATGAAGTAAGAAAGGAATTGCTGGTTCTATGAAGCCAACACCTTCCTCCCATTATTTTGAGCCCTTTCTACCATCACCTCATTTCTCCAAATCACAAGAATAAATAAAGCCATTCCTTAGGTTGACAGATGAGGTGTAATGACAATAGCATGTTTGGAATTTCTTGGTCTGTGAGAAAAGTGGTATGAATTCCAGACCCAACAAGGAAAGGCTTATACCATCATCAGAATGAGTGAGTGGCGGGGTCTGAAAGCTGACTCAGATTTAGAAAAAGGCACGGCATTGGAATGTTCAATCTACACGCAAACAATTCTGGGTTTGAATCCGTTTTCTTATCTTCGGTAACATTAGGTAGCATTAGTTCTAGAGCTGCTTTGTGCATTGTAAATTGATGAAAATGCAAACCACTTTTCCTTTAAACTACTTGATTCTCTCCTACAGAAAGTATTAATACAATTGTCATCCCCTGTTCTTTTTTTTTTTAAGATTTTATTTATTTATTCGACAGAGACAGAGATAGCCAGCGAGAGAGGGAACACAAGCAGGGGGAGTGGGAGAGGAAGAAGCAGGCTCCCAGCGGAGGAGCCTGATGTGGGGCTCGATCCCAGAACGCCGGGATCACGCCCTGAGCCGAAGGCAGACGCTTAACCGCTGTGCCACCCAGGCGCCCCTGTCATCCCCTGTTCTAATGCAACATTTTCCATTCATTCATTCATTCATTCATTCATTCATTCATTCATTCTTCACAGGTCAAAATGATCATTCTAAAAATTATTTTCATTATGTCTATACTCTTGTCAAAAATTTCAGTTGCTCCTACAGCATAAAATCCAACCTAAACCAGATAGCCGAGGCCTTCAGTAATTTGACCCAACCCATCTTTCCACGTGCAAACTTTCCCACTGCTCCCTCATTCAAAACTCTCTTGGACGTAGACCCTTGTCTACTTAACTGTTGCCTCTCACTGGCTTCTCACTTTTGGACTTCTGAATCTGTCTATTCAAGCATGTGCTTTCGTTTAAGTGATATTCTTTATGTTCTTTAACATTCCAACTGAAGATGAGCTTTCCTTCCTTAATTCCTAGAGTATTTTATGGTCTATATCACTTGTTCCTTTTATGACCTCAGATTATTATCATTTCACGTGAACGTGTCTTATGTTCTTTACTACGAACTCCTTAAGGGCAGAGATCACATCTTGGGCTTCTTTGCATTTTGCTTTACATATCATACGGCTTATTTCAGAGATTAGTATGGTAATAACTTAGGTGATACATGGCTAAGGCCTTTCACTGTTCATACCTGGGGAGGTTTTGTCCTTTTTCAGTTAGTAATGCCAATTACCAGAAATTTTCCAAATTTGTAAACATTGCCCATGAATGGAATTAATTAGAATTTCTTCCCAACTTTTCTGTTTTTACAAAGGTCTTAATCTACCAAGAGCACTACAAAGCAATAAGAAAAACACCAAATATACACTAGAAAATTGGGAATGGGGTATGCATAAGCTAATGAAAGACTACTGAAATATGAAAAGATGCACATCTTTACCTCATGAAGGGCAAATTACAATGAAATTCCCTCTTTGACTTTTGAGACCAATAATGATTAAAAATTTAAAATTGCCAATGACTAGTGTGAGCCAGGGTGTGAGGAAATAGGAACATGCATATACTCGGGAGTACAATTTGGTATAAGTATTTGAAGGGCCAGTTAGCAATATACACGAACATTTTAGATTTACCTAATCTTAGAGCCAAGAAGTCCACTTTTAAGAATTCTCCCTACAGATATAAGCATATAAATGCACAAACACATCTATGTGTTAAAAGATGTTCCGTTGCAGTATTATGTACAATAACAATAGACCTCTTAACTCTTCAATAGGGATTAACTCAGAGTCAAGTACCAAGCTATGGTGGGGCTGGGACTTGAATCCAGGCAGGTTAACTCTATGCTTACACATGGAAGGCTTTATTACTGCCAACTGAACTTACTGAGAACTCTTCTCTTAGGAGCTCAAAATCTTCTGTAGACATTGTTCTGGTTTTTGGCCAGAGCTAAGATTAGTTAGGAATAAGTAATAAACACACTAGTCATTAAACAAGTCAGCAATAGAGACAAGACTAGAATTCTTATCTTCTTGACTCTCAATCCAAAAAGCACTCTGCCATTTCTCATCTGTTTTGAGTTGACATACATATATTTAACTTGGTGACAGTGTCGGCAAAAAGAAAAAAAATTGTTCTAATGAATCTTTCAAGGTGTTCTGATAGTTTCTCTGTTTTGAAGTATATCTGATGAATGATTTATGTGTTAGATTTATTAAAAACACATCCATTACTTTGGGGCCTTGGGTAGATACTTAAAGGAAGAATGTGGCATATTCAACCCAGCAGTTAAGATTACCCATAAATAGCTAAGGGATAGACCCATCAGGGGATGTCAGATCGAAAAGATGCTCTGAGAAGGTGAATGGATGGGCGCCTGGGTGGCTCAGTCAGTTAAGCATCTGCCTTTGGTTCAGGTCATGATCTCCGGGTCCTGGGACTGAGCCCTGCGTCGGGCCCTCGGCTCAGCGGCCAGTCTACTTCTCCCTCTCCCTCCCTCTCTGATCTCTCTCCCTTTCACTCTCTCTCAAATAAATAAATAAATAACATCTAAAAAGAAAGAAAGAAAGAAAGAAAGAAAGAAAGAAAGAAAGAGAAAGTGAGTGGACTTGGCCCCTCTAACTCAAGATGCAGGAGCAGAACCACCACAGAAAATAAGTTTTGCTTTCATTCCCTGTGGCTCAAAATTTCAAATTTTTTTGTAAAGATAGGCAACTGATTCTTCTTTTTGGTTCGACCTACCAAACTCCCATTACATTTGGACAAAAATGCAGTTCTCAAACTAGGATGCAAACACAAGTGCCAGTGTGCCCAATGAACTTAGGACAATGAATGATCAAAAATACAAAGATCTTTCACCACCAACATTGGGTACACAGACACACAATTCCTTTTAGGAAATTGGAAAGGGCACTAGATGGGCAGAACATAAGGGTGTGGTTCACTCTCCCTGTCTCTATTTTCTTTTTTTTTTTTTTTTTTTTTTTAAAAGATTTTATTTATTTATGTGACAGAGAGACAGCCAGAGAGAGAGGGAACACAGCAGGGGGAGTGGGAGAGGAAGAAGCAGGCTCCCAGCGGAGGAGCCCGATGTGGGACTCGATCCCGGTACGCCAGGATCACGCCCTGAGCCGAAGGCAGACGCTTTAACGACTGCGCTACCCAGGCGCCCCTCCTGTCTCTATTTTCTAATTTAATTTTAGGACATGGCAGAAATATTCTAGAGTTTGGAAGAGAACAAAGTAAAAGGGTTGCAAGAGTGCAAGATTTCAAGATTCATCTCTGAAAGCTAGGTTAATATATCAAACTGGATTAGTCTGCCAAAAATATGAAAATATAAAAACATCATAAATGAGTCAGTTGTCCATGGCTATAATCTATTTGCCTGAAGCCAGATGTACTTATGATAGGAAAAACAGGTGGCTTTAAAATAGCTGGAAAACGTTAAGCACTTATATAAGATAACGGATTTTTTTTTTTTTTTGAAGTATCAAATGGGTTGGTATCTTATTAGGGTATTCAGTTTAAAAGAAGTGGCTATGATTTAACTGGGACGAATGATAAGTTTTCTCATTTTAGGATTTCAGTGTTCATTTAGGGAACTATAATACCATATAGTACAAACCCTTTATTAAATCAATGCATTCATTATCTGAAATAAAATTTGATTCAATCACTGTATTTTGATAGACTAGACTATTGCACACCGGTAGGAGATAATGGATTGAAGAGAGTGTCCTTGAAGGAGAGAAGCTCCGACCTCCTTTCTTTACACATTCCCAGGAGACAGTCAGTTTCCAACACCGTCAAGACTTCAGAAAGCTGCAAGGGACTGTGAGCCAGCTCTATGTGGTATAACAAATCAGCACACGAACCAGCTAACCATGTAACTGGTGAGAGGAAGGAATGAAATCATTCCTGCTTAAAATCTCTCCATGTCATCTTTTCACCTACTTAGGGCGATTGGCTTAGCTGGCTTTATGGCCAACTCAGCCATGTGTATGGTCAGGACTCACTAGAAGCCATCATCAAAGTTAGTAAATCTGTTTCTGCTCTCTACCAGCTCTGCTCACTTAGCCTGATCTGTCCATCTGTCTCACGGCCCCACAATTAGAGGAAGAGCAGGGAGAGCTCTTGAGGGAGATGGGAGAGAAGATGAGACCTAGTAGGCAGATGTGCACACACACCGCACAGACCCAGGAAAAAAGTACCGAGAGGTGTTGTCATAGCCTGATACACATAAGTGAGAGGGAAATCAAGGCTCATTTTAAAAAATGCTCATTTCCCCATAACTGCTTACAACTTGATTTGTGCATTGCAAGAGGCTTCTAACATACCTTTGTGTTTTGTGTGCTGCAATAGTCATCAGCATAGACTAATTCCGACACAATCGCTACATCCTAAATTCTTCTGGCGAGAGGGCACACTTGATGAAATCAAGGAAACAATAAAATTAGTCCACACATGTTCTTTAAAAGATTCTAGAAACAAAAATCAAATATATATTTGTGTACCCCAAGATCAAAACCTTGCTGGTTGAATATTGACTGTCTAATGACAAAAATTTCTTAAATTTCAAATCTTAAATGCATTCCCCTCCATACAGTGTCCTGGGTTTCTTGCAGTCATGATCTGGATACATACGTCGCCACAAAGATCTCTGGGAAATGCTTTTTGGCAGCGGGCACAGGAAATTATAATGAAAAACACTCACTAGTACAAATTGTGTAAAAAGATGGTTATGCTACTTCCTGAACATTTAGTAGCTATTTGCAATTATTTACACACGTAAGTCACATCACCATGTCGATATAAAATGTTTCTGTTAAAATCCTGAGGATGTGACAGGGAGAAGAGAGGAGAGAAAAAAGAACCAGTGGCTTGGGCAGGGCAGAGCCAGCAGCCACTCACCCTCCCCAAAACATTTCAAAAACTATCCTTCTCATAGGTATGACTTCAAATTTTTCCACCTCATAAAAGGAAAGGAAATAATTCTTGACTGGAGAGGAGCTTTCTTATGACCATGTCTTGAACTTCTGTATTTTTTTCTTTCTTTCTTTCTTTCTTTCTTTCTTTCTTTCTTTCTTTCTTTCTTTCTTTGAGCATGAGTGGGGGAAGAGGGAGAGGGAGAGAGAGAATCTTAAGCAGACTCCGAGCTCAGGGCAGAGCCCAACGTGGGACTCAATTTTATAACCCTGAGATCATGACCTGAGCCAAAATCAAGAGTCAGGAGCTTAACCAACTGAGCCACCCAGGCACCCTTATTTCCCCACTTTCCAACACATGAGTGAAAAGAGGACGGGGACAGCGACTGCCCTTCTGAAGATAGGTAGGTCTGAGGTTGGCCCAGCTCCACATCCAGGTCACAGTCAATGTCACATGCACCACGTCTTCCACCTGGAGCTCAAATGCACTGCTGAAATGCATTGGGTTGCATGTGAACGCTTTTTCTGGGCATGGCACGAGAATGATTTATGAGGGAGGAGACAGAAATGGCTGAGATCTGCAAAACACAGTGTCTTCCTACCACTTAAGAATCCCTGCTCACCCCTGACTAATACAGAAACAAGGGAAATTTGCAGGATTCAAAAGAGACTCTTAGTCAACAGACTGCAGAACACACAATGCTCCCTACTTTGGCCTGGGATTAAGACCCTTTTGAAAAGAGCACTTTTCTTCACATGAAAGGAACCATTCACGTCAGATGGGTGTTTCCCAGGTCCTGGGGTCAGAATGTAGGCTGATATATTAGGTAGCAAGTACCTGACTCCCTTTTTAACTAGGCCAGCATTTGTTCAGTTGAAGTGGCTCATACATGCATATTTAAATCCCTTAGTCTTTTGCTAACTACAAAACTCCCCCCGAAAGTACTACATTGTTTACTTATCTTCTCGGTGCTAGAAAAGAGGTAGCTTTTCTATTTTCTTCTTATACTGACATTAGGGCTTGGCTTTTGACAATTTAAACTCACTAAGGAATGCTAGAATTTTGAAGTATTGTTTTTACTCAGTCCTTAAGGAAAAAAGCCCTTTTCCAAAATAAATAGGCTTGAGGTCTAGACTGGGGAAGCCTTGGCATAGAAGAGCTGTCTTTCAAAGCTCACAAAATATGCAGAGGTACAGAGTGGTTTAGTTACTGTTTGAGGGGTAAATGAGATCACGGATATTGGCGTGGGCTGAACTGTGTCCCCCACTCCTGACCCTTTCATATGTCGAAGCCTTAACCTTCAGTACCTTAGAATATGCCTGCATTTGGAGATAGGGCCTTAAAAGAGATAGTGGAGGTAAAATGAAGTCATATGAATGGGCCTTAATCCAATATGACTGGTGCATTTATAAGAAGAGATTAGAACACAGACAATATAGACTGAGGGGCAATCATGTGAGGAGGTGAGAAGATGGCCATCTACAAGCCAAGGAGAGAGGCCTCAGAAGAAACCAACCTGCTGACACCTTGATCTTGGACTTCTAGCCTCCAGAACTGTAAGAAAATGAATTTCTGCTAAGGCACCCGGTCTAGGGTATTTTGTTATGGCAACTCTAGAAAACTAATGTAGATTTGAAGGTGCCTGGAGTATTTTACAAATGCTAGTTATCATCATTATTATTAGGAGGGGTATCGGGGCAGAGCCAGGGCGTGGAAACCAGCCTGGACATACAGAATTAGCACCTATCAATAAAAATGTAGTAAATGCTGACTATGCCCTTGGTATACGGAGATGACTGAGATAGGCTATTTGACCTGTAGCAACTGTCAACATGACAAGGAAGATACTGAAAGAGCTCGAGAGGCTCAGGGAGAAGGCAGTTACTTCTGCTTGTTGGGTGCGGTGAGTGGAGGTGGGGGACAGGAGAGTTTACAAAGATGTCATGAAAACAGAGTGGCATCTAGAGACTCAAAGCCTGATTAAGACTTTGCCAGGCAGATGCGGTAGGGGCAGAGGAGGAAACATAATCAAGGGCACTCACGTGGGAAGGTGTGCTGTGTCTCTAGGAAAAAGCCCATGGTGTGATGGTGGGACGGAAAACACAGGGAAAGTGCTGGGAGATGCGTCTTACAGAGAGGCTTGGCGTCAACTTGTAGAGGACCTTGAGTGCTGTGTGAAGCAATTTGGGTGCTATATGTAAGCAACAGTGAAGACAAATATGTTGCTCTTTTTGTTCTCTCAACATTTCTTTACTTTCTGCTGTGATCTGTTTTTCTTGCATTCATTGCACACCGTCACCCAGACTTCAGGAGTCTCCTCTCTCCCAGTCCACCAGGTTCCATCAGCCAAACTGCTCCTTAAAAGCCATCTTTTCTAGAGGCTTAAGTGATTTTTCCACTGATGCCCATCCTTGAAAGGTAAGCGGTAGCCTGGATGTCCTAGACCCTGAGCAACCTTTGCCACCAATTTGATGGATCTTTTAGGGCAAGTCATTTTTGCAATTTTGTTAAGAACTGACAACAGTGATCACTCACAGAGATCAGCCGAAGTGTGCTGGGGTCTCAAAAAAGATTTATTGACTGCGTGAATAGAATGTGTCCAAAAGCTGATGTATACCCCATTCTCTGGCCTGACAATTCTCTCTTTCCCTTGCTCTTTTTTTTTTTTTTTTGTATCTGAATTAAAATAACATCTATCAATTATGGAACATGGCCAAACAGTTAAAGACACGTTATGAGATTAATTGGAAATGCATGCCGCTCCTTGGAGAAATTTCAAGAGGAACCTTTACTGACTCATGCTTATATATCACAGGGAAAAATGAAAGTCACATTCACCCTTTATTCAAAATAGTCCTCATCACATATACTCAAATAGCTGCGCAGAACTTTTTGACTGTGGTGGGAAAGCTGAAGGACACTGCAAAATATGCATCTGAACAATTAGGTGGTGGAAGAATGGGCTAAATATCTGCAAAGGCAGAAATAGTCTTTCATCACCACATTTTCTGCTCACATACTGACTTGTAAATTAGAAGTAAATATACATGCCTCTGATGTCTACCTCTATCTGCAGGACACTAATAAAAAGCTTCCATTTTGATCAAGTTAGTTTTTATGTTCTCAGAATTCACAGATCCCTGTGAATTCTCACAGATTTTTAAAAAAATTATAATCTAATTTTAATTATGGAAAGACAATTCTTCGAGCAGCAGTCTAAAGGAAGTGATTGAAAATAAGAGCTCTGGTATCAGATGACCTTGGTTCAAGTTCTGGTTCTTTAGTTTGTAATGTCCCTGTCCAAGTCATTTCAATCTCTTTGCACCTTTGAGGATTGCTGTGATTATTAAATGAAATAATCTGGGTAAAATGCATTCTTAGCACAATAGTGGATGGATACAACAATCTGTGATCTAGAAAAGAGCATTCTCTGCTAAACGCTGGGCCTTAAAAGTGAGTTGACAAGGGAAGCCGTATAGAATGCCAGGTACGGTTCTCATCCACAGCTACAATTTCTCTGGTCAGTGGACGAGCAATGATGGTGCTGACGTAATTGGTAAACCACAACCAGAAAAATCAGTCCTTTTACATTTCAAATGGCTCAGAAGAGGCTGACTTACAGAGCTGCAGCAGGCAGCTAACAATTCAGGGAATTTGTGTTAATAGGAAATATTTTTGAACCCTTGAAGCAAAATACATGTTTATAGTTAAGTAGAAGAGTGGATTTGGGGTCTTACCGCTTAACTGTGAACTTCAGTATTAAAATCCTTAGGCCAGTTTTGCACCAGTAAGACAAAGACATTTCCGAATGGTGCTGAGGACAGTTCGTGTAAAAGCTTGCTCCTCAAGCAGGATGGTGGAATGTTTGAGGGTCTAGGTGCTAAGCCAGCCTGCCACATGGATCATTTCTCCTTGGGGTAAATGGGTCATGGGTCCCAAACCAGTATGGGTAACATCTTGTCCATCTCTGCTTCCAGCAGTGTCTGGAACTCTAAAATGCAAAAAGAGAAAAACGATGAGTGTTCACTGTTGACCTTGCACAGAGAAGGTACACAATCAATAACTGTTGAATACATTTATCTACCCCTGCAAAGTCAGTTTCTTTGGGGGTGGAATAGGGATAAAGACTCTTGTATCTTGTACAGGTCTGACAGCCAGCTTGCATCCATTGTGTCTGGTTCTGTGGCATGTTTTGCCTGAGGAGTTCTCCATTATCACACCAAATGGAACTAATGTTAAAATATTAGGTCTCCAACTTTCTGGTTTGTAATCTTAGCAGAAATTCTGCTTGTAACATGATTGAAATGAAAATGCCTTTCTCAAGATCTGGAAGTGATGTTCAGGTTGAAGTTACTGAAAATAAAACACAGGAAAGCAACCCTAAAGAAACATTTAAGACAATATCTACTGATGATACAAATCAGCATTATCATTTGTTGTTAGTTTGGCAATGTCAATCACCGAAGTGAGGCATGAGCTACTGTACATTATAAATATGGGAATGGGAGAAATATTAAGTATATGTTTTTATTAATAAAAAATAAAAGCACAGGGAGAAAACAAAAATATTTGCAAATATCATCCAACTTCTAAGTACAGTAAAAATTTCTCATATGGGAGAGTTTCCTTTCTAAACTGAGAAATTCTCTTGTAACTAAAACTGTCACGAAGCTGCCACATTAGACTAATGACCTTTAGTTATAATTGGATAATTGAATTTTAAATTGTCAAGAAAATGGAACTAAAATTCATAAAACTTGCCAAAAGAATAACTCTTTGATACACATTTGACAATCTGAAAAATACCACATTTTAAGAGAAATGAACCTGCTATTGCATTATCCAAGGGCAAAGCAAGCACTTGAATGTTCCTTTCCCCCCGATGACCTCAGGATTAAAAAATGGCTCAGCTGCTTTTGTTGAATTTGTGGTGCATTTGCTTTAAGTCTCCTTTAGAGTAACATTTTATCAGTTAAGATTTTTACATGAGTCCTGTACCTCATATAAGGATCATTTATAGCTAACTTCTTACTGTAATGACATTTCATGATATACTCACAATGATGCCCAATCTCCAATCATTAATTAAGAGTACAGAGGAACTAAGCACATTATTTAACTGGATAGAAATTGTAATGCATAGGAATTAAATATTTGGAACGCCTGTGGATTAAAAAAGACTATCCGTTCCTGAATTTATTCCACACTGAAAATTGTTGACACTAGAGGCAAGTATTGACAGAGTAGGGCTGATCAATATTGAACCTTAAGGGTCAAAGGACTTCATGCTTAGTGTAATAAGCAACTTAGTTAAGGTATTACAGTGTTTCAGTGTAGTAACAGTTATTAAGGGTCAGGCAAGGTTTCTTTGATAAACTCTAATTTAGGGAGGCTTGCATAGTTCCAGAGTATCCAAAGGCATAAGATAGTGTGATTGAAGCAAGACGATGGTTTGGAAATAAATAAAGAGAAAGTGAGTCATTACATTCAAAGTTGAGGAATTAGATTATTGTCACTCTCCACATTCAAATCCCATCTTTTCTTACCATCCCCACAGAACTTTTATGAAATCTCTAAACCTAGGAAGCTTTAGATGAGAGGTAAATCTCTTTTAAGTTTTTAAATGGCTTGAAATCTTTATTTTTGAAAATTATCTAGCACATTCAAGAAGGCTATAAATTATAAATACTACCTAAGGGAGCTCTGTACCTATTCAACCAGATATGGTTCAATGAAATCTCAGAAACACCCTCTACACTTTCTCCTTAGTTGTGTGTAGAACATTAGTACCATATGGAAATCATTATTCTTCACTCAAACATACTTGATCGTATTGGCCTACTGAATTGCTTAAGGTTTGGTTTTCTAGCAAATCTGACTTTTAATGTAACTAAGAAATCGCTTTTAATTATCTACCTTAAAATTTGTGTTGGACACATTGGATTTGAACTTCGAAAAAAGCAAGCAATAACGTAAATATATGCAAAATTTTTTATAATAGTAAAATGATGATGACATAAATAGATAATCACATAGAAACAATATATATTTCCTGGCCTGGCATTTAACAACATACTTTATTTCCTTATTGTCATTTTCTTAAATTAATGTAAAACTTGAAAATGAACATGGAAAAGTTTAGGATTATGGGTTTGAAAAAAATGATGGCATAGCTGAACATAGAAGAGGAGGAGCCGAAGTGCTAACTCAAGTATTTTCTACCTTCTGAGCCCCATATAAACACAGTTCTGACTCTTCAGGTCCTTCCTGGGCAGACGCTAAGTGCTCTGCCCTCTGTGACCTTTCTTCTAGAATTCAGAATGTATAGATACATTCAAACAACAGAAGTGGGCATTGATCAGTCAAGGAAGAAGCCGTGCACTTTCAGTTTCCATTACATTAAACAAAATACTCATTAGCGCTTGGCATTTTCCCAAGCAGACACAATCTAGGTGTCCACTGAGGCCTCGTTGCGCAGTTAAGAAGTTTAAAAAGACCTTCTAGGCATCAGCTAGGGACAATTAAGGGATGGGTAAAACTACTCCAGGGTAAGAAGGCTGAAATTACTGGAAACAAACACACACACAGAATATCAACTGCAAACTAGACAAACTATCTTTAAGATCAGTTAGATACTCATAGAGACAAAGACTAAAGATCCCTTTGCTTAATAATCATTATCCTCCTTAATGAAGCCACAGTACACTTACTATGGGAGCATTCAGTTATTTTAAAACAAAACCACGTCTGGATATGTGGTAGAAAAAACATAATCTGATGGAAACCTGTCATCACAACGTAATTATTCCTATCGTTTACCCAACAAGGAAACTAAGTGCTATTATTATTAAGAGGTCATAATAATGTAAGCTAGCTCTGAAATCCATATCCATTAAAACTGTTGAAACTTGTTTTATTGTTAAACGTCCACTCCCAGATCCAAAACAGCTCTAGAAAATGTTAGAGAACAGCTACTTACATGCAGGTCAGACTCACAAACTGTTTTCCCAAGTGTTTCCTTCCCTTCTGCCTCTCTCATCCATCCATCCATCCATCCATCCATCCATCCATCCATCCATCTTTCATTCAGCAAGCATTTATTAAATACAGGTCTGTGTGCCAAGTTCAGGGGCCACAATAGTGAGCAAGTCCAACAAGGGTCAGGTATACATGAAGTTACAGGCTGGCACCCGAAGCAAACTATTTTATATGATTTCTGTTACTGTTGGTATTAAGACAACCATATTTGACAAATCTTCCTGCAAGACCATTAAAATGAGTTAAATTTCAAAAATCATTCACATTACCTGTTTCTCACCCTCTGGGTAGGGGAATGGGAAGAAAAGCTTTTCTTGACACAATTTCTCTTATTTTAAGGAGACATTTGTTTTTCCACTTAGGCTGATGCAATCTAATCTACCAGCAAGTTGTAGGAACAAATATCAAATATAAACTCTTTCTCAAAGGGATGCTGTGCTATCTATTTCACAAGGAATGTACAAAAGAAGAAGAAAAAAGAAAGATCATAAGCCTAGTATGGCACATGAAAACTTTCTTGAGTTTGCTACAATATACTCTCCCTGCTTTTTATCTCCAAGACACCATTTTATCAGTACTTAACACAGATCTTCAAATCCCAGAGCTAATAATGCTTCCCAGCTACATACAGCTGGATGCGTCTGACAAGCAGCATGGAGGAGGGACCTCACAGGGGATAAGGTTCCTAACAGTCAACTAAGAGTTCAAATCCCAGAAGAGGTGCCCCTGGTGTGCAGAGCACTTAACCCTTCGACCAGTACCAACATGACTATTCACAAATTATTGATGTCCCTAAATCCCTGGCAGATTGCGGACAGTTCTTGTATCCATCGAAGCCCAGGCATATGGTCACTAATGGGGTGGCTTAAAAAAAGAACACATACACACATTCGGTCTTTGCTACACGAATATAAAGCCGCTGAAATGCTAGAAGGTGATTGAACTGGACGGAACACTGTTAAATACATGCTTAGCCTCATGTTATGGATCATTTCCATTGACAGCTATCTGCGTCCTCGGCGCAGTCTAATTAGAGCTGTCTGGACAAGTCTGCTCTCTGAATGACCGTCAGTGCAATGAAAAGGTGAAACACGAGGAGGCTTGAGGTCTTTTTTGTAAAGCATTCAAACGACTGTCTCTGTGGTTACGAACAGCAGTGGCAGAGAGATTCATTTTCAAAATTAGCCAGCCATAAGCCTTTTTGGCAAGAGAAAGTGGGGCTCCTTCTGATGTCATTTTGGAGTACTGGAAGCTGAGTTAGGTAATGCCAGATCTTAAGAACTCAAACTGGGCCATATTCTGGTCTAAAATAGATACATTTTTTTGGGTCCTAAAGCAGTAAAATTCTACAGCAAGCTTTCATGTTTGCAATTTATTTGGCAAAATAGAACCACCAAATGAAACAATTTTGCCTAAAGTAGTCTCTTTTGTAAGACAATTTTGCAACTAGAAGGTAGGAACATAATTTATTTAATTTGTTTTTATAGTATATAGAATACTAGCACAGCAAGTAAAGAGCTTCAAACAATTAAGATACTTATTGAATAACTTCATATTTCCGGTGCTGTTACGGAAACAGAGAAACAAAATAAACAAAATATTCGGGGTTTAAGAAATGTGGGACATAGTTTAGAGACTGAATCTTAACTAATTATACCTACTTATGGCACTTCCTCCCCTATAATATGATTTTATTTAAAGAGATGTGAATTAACTCATACTTGCTCTTTAATACCAGAATTAATTGTACTTTATGAAAGGGTCCAAAAGACTGTGCTATGTTTAAAATTTTCATTCATTGGCTTCTCCACACAAATCCATCAGTCATGATACGGGTTTATCCTTTTCATTTAATGTTTATTTAGTATCTACTTCATATAGGACATTGAGTTATATCTGGTGTCCTTCCCCAACCCCCAAATGCCTCTGTCTCTTTCTGTCCTTTATAATATGTTCATCCAGACCGGTGAAAGGTAATAGTAGCACTAAACAGAAGAGCACTCCTAAATTCAGTTAGGATGCTGTTCAGGAGTGCAGACTGTCTTAGCCTCGAGGCCTAACAGAAATTAGTCGGACCTAGAAGATATTATAGTCAATGAATAGGTTCTAGGTTAAAGCCAGTGAATCAGGGCAATATGTATTGAGTGCTGACTGGGCACTGACATTGCGCTGGGAACTTTGGGGACCAGGGAACAGTAGAAGCATCTTCAACAAACAGCAAACTGGGAAGATGTACACATTGGAAGTCACCAAGGAACGGTGGAGTTGGAGGACCAAACCCTAGAGTGATGTCGAAAGGCTTTCTAAGGAAGAGAGAGCTTGAGCTGTCTTTGAAGAATGAGGCCAGATGTCCAAGCCAAAAACATAGTGACAGGAACGTGGCAGGTAGAAGACCAGCTAGGAAATTGCCCTCCTTTGAGCGGTTGCTTTGTTTTGAGGACTATATCTCTTGGGGTCTAATCAGGAGAATAGAAACCACTTTAAGTATTTAACACAGAAGATATTTAATACAGGGAACTGATTTTACAGGTGATGACCTGAGATGACCAACAGGAGACAGTGTGGCAATTAAAGATTATTATGTTCAGGAAGCTGCCAGCAACACCTGGGTCAGAAGGACAAGCGAGAAGCTAGAGTTTCTAGAGCTCAGAGACCAGGGCCACCCCGGAGAGGACAGAACTAGAGAAGGCCTAATCAGTAGGTGCTGGAACAATGGAGAAATACAAATGCAGTTACTACCAGAGATCTACAGGAAGCAGAGAGAAGAGGGGAAATATCCTGACTTCTTCTTGTCTGTCCCCCTGCTCCATCACCTGGCAACGTCTCCCATGGACCAAGTCCTAACAGAAGCTGACAAGGAGCCTAGGGAAAAAAAAAATGTCTGCAGGGGTCAATCTCCCTATAACACAGAATGGAGTAAGTGAAAGTAAGGAATATATATAAGAGCAAACAGGCCAATGATCAGCGAAGAGACGAACACAAAATAATGTAAGATTGTTACAGCAGAACCCTATTATAGGTTTTTAAAACTAGGAAGAGGCGTTTAAACCAAATAGGCAAGAGAAAGCCATTTTAGGTTTTGGAGAAGGAAAGAGACATTATGAAATTGGTATCTTAGGAGTATCTGACCGAGTTTGGAAAAAGATTTGAGGCAAAGAGACAAGTTAGGAGGTAGGAGATTAATATCTGTAGGTGAGTTTCAATAAAACTTTATTTAGAAAAACAGGCAGCTGGCTGAAAGTTGGTTGTAGATCATAGGTTGCTTACTCCTGGTTTATGATGCTCAAGATATCAAGGAAAATTCAGCTGGAGGTATGTGATATGCAGATGACACAGAGGAATTGAGATGTAGATTGAAGAATAGGTAATTATTCTTGAAGACCACCTTGGATACTGCTATTATATCTTCTTGAAGTCTATTTCGTTAGTTCTTTTAAATGATACTAGGATAGTTGGTAAATATATTAGTGGGCTGAAGGATTATTTGAATTTATAAGGTGGGGTCCTTGAACCAGATGATTTATAATCCGGAGACACACAGAGGACAAAATCAAATAGATTTTCTGATATATGAATAGTAGTCCTGGGTCCACTGTTAATGGTTTTCAAATGTATATAATTCCAACCCAATGTATTTTATGAGTAAACTGGACCATTCTACAGTCATTCTTTTAAGTGTGACTAACATCCTTCTAATTTTTAATTTATATCATATTTATGATTTATTTGCACAGTTATGAGTTTGGCAATATTTCTTGCTTGCATTTGAAACGCATTTATAACATTAATCTCAAAGTATTTATATCCCAAACTATCCTGAAAAGTCAATGGTTATTTTCCATAATTTATGATATATTGAAGGCATTTTATCATGCTATTTACTGTTATGTCATAGGAAAAAAGTGTGACCTTTGAAGAAATAAAACAAGCAGCTTTTTAGTTCTCCTGCATATCTGTTAAGTTTATGGATATTTATTTTAGGCTTTATAAAAATTCTATCAGGCAGCTAAACAATTTAGAGTCACACAGCATGTAAATTCTATTAAACAAGGGCTCTTTCCCCTTTCCCCTATTGCCCTACATGTGCTTGGTACAGTGGTACAACTCTTCCGAACAAACACTAATAGTCTGCTTCAAATCCTTAATATAACGGATGCAGGTAATGCTAGAGGATACTAGTGAATATTCAAAGGGGTTTTTATCCATTTAAGGCTGAGAATGGTTGAGCAATTTTGTTTTTGGCCTCAAAAAGAGCAACCTGGTTAAGAGGTGAAGCCTTCTTGCAGTTCCTGCATTTGACATAGTACAGACCTTGCAGCCTTCCCTCGCAGATCTGTGACTTCAAGTCTTGGCCTTTGGACTTTTCTCCTCCTTGGGGGTAGAACGATTACCAAGTTCCTTCTGTTAGATATGTTAGCAGTTTCTGCTAAGAAGAGGATTTTAATAACATTAAATTGCAAGGAATTACGAGGCAAGGCTTGCTCCTAGACACTAAGACAAACCCAGTTTCAGCTGATGACACAGCTTCTATGAAGGGCCATCTGTTTAGCTCTAACAGCATTTTCTTTGTTTCACCCTTGTAGCTTGGTTTCAAACCCTGTCTGGGACACCTGCTCGATGTGAAATGAGATTGGCGGGTCTCAGTCCATTTGTGGCTGGCTGAAATTTCCCATCTTCCTTTCCAGAAAAATGGTCCATAAGGAAATTAAGTGAAAAGAGTTAGATGTCACACACGGATTCACGTATAGGTGTACTGAAGGCCTAGATAATCTTCCCGTGTGAAAAGTACAATATACATTCAACACTGGTTCACTGGTTCATCTGCTTTGCCTCTCAGCAGCTCTCTAACACCTGAGGTCTCCTGTATCCTGACGATGATGCAACTTTAGGGACATCTTTTTACTATTCTAAGCCACTGCATAATTTGAGCTGAGATTGTAACGTGGCTTGAAATTGGCTGCGATTTGCTGCTTCATTTAAACAGGGATGGTGTAGGAAAGTAGCATAAGAGGTACGTGTTCTGTGCTTTTTTACATTATGCAAATAGATCTGAAGTCTCCATAAATAACGATTAAAGAATATTCATAGGCTAAGAGTAAACAGATTAGATGCCTTCAGACCATCCGTTACCCAAGAGAGAAAGTAGAACACCGTAATTTATTATAACCCAAGGCAATATTACCTTAAAATGGTATGAATTTTGATTTCAAAAGTCAATAAGGTCTTTTCCATATAAATTTAAAGCCAGCAAAATGGCACTAAACTTACTAAATACACAATTAGTTTCTTGTTACAGATAATTTCTATTGATCCGAATCTGGTTTGTCAGCATGGATTAATCAAAATCGTCAGGGTTTGAGATCCCGGTGGCTCAAGGGATCAGTTCCTGGGCTATGAGCCTTTCACCCTCAGGTCACTGTTTCCAATACTTACAGGAGTTTCGAGAGGCCTATTTGACAGCTGATGTGAAACAAACCAGTACTTTCAACTGAGTCCCCTGCATGGATTCATTGCCCCTTGGATTCAGAGATGTTATCCCTTAAAGGCTGAGGGTATAAGTAAGGGACAAGTTACTGCATTACCAGCAGTCCTAGTTATTATTCATAGATATGTCCGTATTTATAATCTCCTATAGTAAGCAATTGTAGTTGCTGTCTGCAAGGCTTGCTGTTTCCAGTTATAGAATATTTATCTCTGTGTGACATTTTCTGGCAAACCACACCAGTTGATCCCTGATTGGTTGCCCCGAGCTCTTATTTATTCTTTTCTTTGTAGGATAAGCTGTAGAAATGTTTCTTTTCCAGAGAGCATATGTATGTGTAACTTCTTTCTTCGTTTGCCTCTCAGGTCTTTTGTAAAGTACAGGTTATAACATTCTTATCTTTTATTACATAAAAACTCCAGGTCCAGGTCCTTACCAGGCAGAAGGCTTTCCTGAAGAAATGCTGTTCTCTGCAGTTCTTGGGTTAGATGATTATCCTTCACTTGCTCAGAGTCTTTAGGAAGCTTTTAATCCCAACCTGGGCATCCATAGTGATGTGCTGGGTAGTACAGATGCTCTGATCTTTGGCTGCCTGATCTCATCTCACTAGGTCCAAGAAACCCTCTGAAAATCCTCTTCTCTTCAGCTCTCAGTCTGTCAGAAGCTCCTAACAGCTTTCTTTATTCAAGGTGATACAGGAAACCTGTTGTTCAGATTTTTCTAGTTGTAGTCCCATAGATTTTGTTGCCAGGGGCAAAACACCCTGCTTTTGCCCTTTTTGGGTAGACACATTGACAGGCTTTGATTACAAAGATACTTGCCATTTTTAGGTAGAAGAGAAAGAATTTTGGTTACTTGGGATAAAAGAAAAGGGATTTTAGCTATCCTAGATCATTTATAAAGTTTTCCCTTTTCTTTACTAGGGCACTTTCAATTTCTGGCTTATCTATAAAACTATACATCTACGAAGCCAAACATAGTGACTGGTACCTTTTCTGACTGCTGTACTATGAACTCAAGTTCATGGTTCTTAATAATACAAAGAACAGGAAGTATCTAGTACTTTCTGGAGCATTCTCAGAGGGAGCTCATGGTACCCTTTGGATGTTGTGGAGGAAATAGCGTGGTTCTCTACTACTGGGCCATGTCCATGCAGTGAAGCCAGCCCAACTGGTGGAATGTCCTGATGATGGAAATCATCTGTTAGGGAGTGGCCAGAGAAAACTGGTAATTTGTTTCTGGTTATCCATATATCTATGGCTACTTCATTTCAAGTCTTATTGCTGTGAAGTTGAAAGTGGGGGTGTAGGAGGTTCTAATTAAGCCAAGTAATGTACCTTCCTGGATTCCAGATGTCAGGGAAGTAGCCCAAGAGATTTACTGTCCAATTCCAGATTGCTGACACGAATTGCTCCAAATTGATCGAGTGCTGTTGGTTCATAAAGCTATAGGTGTGGAAGGAAAAAAGAAGAGCCTCTGATGCCAAGTAAATGAATGGAGATGACTCAGCTAAGTGTGTTCCTTCTTAGTCCAGGAAAGGGGAAGCAGACAGTCATTTTTATAACTACTGATCTCCCGGAGATAGGCTGTGACAAGTTAAGTAAAAGCACTGAATTCCTTGGGCTTTCTTTTTCCCCTGTGCCATCACGTACTTTGTATACATTCAATAGCAGCATCATGCCGAACTGCAGCGGCTTACCTGGCTCTCCTTTCCAACGGATAACGGAAGCAGTAACCGTATGTTATTCATCTTTATGTCCTCAGACCACAGGTAGACTCTGGCACATTGTCTGCACACCACAAATGTATAACAAATGAGTGAGTAGTAGACACCAGAGAGGAAAACCTGGTCTTCCACACTTCTTTGTATTCCTACTGTTTCCTCTTGGTGGTGGTCACCTAGAGACGGAATCATTCCACGACAGTAAAGTATAGTATCGTTGGTAAGCTCAGATGCCATGTGCTTAATTTGAATCATGATTCTGATACTTTGTAGCTATGTGATTTTGAGTAAGACTTAAATGCCTTTCTCTGTAGAACAAGAATAATACTTATGTCATTTGGGATGTGAGGATTAAATAAATTAACCTGTAGTGCTTGGCACATGTAAGTTACATTATTATTATGATGATGATCACCACCATCAAAGTGAGAATATGACCAGTTTGCTGCTGTTGGGTCTAGGCGAGAAGGAGAAAACATCGGTAGCCGCAGGTAAGAGTTTCAGACTTACTGTTACGAACAACACTCATGGATCAAGTAACTCACAGTTATTGTGCGTCCTCTGTGTGGTTTGGTTTCCCAGGTGGACATATGTGGCGTCCTTGTTCTAACTTCCTTTAGAGAAATAAAATCTGATGATTTAGTCAAGAGGATCTCCTTCTGCTTGCAGGTGGCCCAGAGGTGTGTATGACTGATCTGAGCTGTGTTTAAATTTCCAGCAACTGTTTAGGCGGAGAGGGAATGTGGGAGTGCAGAGGCATGGAATGCCAGCATTCTGACCAAGCTACAGAAGGCTCCCAGATTCCTAGGCCTAGAAATGCAAAGGAAAGGAGGCAGTGGTGGACAGAAAGTTCTGGAAGCCTGGCACGGGGAGGGAAGACCTAGGAGACCTACGGAGGAATAGCGGAGAAGAGAAAAACATCCTAGCCTAGTTCCTTTTGTACACAGCAGCAGAAGAGCGTAGTATGCTAGAAATAGAGGTCCTGAGTGCCTGTAAAACCAATATCTAGACAATATCTAGAGTCTATATTGCTCTGAAGGAATGTCATCATTTCATATTTAGGTTTCTTTCAGTTAGCGTCTTTTACTTAATCTTAAGTCTCTCTGTGTTACCTTGTTTTCTGACTGTATTTGTGCTCATAGCTCTGCTAACGTAAACTGGTGACCGGGAACTGCATAGACTCTGTTTTTCTCTTGCCATCGCCAGTTCTAAATAATTAACAAACAAAAGAACCCTACATACCCAAACCTTGATTTGAAGGATATCTTGAAGATTTACAATATGCTAAACTAGGGGAAAACTTGGGAATAATCAGCACAATACCTTTTGCTCTCCATTATAATCAGTTTTTCAGCCTCTGAGTCGATAAAACTTTTTCTCCTTTTTCACAATGGTTTACAACTTAAATAATTTAATACAACAGTTGTTATATTTTTATTGCAAGCTTATAAAACTGGAACCATAAGTCTTTTCCATGCCATATATTACCAAAAAGTGACACTGGAGAAGGGGAGCTGATGATTACTGAAACTGTAATTCAATCTTCAAGTTCTGAAGATGTCATAAAAACGGCTTCTGCTTTACTTGCATATGGCAGACACCATCAGGATGCCTCAGATGAACTCTCTCTGGGTATTCAATCTCTCCTTCAGCGTTATTTCATATACAATAAAAACAAAAATGGGACTCTGTAATGCAAATGCAACTGTGATTCAAGCCCAATAGTTCTTTTGTCAAATAGGATTTTCTTTTATGAAGTTTCACTTTAGAATTAATTTTGATATCAATGCCTGTCAAGCTGTGGAAATTGAACTGAACCGAGTGAGTCTATTCCTATTTGAGCTGACTTGTAGAAAGTGGTAATTAGAAAAAAAACACAGAGAATTTGTACTGTGCTAAGAAAATTAAACCCCATGCTACATACTGTCAGTCTGGTTAAGAGTATAGGTGTGGTAAAGAGCAACATTCCATAAATGCCTATGTTTTCATGTATTTTAAATTTTCCACTCTTCACCCTGCCATATGAGTTGTCAGAAAATAATTTCCTAATTCTGACTGATTCTTTCAATGATCCAAAAGGTGTGTGAATTAAATAATGGATTCTTAAAGAGTTTACGAAGAACAGTGTCCCACGTAACTTAGGGCTCCAGCATGGAAGGGAATACTTCCTTTTCGATAAAGAGGATGGTTAGTTATTTGTATGTTCTTGCCAACGACTGTCATTCAGCGGACTTGTCACGTCTATATTGACTTCAGCCCAAGACGAAGAAGCATCAAATTCCCCAAACCTCTTCTTAACATGTCCAACATGCACTTAATCTACTGATGATGTTGCAAATGACATTTAAGAGCTGTTATGTTTCTATTAAAAACCTCGCTCTGCCTTCTGCATTACTGCGCTACAGTGAGACTACGAAATCTTTTCGAGGTCCTCCCAGGAGGAGAATAGCCCCTCCAGGGAGGAGGAGGAATTGAACTTCCATTATATGGCTCCTGCGGGATCAACACATCCAGCCGGAAAGTGAAAATTTCCATTTACTCCCCCAGCCTGAGAGCGCGTAGGCGGCACCATGACAGTTTCTGCATTTTGTCTCGAGGCCAAGGTGACCCCTGCCCGGCCTGTGAGGGGTGAGAGGCCACAGACGCTCCACGAGTGGTGTTTAATTCTCACCACAACACAGGCTGCTAATCACCTAACTTTCAGGTGACTTACGGCGATTACAGCTGGGTGAACATGGAGAGAAGAAACCACAGCAACAGCACAACCAGGGCTATGATGGGTGTGATGAAAGGAGGTGATTTCCTGCCCCGGGGCAAGAGGTTTGATTGGATTCTGGAAACCTTTGGTGAAAGACACCTCACCCCTTCCAGGTTAGCTTTTTCTAAACCGTCCCGGTCGTTAAGTAGAGAGAGACACAGAGAGAGACACAGAGAGAGACACAGAGCCCATTTAACAGTTTTCTGCAATGAAAGGGGTGCCAAACTTTCTTCTCCCGAATGCTGAGGTCCTGCAAGTCTACAGAATGAAAGCACATTCCCAGGTCACTGCTTCGAGCGGGGCTCCACTTCTTAGGGCTGTTGGCTTCCGCACGAACTTTTCCTCTGTTGGTCTTACTTACTCTTCTACGGATGTAACCCCTGGAATGGATTTCATTTTCCCTTAGGAATGTTTGAGGAATAACAAAGGGGAAGAGGCTATTCCTGGGTGTTTTTAAATTTAAGCAAAGTTGCTTGCATGTTTTAAAATCAGAAAAAAATCAGGCACTGGCTATAGAGTGAGGTGAAGAATAGTTAACTTGTATAGTTAGTCTCTACTCTTTGGATAGTTTGTTTTTTGCATTTCGGGGGGGGGGGGGGAGGCTTAATAGTGTGTTTATCGTCCGTAAGTTGAAATGCTCTGCCACAGGAGTTGTTTTCCCCAAACCAAGAGAGGCGGAGATACCTAGAAGCCAAGAATTGCAAGGGGAAATTGAGCCACCATCAGACCCCAAGTTTAGCTTTAGGATACCTGTTTTTGACAGGCACTCATCAACTGAACTCCTCAAATATACAAATGAAGATACAGTTTGTGTGTGTGTATATATATATATATAGAGAGAGAGAGAGAGAGAGAAGGAGGGAGGGTGGGAGAGGAGGACAGAGGGAGAGGGAGGCTTCAGGCATATTTATCAACTCAAGGTAGCACACGACATTTTACCAGGAAGTCAAAAAGTAGTCCTGGTTTACAAAATAAATGAAGTGATACATATATTCTGTGCAAATAACGCTATAAAGCAAACAGTCTCATATGTTCCAGCTAAGGCATCTGGATAGTTTTTAAAGATGTTTTTTTCTTCTTAAAATACGATGCGATGATCCAATGTGGAGGAAATGAAGGTGGCAGAAATCTATGACAAAATCTGAATCATGAAGAAAAAGTTCAAAACTCTTTGGCGTAGTTCACTAGAAGCCAACCCAAGTGCTTTTTAAAATACTGTGTTGTCAAGTCCACCTGCTATGAAGTTGGAATGATTCCAAACTCTTGTGCAGCTGATTTATCTCGTATCGTCATATCCCACCTATTCTGGCTGGTTCGATGTTGGCTTGGTGAGGTAGTTGGGGCTAAAAAGCGCTGGAGCGGTAAGGTCCCGTTAAACTTTCAGCTGATACACGAATACGGGGATTGAAAAGTTGCGTAACGACTGAGGCAAATGGCTAATTAAATGCACGCATCTTATTTGAGTCCTGCACCAGGAGGAGTAATGACGGTTATAGCCATAATAATACCAAAAACCAACATTACTTACTGGAGACAGGCATTGTGTTCGGTGCATTCCACGCATCGTCTCATTTATTCCTCACAACGTCCGGAGACTGCCTTCCGCTCTTACCTCTGTCTTATACATGAAAAAAGGGAGGCTCGGAGAAGTTAAATAACCAGGCTTTTTGAATTGGGTGAAAATTTGGGCTCTAGTGAGTTTCAGGAACATTCTGGGCTAACAAATTGAATCATCCTGCTCTTCTGTGATTATTGGCTCTTAGCAGCACTGCAGCTTTAGGAATCAATATAGTGCACGAGTTCTATAAATGTGCCTCTTAATAAGTTAATAAAACAGAGATATTCTCATTGCCTCTCCATCAAAGTTTCAGGGAAAAAATGAGAATATTAAATGTAGTAGGATAGGGAAGATCTGCTCCATTTGCTCTGCAATGATAATCTTTTACAAAAGAGGATTTTTATTATTAATTCTTTGCCTTCTGGGGATATTATAATTTTCTAGAATACAGAACTGCCTTAAGCACAGTAATTTGCTGAGCTAGACTGAATCTCAAAATGTTTCAAATGAGCTGATAAACAACTGCATAATTAGCCATTATTAGATCAAGTCTGTATGTTACTGATACCCAGATGAACAAACCAATGGATAGGCAAATTGTAGATATAGTTTTAAAAACTAAGAGCCTGTGTTATATTTTTGCATGCTTTGTAACTTGTCCTTTAAAGAATTAAAAACCACGTTTCATTTGCCTTTTTAAAAAAAGACATTTAGATTACTCTATCAAATAAATCCTTAGAGACTTAATCATTAAACACATACTTCCATGTATGAATAATGAAGGATTTATGTGTTGAATGCAGCTCATGCTTTAAAAATGAATAAATGGTGGGATTTTTTTTTTTTTCAATTAAAACTTGCCTCAAATCTATTGCTTGCATGGGTAATGCTCTTTCTTCCCCCTTTTGAGTTCTGGTTCAAGTCCAGAGTACAAAGTACATTTGGCCCTGATTACGAAAATAAAAGGTTTTGCATGCTCAAATCAGAGAAGGCAAATACAGTCAGCTTTTATGCTTAGACACACACACCTTGTTCAATTGGTTAACATCCAGTCCAAAATGTATCCACATTACAGTTAAATCTCTCTTTCCTCTCATTTTTCATTTTTCAAGAACTTGACACTGGATCATAAAATGTTGCTCTGGGCTGGAGTTCGTCATGCAGGTTTACAGCCTGGGAGTAAGTTTCTTTTTTTTTTTTCTTTCAAATATTAAAATCAGCTCAGCAGTTTTGAGGATCCAATAAAGAAAAGAGACATTTGCAGAAAGAAAAAACAATCTAAGCTGGCTTAATTTAAACAAAATTGTAGCTGATGCTCTGGACTCAGGGGCCACAAAGCAAAACAGGTGAATGTGTTAAATCGTCTTGGAACAGAAAGAACTGCGGCAGAAATTTTCCTAAGGATTTCTAAAATTAGAGAGGTGATATTTTGTCTTGAATGGTTTAAGCGTCTGTTTAGGGGGCAGACCGGATCATTTCTGGAGGTTCTTTGAAGACCAATGATTCTGTGACTTATATCTATCAGTCGTTGGGACGCCACTAATAAACTGTGAACTGCCAATCTGCAACACTGCAATGGGCCCAAGGCCGTATGTGAATGAGCCTAGTTGGAAAATGAATTTGTTGCTAGATTAAGACAAGTATTTTGACCTTGGACGATTTTAACAGCTTCCAAAATTTTTATGCCCTTCTTATGCTTCCCATTATTCACTGACCCTCCATTTGATGCCAACTAACAGCCTCAGGTAAAATGTTATTGTCGTTGGATTCAAATTCTGCTCTTATTACAATGATTATGTATTTATCCATGGTCTGAGGTGTTTTAGTTTTTTGGGGGAGGGAGGATCGTCGTGGTTTTTTTTTTTTTTTTTCAGTTTCAGCCTTTATTTATTACAGATCTTGGATCCCTGTTAATGTTCTTACATTTACATTTCTTCAACTAGTCCTTTCACTTGGTAAATTGGCATGCATTTTCTTTGCATATTTACATGGTTCCAGAAACAGACCATTTATATCTTCGAAGTTAAAGCCATAAGGCCATCTGGGCTACAAACCTAACACGGAGCGCCAGTTTTTCTTTCTATAGGTGTGTCTGCTGTACCCAAGTCACAAGCAGAAAATAAGACCTTGGGTTTATAAGGTATCAGCATAATTACTTGGATGTTTTTCAAAGGCATTAGAAAAGTTTTCACTCTTTTAGAATGTTCTGATGTCGTCAGGAACATTTTGCCCTTGTGTATTTGATAAGAAGTCTTATCTTTACAGTTTACAACTTTCCATACTTAACTCATAAAAATGACATGAGTATTCTTCAAAGTCCAAGATGCCTCGTTAGGATTTTATTAATGAGCCTTTTAAAGATACTCTCTCCCTAAGAGGGAAATTATATTTGGTTCAGAATAAATGAAGCTACACACTTAAAGATCTGAGTTGATTTAAGTTTCTGAAGCAAAGACACTTCAGCAGATCTCAAATTTGGAGCAATATACTGTCAGAGCCCCAGAATAAGATTCTATCTAATTTGATTATACGATCACAACATGTAATGCTACACATATTTTCAGAGTTAAGTAAATATTTTTACAGAAATCTGGGTCATTACCGGGCTGCAGTGTAACGCATAAATAAAATAAGGTAGGGAGAACGTTTCACTAAATTTTATTTCCATTCCTTGCTTTCCCTGCATATTTCATCACTGACATTATTGTATTGAAACAAACCACAGCTTTGTTGTTGAGAGACACACAAAACAGCTTGTCTGGCATTTGATTCCTATACAGACTTTAAGGTCAAAAGTTATGTCTCACAAATGTATGACTTCAGTGGATACTGAATATTCGAGCTAGGTTTTGATCTGAAAGGGTGTTGAATAAGCCTTATGATGGGCAATATTTGTATTATTTCATTAAAACACCAGGAAACCAACTGAAAATACAACTGGCATTGCTATAATCAAAGGAGGAAAAAAGATCCCCAATCATTTTAAGTTACTTCCTTACAAGTGGGAACAGAAACACACTGCAAAATAAACTATAAAATCAAAAGTTAACAGACCGTGATCATAACTGTCATTTGTTTCTGACTTGTATGAAGAAGTAAGTAAAAACTACCTTGGGGTAAAAGAAAATGTGAACTTAAATCCTTTATTTTAACCCTTCACTTTTTGTTTATTTTTCACTTTCACTGAGAAATCATGGACATACATCACTGTATATGTTTAAGATATGTAGCTGGTTTGATTTACATATGCTGTGAAATGATGATCACAAGTTCAGCTAACATCTGTCGTCTCATACAGATACAATATAAAGAAAAGAAAAAAGAAAAAAGTATTCTCCTTGTGAGGGGAACTCTTAGGATTTGCACTCTCAACAATTTTCCTGCATATCATACAACAGTGTCAACTACAGTCATCGTGTTGTACGTGACATCCCCAGGATGTCTTCATCTTATAACTGGAAGTTTGTTCGTTTTGACTATCTTTCTCCAGTTCCTCCTCTTCCTCCCAATCCCCTACCTCTGGTAACCACAAATCTGGTTTCTTTCTCATGAGTTTGTGGTCCTTCAAGGTCCATCCATGTTGTCACAAATGGTAGATTTCCTCATCTTTTATGGCTAACTAATATCCCATTGTATAAGTATACCACAACTTCTTCATCCATTCAGCCATCGATGGTCACTTAGGTTCTTTCCATGTCTTGGCTATAATAAATATTGCTGCAATTAACACAGGGATGCATGTATCCCTTTGAATTAGTGGTTTTGCTTCCTTCCGACAAATTTCCAGAAGTGGAAATGCTGTATCATATGGTAGTTCTATTTTTAATTTTTTGAGGCTCCCTCTTCCTGTTTTCCATAGTGGGTGCAGCAGTGTACGTGCCCACCAGCAGTGCACAAGGTGAACCTAAATTCTGATGAACAAATTTCACAGTAGATAATTCTTCTGCTTTTGGGGTTCTGCCATCAAAACACAATTAATAATTAAGAATCAGAAGTCACGAATCACCAAGAAAAATCAATGGACAGCTTCCAGAGAAATAAAAGAGCATATATGGCTATAGACATCCTGGATTAAAAACGGTGGAATTTGTGCAAGATGTTTGCACCAGCAAATAAGAACTATTAAAGGGTGAGTGTGATTTTTATTTTAATTATTTTACTGAAACCAGCAGTGAGGATGATTATTATTTGAATTTAAGCTTTGATACCATTATACTAACTATATTAGTTCTGTTAAAAATATTTGCATGGCAGTGCCTCAAAATTTGTATGACGGGTCCTCAAAAAACTAAACGCGCAAGTACCACTGATCCCACAATTCCACTTCAGGTTATATGCCCTAAATAATGGAAAGCAGGGACTCAAACAGATATTTGTACACCCCTGTTTATAGCAGCTTTATTCACAAGAGCCAAAAGGGGGAAATAGTTCAGATGTTCATCAACACATAATTGGATAAACAGAATATATACAATGGTGATATATACATACAAGGAATATTTAGTCTTAAAAGGGGTGAAATTCTTACACATGGTACAACAGAGATAAACCTTGAAGATCCCATGCTAAGTGAAATTAGCCACAGGCAAAGGACAAATATTGTATGATTTCGCGTATATGAGGTACATAGAGTAGACAAACTGATAGAGATGTAAAGTAGAATAGTGGTTACCGGGCTGGAGGGAGGGAAGAATGGGGAATTATCGTTTAATGGAATCAGAGTTTTTATTTGGGACAATGAAAAAGTTCTGGAGATGGATAGTGATGTTTGTCGCCCAACAATGTGACTGCACTCAATGCCACTCAACTGTACACGTAAACATGGGTAAAACGATAAATGTTCTATTTTACCCAAATAAAAAATAATAAACAATATTCACGTGGATTAGCAAAAATTATGTCATATGTAAGCATGTTAAACAGTGTGGCTGACCCCTGATATTTACAACAATAGATTTGGAGACCTTTGTGAATCCCTCATTTTATATATATGAGAATGTTTGTTTTGACTTTATTTTGACTTCCTCCCCAGTTACTTTTCCACGGATAGTTCTTTCTGGTACATCTCCTAACACCAGTACCAGCTGAATAAGTAAGCCTACAAAGGAAGAAAGTGCCAGAAAGACAGTGCTGTTCTTCCCTTTACTCAACCCTAAGTAGTAGGAGCTGGCCTCTTTGTTCTTCTCAGACTGGTACCAAGAAACCATATTGTTTCTGAGTCATGCGATCAGTTTCATAGAAAGAGGTTTATACAACTATATAAGCCACAAAATAACAACTGATTTAAACTGGAGATTTAGGAGAAAAGACGACCAAAAGTTGAAATGGTTTAAGAAAATAACTTTAACAGGAAAGGTAAGGTATGTTTTACAGAAGGAAGACTTCCATGGGAACAGAAAGGAATACACTATTTTGTTAGTTTTTTATGCACAAAAGGATAGCTTTTTAAAAATATCATCCTTAGGAAAGTGAGTAAAACTGTAGAGATGAAAACATTGTATTTTATTAATTTAATTTAAAAACGTTAAGAGAGTGAATTAAGACATTATTTTCCCATTAATGAATGTTTCCATTTTAAGCTTGGGGAGACAGCAGGCTTGTCTTGCCACATGGTAAGTGATTCTCTCAGTTACAGCCATTAGAAACCCCCACCATTTCTGAGTGGGCAATTATTACTTGAAACTGCTCCTTCGGAGTGATTATTATGAAATGTACCTACTTCTGTTGATCTACTGCGTTATTTAGCTCATGTTAAAAGATCTTTAGAAACCTTTCTATCATTAATGGGCAAATTCCATTTTACAGATACATCCATTAGTTGCCAAGAATAATTCTGATCTGATTAAAGGATAACCATTTAAAGACCACTAATTCACATATTAAATGCTTAGGGTTGTACGTTGTTAAAGACCTTACATGTCTAGACCCATTATCCTTTTTCTCTCGGTAGAAGACAATAAATGAGGGCCTCAAATATTAGATGGGTCTTCTTTTATCTAGACTGGAGAAAAAGGGGGCTACAAAAATGAGCGTGCATTTTGAGGAAATCCTCCCAAAAGGATGTTCAAGGATCGGTGTAGATATTATGAAATAACAAAACATCACGAGTCTCTTTGAGATGGAGGGGAGTTCATTAAAAAGGAAAATATTCTTGGATGATTATGATCTCAAGTGAGTATTTAAGGAAACAAACATGACAAAATATTTCTAATATCTATGAGGTGCTTCTCAGAAGGATAAAAGTTAATTTACTATTCTCATAATAGCTGTTTTCCACGTGATTAAGATCATAAATAGAATTTATCTGTTTTCACAAGCAGCAATAAATACTAGAGAGGCAGGAAGAGAAATATGCCGATCTTTAGCAAAATCTACAGGTACACTGTAAACCTCCTGAAGGCAGGGCACTAATTCATCTCACTCCCTCTCCTTAGAGCCTGACATTCATCCTGACAAAGGCTAATCAATAAATATTTGCTGAATGAATACCTCAAGCTAGTACGGATCAGGTTTCCTAACCTCTGTAGAGAATCCACAACCTACAAAGGTGCTAAATTCCTGAAGACTTTTGAGGCAGATTATTTGCAACTTAGAATACATTTCCCCGCAGCACAAGCCATCATGCATGGATGATATTGGGGGTGACCAGGCCAGCTCGTGAAAGTCACTTAATCCCCACGTAGCAGAAACGTTATACATTTGAGATGAACAAGTGGCAGGAAAAAAAAAATACTGCAGCAATAAAACCAAAGAGAGAAATAATAAAATTGAATAAAAACTCAAAATTTTCTTGTCCCTCAGTGCTTGAAAAGAAGCAGATTTAAGTATGAGAAGATGAAGAGATGTATGGAGATTGTCATGGAGAGGCTTAGAAGCTCAAGGAATTTAGAAGCTGATGGCTTTTTAAAAATTATGTAGAATTCCCCTGCAAAACATACTTCTACTTATCCGTGATAAAAGTCTTTCGGTAGCATTATTTTAACTCTTATCAGCCAAGATTAAGGTACTTTTTAAGATTCAAAAATGGAATGGTGAAAAGGGGAAAAGAGAGAAACAAGTGAAGAAAAATCAGGTAAACCGAACAGCAAAGATGAAAATACTAGAATCCCTATCAATCCAGTCCTCCCTGTGCTCAGGGCTCTGAGCCTACAGACATGAAGAAGACACCTCCCCGCCCTCAAACTTTAAGCCTAGTAAGTGGAGTCAAACTCATAAGCAAGTAAATGTGGCCGTTGTGATAAAGACCATGACAACGGTAACTGGGTACAATGGGGCCAGAAAGAGGATGGTGGCCAGAGCCTCCTGAGGGGGTCGGTGAAGGCTGGGGGCGAATCCTGAAGAAGGAACAGGTGCTGCAGAAAGAGAGAACAATCCAGGCTTGGGGAACAGTGGGAGCAGATCAACGCGTGCAGAGTATGGAGGCTAAGCAGGAGAAGGAATGCCCTGGGAGACGGGAATGGGGTGGCGAGCAGGGCCGGCTGGAACGAGGAAGGTTCCACGGTCCCCTTGTGAAGCGGCCTGACTCATCCTGCAGATGACTGGAAATGTGAGGGTTTTAAACAGGGAAATAACATGATCAAACAGGCATTTTCAAAAGATCACTCTGGCAGCGTGATGGAGGATGGATTGGAGGTGTGAAATACTGGTGGCAGAGAAACCTGTTAGAAAACCGCGAGAGAAGGAAAGCAGGGAGTAAATAGCAGGCTAATTATAGAGGGAGCAGGGGAGTTGTTTGGTCTGTTCTCATCTTCACGAAGGGCCTCAGATTTAGACTCCTGATGTTGTCTCCTAATGAGGCTATCCACACTGTCCCTGAGATTCATTGTCAAGACTGAACTTTTAAAACATGCCACAAATTTCGTAACCTCATTTTAACACATCTTTAATTTTTGGTGTACTGGGAGCCTCAAAAAATGGAAGGGATCTGAGTCCCTCCCAATCTCAGAGAAGCCTGCTAACCTGCTCTGGGTGGTTTGGGCACAGTCTTCCGGAAGACTCAGAATGGGAGGCGCTGTGGTGCCTGGCTGGCTCAGCCGGTAGACATGGGACTCCCGACCTCGGGTTTGGAAGTTCAAATACCACCTGGGGTGCAGAGGTTACTTAAAAATAAAATCTTGAAAAAAACCAATAGAGACTGAGAATGGGAGGGCTAGAGAAGAGAGGTGGAGCAGGAAGTTTCCATAAGGGACACAGATGAGCTTCGCAGCAGCGGTGTCACGCGGGCATCCCTTTACTCACAAGGTTTGATGTTTGCAAGATGGGTGTTCACAGCTTGGGAGCACTTGAGCCATTGTCACATAATTCTTTCTTTATCTACTTATAATCCAGATGGAGGCCCTGGACTGGGAATATTTAGGAAGAGGTATTCTGAATCTCTTAACTACTCTGTTTTCCTGACATAGAAGATGGACTTTGAGAAATGACCCAGAGTTACTCATTTTTAAGCTAAATTATTGAAAGCCACTTACTTCTCTTATGTTTATGTTTCTGGTGCTATGCTTTTTTATGCCTGGTAAAAAGCAGTCCATCTGAAAACAAAAAAGTATTTTTGGCTACAAAGGATGAAATTTACTTTTAAGTTTTGCTTTCCTAAACACTTTTAGTTAGTTATTGTTGAAAGGAGGACCAGACCAGAGGCAACATTAGTCGGGGGCTATTTGTTTTCAGGTAATTTCAGTGGACTCACCCAATGAATAATAAAATAGTAACATGGTATGTTTGAAAAGGTGAATTTTGAAGTTCTTTTTTTTAAAACGAAATCATTCACTAAATGCAATTAATTATTAGCACTTTGCTAATTGATTAAAGTACCCCTATACTTAACGATATTATCTATCCTTCACAAAAGGTCTATAAATCTAATATCTAGAAAAGCAAAAATACACCTTCAGAACAAAGTGACATGGCTTTGAGGCCAAACTTGAGTGAAAATAAAATGTCACAATTTTGTCTTGTATAAATTCAGACTCTAAATAAATCTAATTTATGCCTTCTGAGTTCCGTTGTCCTTGACACATAGAAAACCACAAAAACATATCTCTTTGCAGAAAGAAAACACTTTTTCCTTCTAGTGTATGACTAGATCTTTATCCACGTTGGGGAAAGCGATAAAAATGATAGAAGTATTACGGTATTAAGATGAAGAGAGAGGGTCTTCATATTTTTAAAGTTTGCTGCTTCACAGTAAGCCAGGGACACAGAGGAGCTCTTTCTCATTTGGAGCGTTTGACTTAACATTTATGTCCAAAGCTCTGAGCCTTGGATCAAGATCACTTTTCCTTTTCCTCGGCTTTCGCATTGAACATGCCCTATCTAGACGGCCTGGATGATGAGGGGATCAAGCACAAGAAGCCACTGGCTGTATGCTCCGAGGCTTCAGACAGTTTGAGGGTCTTTGGGGGGAGTCACTTAGCTTCCTTCTCGTTGCTGGATCAAGCCGAGCATGGTTCTGATAGTTGGCATTGAAACAGATCATGGAGATACGAAGTTGGACATAAGTATTTATTGACTGAGTGTATATATAACTTCAAGATCTTTCTTTCAGTATCTGAACTGAGATTGTTCAGGAGGAATGACTAGCATGCTTTAAAAAGTTTAAAGTATTTCTCTCATCAGGTGTCAATTTCTTGGCCTAGAATTCCTGTATTAAGATGCCCCAGGAATGGTCATCTATGAAGCAAAAACTTTATGAAGCAAATTATGATGCTTTTTTATGTTGAAATATGTTCTCTTCATTGATGTGTTGATGTCATCAGACATTTTTGGGGGGTTGGTGGTGAGGAAATTGTTACTATCAAGTATACTGCCTTAATTAGCTTTTGGCTTTTTTTTTTTTTGGCAAGACAGTCATAGGTCTCTTGACAGGAACAGTGAGGTGATTAGTTATTCTATCCCCACTTCACTGATGTAGGACCCAAATTTTGTGGCATAAATTTTCAACCAGTATTTTTATTTTTTTCCTGCCTTTTTAAAAAAAAATTGGCATCAACCTTACTTCTTATTCAGCTTAGAGAAAAAAAACAGAAAGGTCTTATCTGTAGAACAATTCACATGGAATCTCCCAATATATTATCTTTACTTTTGCAACAAACTAAAATAAAAAATCAGAGCTTCCAAGACCGTTACAGAAAAGCAAGCAGTCTCATGGGTATAGTTGTTGGCACGTTCCAATACTCCTGTCCGCTGACCTTCCTTCACTTCACTTCTCTCGTACTGTTGATAGTGATTAACTGGAAACTGACGAGAGGAACTTGGGGTTTTATGATGACTAGTCTACACACTTATATTAAACATTTATCCATCATGCTGGGAAGGACTGATTTACTTTTGTGTATTTAACTCACTGGGTATTCTAAATGTCAGGTTTCCCATAACACAAAAATACAGAGGCTATCAGGTGCCCAAAGTAGTTCCATGTTTTAAGACTTCTTCTCATGAGTAGCATTCACTGGCCTCGGTCCATCTGTACTTTAAAAAAAAAAAAAAGTCTGATTCTAAGTATGGATTCTAGAGTCTAAAGCCCAAGAATAATGAATAAAATCTGAACTATGGAAAACTGAACAACTTCCTAAAATGTTACTATTTGCTGGAGACATTTGCATTCAGATCTTTCCTCAAATTAGATCTCTGGCATTGCTTCCTTGCTTTCTAGCATTGCTCCAATGTTATATCTGTTCATGGCTGGGAGGAAGCCAATTTCAAGGATTTATTGCACAAAGAGCTATTTACTGAGACATATGCAATGCTTTCACTATGAAATAAACAGGAGTAGCATGCCTTTAATATACGTTTTGACAAGAAGAAACGAGACGTATTTGTCTTCAGCACTCTCACAGTATGGAATGCAGGGGAAATACCTTTGGTATTTATTATAGTGTAGTACCTTCCATGGCTTTGGGAACACATAATTTTCTTAGCTTAGTCTCACATTTCACCTTACACATACCTTTACATCGTTTCCCAAGAGGTGAAAAGCTATTACCTTCCACGTTTTTAAAAGAGGAGGCCTTTTCATACTGATGCATGAGTCTCCTGTATTCTATCACGACAGTGTCATTCTCTCTGCCTGCCAGGTTGGAAACATATTGACTCTTTCCTATACTTTGCAAAATTCTGGCAACTTGTCCTCATTCACGAATTCCCTCAAATACAGATCCTACTTTAGGGACTGTCATCATCTCACCCCTTCTAGGGCAGACGTTCAAACTTTAGTGTGCATAGAAGAAACAAAGGAAACTCATAACAATCAGATGCTTGATCCCAATCTCAGGTGATTCGGTGGTCTTAGAAAGGCACAAGAAACTGCATTTTAATAAATCATGTACATATAATCCCTTGTCCAGATTTTAAGAAATTCTACTCTAGTCTTCTTATCTCTATCGGGTCTTATAAGCTATTTCCAAGCAAAGAATCCTAAAGATTGTACCATGTTAATTCATTCATTCACTTAGACCTTCAACGATTTATTGAGTACCCAGTGTGTTCTAGGCATTGGGTTTGTAGTAATGACTGAAGCAAACATCACTGACTTCATGGAATTCAGTCTATGTTTACACAGGCTTAAGAAGGAGCCTCTATAACTTATCAGATTGGACCCAAACTTTTTAGTTTGATATTGAAGATCTTAAGTGGCCTTATCTCTTAACTGTCATTCAACAAAGACAGTCCCCTGTAGTCAAGTCATTCTGTCTTGTTGTTCCTCAGCCTACCTGTCTCCATACCAACCCAATCTCCCTCTCGTCATTGATCCTATCATTCTCCATCACTCCAATACTGTCCAGTGTTGTAGACAGGGCAGACAGATGGAAAAGTAAGGTCACCTATCCATTAAACACACTTATTGAGAGCCGAACACTGTTGTAGATACGGGGGAATTCAGCAGTGAACAAGATGGAAAATAAACATACAAACAGAAAACCAAAAATAAATACCAAATAAGTGCTATGCAGGGTGTGGTGACAGTGTCCTAGCAGCTACCTGATATTGGGTTTATTAAGCTGAGAGCTCAGTGACAAAGATAGTGGCCATGCAAATTTAGGGGGGAAAGCATTATTGGCAGAAGGAAAAAAGCTAGTTAGTGAAGGCTTTCAGTGAAAATGTATGTACGAAGAATATAAGGAAGGCCAGTGTGGCTGGTGCATGGTGGGAGATGATCAAGCGGTTAAGGCTGGGGTCAAACAGGTCCACATTAGCCAGCTGACATAGGGGCAGGAGTATGGATTTTATTCTAGGTAGAATGAAATGTCACCGGACAGTCTTAAACAGGGTGTGATGTGATCTGATTTATGTTTTAACGAAGCTCTCTTCAGATGCGTGGAAACTGGATTGTAGAGGGGCAAGAAGAGATCAAATAGGAAGTACTGCAGCTGCCCAGCTGAATGGTAATGGTGGTTCAGAGAGGTGTTAATTCAAATGGACAGATTGGGCAGATGTTATGGAAGTAGCGTCAAGGGGCTTATGGGGGGGTGCAAGAGAGGACTCAAAGGGAATTCCTAGGGTTTTTACTTGAGTAACTGCTTGGCTGGTCATATCCTTTATTGATCTAGAGAAGGTTTGGTGAGGGAGGTGTAATCAAATGTCCAAATGGGGGGCGATGTGGCTGAAAAGATAGATTGCCATTGTCAACTGCAAAGGGTTTAAGAGATCAAGAAACTCAACCTTTTTCTGAATTGTGATTTAGGAAACATACAATGATGTGTAGGATAAGCTGGAAGGGGTAGAAACTGCATGCCTGCAGTAGGATTTGGGGAATAAGGATGGTGTGTGGAGGAGCAGTCGGATATGAGACAAAGAGAGTCAAAAATGACAAGAATAATTATAAAAGAGCCAAACAGAGTTGGGAAAGAGGTCAGACAAAGAGAAAATATGTTTATTTGAAGATGTAAACAGAGTAAGAGTGGAGTAGGATTAATCATAGATGGTTTCTTGGTTGGTAATTTTGGGAGGAGTCGATATAGCGAGTAGAAAGGAGAGAGAGCAACCAGCTCCTAAGAGAAGAGCTAAGTCAACTCCCGAAGGAGGAATTCCCCAGCCATGGTTGGGGCCCACAGACACACTGGCACCCCAGCCATGGTTGGGGCCCACAGACACACTGGCACCCCAGCCATGGTTGGGGCCCACAGACACACTGGCACCCCAGCCATGGTTGGGGCCCACAGACACACTGGCACCCCAGCCATGGTTGGGGCCACAGACACACTGGCACCCCAGCCATGGTTGGGCCCACAGACACACTGGCACCCCAGCCATGGTTGGGGCCCACAGACACACTGGCACCCCAGCCATGGTTGGGGCCCACAGACACACTGGCACCCCAGCCATGGTTGGGGCCCACAGACACACTGACACCCCCCATGGTTGGGGCCCACAGACACACTGGCACCCCAGCCATGGTTGGGCCCACAAACACACTGGCACCCCAGCCATGGTTGGGCCCACAAACACACTGGCACCCCAGCCATGGTTGGGGCCCACAAACACACTGGCACCCCAGCCATGGTTGGGGCCCACAAACACACTGGCATGGGGAAGAACTTGGGTTGAAGGAGCGCAGAGTTTTCGATCTACATCTGGTCATTCTCTCCACTAGTGGCAAAAGAATTGGAGTGAGTGTGTGTGTGTGTGTGTGTGTGTGAGAGTGTGTGTGTGTGTGAGAGTGTGTGTGAGTGAGTGCGTGTGTGTGTGTGTGTGTGTGTGAATAGCAACTTCATCTACATTTTAGTTACCACACATCTTTTTACCATAAAAAAATTTGGTAACCCTATTACTATTGGGATCATCTGACAGGTTATCTGATGAAACTTAAAATTATAGCATTTCCAGAGCTTGAAATATTGTTTTGTAAAATGGGAAATTTTCCTTGCCTTTATGAGTTCTATTGTCAATGAACAGTATCGTCAAAACAGGATGTTTGTAAGGAAGATCTTTGTCACATCAGGGGAGGAAAACTGTTGCTCTTTATGAGAAAATGTTTCCAATTTACTATTAATTTTATTTTTCTGACTGAATTTTCTTTCTTCAATATAACAGGCTAGATCAATAAGAACTCTGCATCTATGACTTAGGAAATCGAGACAGGGAAAGTCATCAAAGAGAGAGCAAATGATAAAGAAAATCGATATGCTTTCATTTTCCACTTCTCATGTCTTCACCAAAACCTCACCACCGAAGCTAAATGAATCACCGGAATGAATTTTTTTCTAGAGAAACAAATTTTGGCTCATTTGTGTCAATTGCAAAAGCAGCTGCTTCTTTCCTATATGAGCCATTTTCTGAATAAGTGATTTTTTTTTTTTTTTTGGTTGGCAAGCTGAGGGATTTTGCCTTAGTCAATTGTTGGCATTATCATCAAATAGGAGGCAAATTAGTCACTGCAAATGAATTAATATCTTCCAGAACCAGAGTTATTTATGCCCTGAGTGATAAACTTGGGAACTGTTAATCAGCGCACTGACAGAATTTGTAAATGAGATCAATGCATCACTGTTGGGGATCTTCCAGGAATGATGGGGGACAGGATGGCTGCCAGAGGACTGGATTCATTCGTTTGCTTGCTCCTTCCTTCCTCTCTTCCTCCCTCCCTTCCACCTTCCTTCCCTTCCTTTCTTCCTTCCTTCCCATATATTGATGATCTATTCCGTGCCGAGTGTCAGGGACATCCCTAAGGAAATCATGCCCCCACCTTAAGAATCTAGTGGGGAAATAAAATACACGAAGACATCAGACATCGTTAGAGTACTATGCATTAAACATGATAATAAAGGTCTACGAAAATGTTTTAACGTACAGACAAGGAAGAGTCTAATTTTCCCTATAGGGGTTAGGGAGGGCCTCACTGAGGAGAATAAACATGAATTTGCCAGGTGGACAAGGCAGTATTTAAAATATGTGTAAAGCCATGGATTTGGGGGAAAGCTTGATCATTACGCAGCAATCACAGTAACAAGTAACATTTACTGTGCACTTACTATATGCCGGATGCCATGTTATGGGCTTTTCATAAATTCACGCTTCTAATTCTTACAGTCGCTCTGTAGCATAGGTATTATTCCCATTTTTCTGGTAAGAATATGAGGCTCCAGATGGTAAAGAAATGTGTCCCAAAGAGGAACTGGTATGTTTTTGGAGTCGTGATCACCTCAGTGTGTTGGTGTCTGTGTGTGGGGAGGACGGGTAGGGAGAAATGGCAAAAGATGAGGCTGGAAAGTCCTCAGGAGTGTGTGTTAATAAACACTAGGATGTACTACAGAAAAGGGCTTGGGTACATTCTCAGGCAGGATAAGTTTGTCCATCTATCCCCCTGTCCGTCCACTCATTTATTAAATATATTTACATATGGAATTTCAAGCAGTATACAGAAAACGAGTAAAAATGAGGGTGAAAGACGAGAAAAGATGAGGGAAAGGATGTAATGGAGTTATCTTTGTGTGGAAGTTAAAAAACCAATTGAGGAGAGAATAGCAACCTATTGTACCCACTGGAAAGGCCAGAATCTTTCAAAATAATTATTTTTGAAGCCATTTTTTCAGATGGACAGATGGGTGATAGATGTCCTGATATCCTAATTCTAATAGCATAGTTGGTAAGATTTTCACTTGAATTTTTTTTTTTTTTTTTTTTTTTTGAGAAAGACAGAGAGCGAGCAGGGGGCAGGGAGGGGCAGAGGGAGAAGGTGAGAGAAAATCTCAAGCAGACTCCATGCTCAGTGTGGATCCCGAGTGGGGTTCGATCTCACACAACTCTGAGATCATGACCTGAGCTGAAAACGAAAGTCTGTCCTTAACCGACTGAGTCACCCGGGTGCCCCAACTTGAAAATAATCTTTAAAGGAGGTATAACCAAATGCCTCCTCCATCAAAGACCAGTGTTAATAAAGCACTCATGGAATGTCTGTGTCTAATAATTCTATTGCCCAAATATTTGCTAAGATGAGTTATTCGTGACATTTGTACCAATCCAAATAAATAAGTTAATTTGTTGCTTGGCTTGTTATTTTTAAGCCAAGTAAAAGACGCATACTTCTAACGAATACTCTAACTTCGGTTTTGGAATGGTTGACGTGTAGCTCTTCCTTTTGACAGTGAGTAGTTAGCAGGAGGGATTGCCTGTGTAGGCTCTTCTGAGTTTGCAAGACGCAAATTGCCTCAGCCAAACAGACTCTATTATAAAGGAGCTTTAATTGAGTATATCCAGACCTGCTTCTAAGATTGTTTAGAAGCAAGTTCAAAGGAAGAGGGGACAGAACACAAACTATGAAAAAATTAACTGCTGTGTGAAAAGAGCATCCTGACCGAAGCTAATTCTAATGTCAGTCATCTGACTCCATTTTTGTGTAAACATTAGAGAGAGAGGATGAGAGTAGTCTGTGTGGAGCTTGTGTTTCTTGGCCCATAACTGAGTCCTGTCCTCAGAGGAAAAAGTTAATAAAAGCTGCACATACTCTGAAAGTGCTCCTGGTAGATATCTCCATGAAATGGTAGAAAACATGACAGTGGCGGCAGTTAGTACCGCAGTAGGCTAGGTCTAAAGGTCACCAGTTCCTCATGATGTCCTGAGTAACTAAGTAATTGGTCAGGCATGGGGGTTGTGTATGATTCAGGTCAACAATCAAGTGGTCTTGTAAATCTATGATTTGGGGGAACAGAGGTGATCTGTTCTGAAAATGGAATAAACAATGGATTCCCACCAGCAGCTACTATGCCTAGAGTCAACAAAAGTATAAAACAAGCCATTGAGGAGAAAAGATCTCCACTCAGAAAAGTCACTGATTAGCGTTGAGGGCAAAATGCCTCAACCAGGGCCTTTATTGGTTTTTGTTTTCAGTCAACTACATACAGTTGAAGGCCTGCTTGACAAAAGTTGAGGCAGTTAGTTGTGTTATAAGGTGGTGAGAAATGAGCCCCCTAAGTCAGGTGGACAGTTCTTCCCCACCTATTTCATATCGATGTTAACTCTGTCTAAAATCCTTTTTGTCTGATGAAATCTAGTGGCGTGGCTCTGGTCCTCCTATACAGCTTATTAGAACCAAGGTTTTCCTGAGGTAATAAAATTAATATCTTACAATTTTACAAGGCCATGGCCTCTTGTTTAATTTTGTTACTTTAAGCTTCTCAGCAAATCCCATCAAACCGGATACTAGAAAAATGAAAAGTGGAACCTGTAATTTCTGTGAAATTTTATTTTTTAGGTAAAATTGGTTTTAAAATCTGCTCACGTGTGGAACGAGATCAGCTTTTCTCAAGTTACAGAGCAGAGATTCAACTGTCCTTATACAATGAAAGGTCTTCAGTGAAGGTTGAAGCTTCGGTTGTACTGCTTTGAGCTCCTCCGACCTCCCTAATCCAGTCATCTGTGCTCACAGCTCATAGCTGTGCAGGACAGTTATGTCTAGGACTCTCCCAGGACAAAAATGGTTATTAACCACCCAGTTGAAATAGCATATCTATGGAAGGTAAGAATCCCAGAAAATCTGTGAGGCTGGCTTTTGGAGTAGAGCCATGGGTAAAATCTTCTCTAGATTTTCCCAATGTATTATGATTCAACTTATCAGATAAATGAGTTGTTGGGGAATTTTCACTTAAAGTGACAAGTTTACTTCCAATAAAATATTCCATAGGGACGCAGTCTTTATTATTTAAGCAATTTTGGATTGCCACAGATGCCCAGAGGAACTAAAGGTATTTAGCCTTGGGGTGACATCTGTGTTGCTTTCAAATATCTCTAGACTGTTATGTAGAAGTAGTATTATACTTATTCTCCATAGCTGTACCAGTGGCACAAAATCTTAATAATTGTAGCTGTCCAAAGATGAAGTAAACGACTTTGGAGGGTGTGACTCCCATCCCCCACCCCAGAGATGTTCAATAAATGTGTGGATAATCAGTTGGCAGAAAGTCCTGTGTCAGAGAGTACCTGGACCAGATGATATGAAAGAGCTCTCCAAACCTAGAAGTTCTAAGAATCTGTAATGAGGAACAAGTAGTTCTAAAAACTATTTTAAACCTTTTTTCTGGGTGGGGGGAGATTAAATCTGAGGAAGGGCTGTTTGCTGGAAGCAAAATGTATGTCTATATTTTTATACTTTTAAGTTTTAAAATTGTTGCATTATTTTATCTTTTTTCAGATAGCTCACTGGAAATAAATATGGAAATTTCCTAAGAGGCTGAATACTAATGAGTTTGTAACTGAATTTGGAATTCTCTCCTAGACACAATTCCTTGGATGATATAAGGTCCTAAATTTATTTATGTTTTACCTTTTTAGTTTGGAAAAGTTAAACCCTATAAAAACTGATAGATTAGTATAATGAACCCTTATGTGCCCATCACATAGCTTCAGTAATTATTAACTCACAGGGTAGAGTAATGGCCTCTGCAAAGATGTCCATGTCCTAAAAAGCCTAGAACTTGTGAAGCTGTGAGTTACATAAGTAGAGTAGGAATTATGGTTGCAGATGGAAAAAAAGTTGCTAATCAACTGACCTCAAGATGGGGAGACATGTGTGATTCGATTGGTCCCACCTGGAGAATCATATTAGCAATTTGAATATTTAAATTACGTAGCATATATTCCAATATCTTTTTATAGATATTCAGAGTGATATCTATCCCTATTATAGTCAAAGCACACGAATAAGAGCATTGTCTTTCTTTGCTAAGTTGGCAAATAACTTGTTTTACTTGAAAATACAAAGAAATTTCTAGCTTTATCCTTAAGGATTATTTTATCGTATTCATACTTTAACAGTCTTTTTTCTTTTTTTTTCTTTTATAGAAATTTCTTTAGGGGCACCTGGGTGGCACAGCGGTTAAGCATCTGCCTTTGGCTCAGGGCGTGATCCCGGCGTTATGGGATCGAGCCCCACATCAGGCTCTTCCGCTATGAGCCTGCTTCTTCCTCTCCCACTCCCCCTGCTTGTGTTCCCTCTCTCGCTGGCTGTCTCTATCTCTGTTGAATAAATAAATAAATAAAAAATCTTTAAAAAAAAATTTCTTTAGAACTGCTATAAAAAATTACCACAAACTTAGTGACTTAAAACAACACACATGTATTATTTTGTAGTTCTTATTGGTGGGAGTGCAAGAGGAAGGCAGAGGAGAGAGACCCAGAGAGATGGCCATGTGAGAAAGGGCTTGGCTTGATGTCACTGCTGGATGCAGATGGAGGGAGGGGTCCTGAGCCAAGGAATGCTGGTGGCCTCTGGAAGCTGGAAAAGATGAGGAAACAGAGTCTCCCTCGGAGCCTCTTAAAGGAAAGCAGGCTTGTTGACACCTTCAAGGAAGGCAGGGTGAGGCCCATTTCAGATCTCTCACTTGTAAGAACTATTCTATTTATCATCAATTTCAATACACAGGCGAATATTGAAGAGGAAAAAAACCGCCTGCATTATTTTATAGAAGCCAGTGAAATTGTTTATCCTTATTAAGATATGGGACTTTCAATAAAATCAACTAAAATCTATGATCATTTTCTTCAAAATCATTCTCTAAATTCCCATTCATATTCATAGGTGCTTTTTTTCCTAGTCTTGATAAATAAAGTACTGAGTTCAAAAATCAACCACTCGACCAACTGAATGACTCACTCTGCAAACATAAACATAAGCAAAAACAAAAAATAAAATAAAATGAAACAAAAACAAAGCATTTAAAGTTTATAAGCAGTCAGTTTTGAAAATTGATGCCAATGGCTTGAATGAAATTTCTAATATATTATTTTTATCTTGCTAGTATTAAAACAAAGGACAAAAGATCAATGCCTAGGCTACTGAAATCATAGATCTTAGTGGGCCACTTATCTCTTTTATGTTTAAGTCCTTTCTCTTCAAAGATATCAGCCATATTATTCAGAATCTGGAGTGGAGTTCTTTAAATGTTACCATTGGAGGTGTATTCAACTGTCGTGTTTGAGACGCACAGATTACAGTCCTTTGAAAGTTTGCAGGAGAAATGCTGTGGCAGCATATACTTGTTTTACCGGCGTAAGTTAGAAACACACACCAGCAATACTGAGCACACGGCACAAACTTTCACACACACACACACACACACACACACACACACACACACAGAGGCACACGAAACTCCAATACTACTTAACATTCTACTTAATATTTAATACATCATCTCATTCTTCTTAGACACAATGAGCAACCAAAATGCACAAAGTTAAGGGTAGTCGCTAAAACTATTGTGATGTGTAGACTGTAGTGCCCAGTTACTTAAACACCAGTCTAGATATTATCACGAAAGTAGTTTTTAGATGCGATTAACATTTACAATCAGTAGACTTTGAATAAAGGAGATTGCCCTCCATAATGTGGGTGGTCCTCATCTAATCAAAGACTCTAACAGCAAAGACTGAGGTTTCCTTAGGAAAAAGCAATTCGGCCTCAATATTGCAACATGGAAACGTTGCCTGAGCTTCCCACATGTTGGCCTACATTACAGATTTTGGACTCAAGACTGCAACATCAACTCTTACCTGTATTTCTAGCCTGTTGGCCTCCCCTATGGATTTCAGACTTTCTAGCCCCCACAATTGTGTAAGTCAGTTCCTTAAAATCTCCCTATTTATAGACAGATAGATAGATAGAGAGAGATGATAGCTAAATCTCCTACTGGGTTTGTTCCTCAGGAGAACCCTTCATAATATAGCTATTATTGCACAACCATCCTTCAAATAAGACAATACCTTGATTAATTCTGAAATAATTCTATAGTCTCATTTTGGGTACCTATCACTTGCTTTATTTAAATTGAGCCAAAATATTTATTCCTTTTAAGCCCAAATTGATAATGAAAACTTGAAAAGCTCACAAGAACTTATTCTTTCTCTCCAGCATTTCGGTTTCCTGTGTTTCTTTCTCCACCCTAAACCAGCCTCCAACCACTTTCCTATCCAGCCCATGAATCATTCCTAACACACACTTCATTTTTCTAAAAAACAAGATCAATGAAGAGCTCTATAGACATTCTGTCACAGTTTTGGGGTTTATTTGCTTTTTTGGCTTAAATCTCTTTTCAGTGACCATCGCTACTGTGCTTCTATTCTCGCTGGTGACTATCAGTTTATGTTTAGCCAACAGTTACAATAATGTGTGTTGGGATACTGGCCGAAATAAGCTCAGAGAATCTACATCATTTACCACGAGGCTGTCCTAAGCAGGCTTGCTTTGTCTACCTTAAAACAAAACCCTTTGCTAAGGTTTAAGATAAAGTTTTGTCTTCATTTTCTTCTTTAGGTTCAGAGTAACTAATTTTGACCAAAACTCTAAAAAGAACTGGAAGTGATCCATTAATTAAAGCAATGCAGTCCATGACTGAGAGGCCTGAGTTCCTCAGTTGATAAGATATTTCAAAATGCGTAATATAGGACTTTTTCAAAGCAAAGATATAAAGTTCAAAATAACAAAACTACCCTTCTGCTGTTGCTTAAGAGGGATTTATTCACTATGCAGTTTATGACTCAGATTATCTTCTTAAACAAATGTTACCCAAATAAACCTTCCTTGAAACCAATGGTACTCGTGTTCAAACATTTTCCTTTATATGGAGTTAAGTGTGTCCACTATCATCTGACTGAAACAGCTAAAGCCATTTCTTTTAAAGACATCAACAGCTCAAGGAAAAAAAAAGTTTTCTCTCCAGGGCTGGGGGAGGACTTTTGCTTTGCACTTTAAAATGTTTGCTCTGTTCCAAGAAGATATTAGGATCAGTTGACGGACAACGGGAAAAATTTTCCTGGCAGAGGAGGAAGCCAGAGGAGATTCATATGCAGACAAAATTTTAACTATCAGGCTGTTTGTATCCCCATGTCTATTCTAATATGCCAAGCTGGGATAAATCAAATGGGCTCTAAAAATGGTAGATAAAAATGTGATTTCACAATAATTCTGGAGTTTTGCAGAATATCCATCTTAAGCACTTCTTTTTTCCCAAGGAGTTATTTATTACTGGGCAAAGCTATACGGCTATTTCAATATATGTACTACTCTAAGAAAAAAAAATCCTTGAAAACTTTACATTTGAAAAGTGTTATAAAGATATGACGGTTTTGTTGAAGTGCTAGTGTGAGTTTAAACAGACTGGGGCCCAGGCAGAGATGCCTGAAATCTAAAGCGAGGAGGGAAACCAGGTCAGATGCTGCGGCGCGGGGCTGGGTGGATGTGTCCGCGGTCCAGCTGGCCAGCCCTCCTCAGGGGAGGCCCGGACCCAAGCGTCCTGCTTCAGGCTGTGGGGCGCGTGTCTACAGGACTTGTCTCTATTATGAGACCCCAGCGCTGGCAATCTCTTATTGATGTGGGAATTGGACTCCTGGCATAAATGCAAAGAGGACCAAGGACACGGGAAGGCAATGTTGGGTAAATTCGTGAAGCAAATATTTCAGAGACCTCAGGACAGACTTTTTGCGTTTCATGGCAACTCTATAATCATTTAGTTTTCCTCATTTTCTCAAAAAAAATGTGGTCCTTGTAAGGATTAGCAAAGTAAATGTTTAATCCGGGCCATAATACACGCTAAAAATCCCTCAAAAAGTGGAGGAAATTCTAACGGCTGAGATTAAGAGGACACAAGCAGCAGAGAGGCCCCTCTCTTGTACTGCCTTCAGGGCCCTCACCTGACCCCCGCCCCGGGGGTGGGGGGGCATAAGACCTCCAAATCGGGTCTTCTCTCCTAACTACCCTCTCTTCGTTGGTATGAACCTTGGCTGTTTTTCTCACTGGGACTTTTCACAGGCAAAACAGGGGGTGTAAATGAAAATTCAAAAGGAAGGCACCCAGAGTTGATTCATGGCCTGCTAGACCCATTCACACCCAACTTTAAATGAACTAAGACGGAAAATATAACTGGTCTTAATATAAATCTCATCACAGCTTAGCAAGGAGAATGTGGTTAGGTCTTACCGTCATTCTTCCCTGAAGAAGGCTCATTATGAGAACCATTGAATAATTGAACTTAAATTTGATATAAACTGGACCAAAAAACAAACAAAAAGCTACAATAATAAAAAACAGCATAAAAAAGAAAAGTCCCCAAACACGGACAACTCTGAGACTTAAGGTAGTTGGAAATTACTTACGGTAAACAGCATATATGATTCTAGTCAAAAAAATATAAACAGGGGCGCCTGGGTGGCGCAGTCGTTAAGCGCGTGCCTTCGGCTCAGGGCGTGATCCTGGCGTAACGGGATCGAGCCCCACATCAGGCTCCTCTGCTATGAGCCTGCTTCTTCCTCTCCCACTCCCCCTGCTTGTGTTCCCTCTCTCGCTGGCTGTCTGTCTCTCTGTCTAATAAATAAATAAATAAATAAATAAATAAATAAATAAATCTTTAAAAAAAACCCAAAAAAACAAAAAAATATAAACAATTCAGAAAGAATGGAATCTATTTTATTAATGACAACTTTATCAAACTATTGACTTCCTAATGATTTTTCAGGTTAGAAGTTGCGTTAGGGTTCTTGAATTTAGTTTTTGAATTTTAATTGTTAAATATTAATTTAATTATTTTCTTATTTTAGGGATCATTTCTCAAAAAACCTTACTTTCTATCACTTCCTAAATGCATAGTATTTTATCAGAAAGCTATCTCTGCCTAGATATCTTTTTCATCAACACTGGGAATTAGACTTTTCTTCTCTGTCTCCTTTCTCTCAATATCCAACTCAGTTTATTTCAAACTAGTGTCAATAAATAGGAATATTTCACAATTGTTAATCTGGGCTAACTGAACCATACTGACAAACCAAGAACTTTAGGAATTGAGTTACTGGCCTAGTTAGAACCTGACAAATGTTAACATAAATAAAACAAAAACACTGAAAAAGCTTTTTCTATAATGAAATTTTTTTTAAAGATTTTATTTATTTATTTGAGAGAGAGAGAGGGAGCACAGAGGGAGAGGGAGAGGGAGAAGCAGATACCCGCTGAGCAGTGAGCCCGATGCCGGGCTCCATCCCAGGACCCCGGGATCATGACCTGAGCTGAAAGCAGACGCTTAACTGACTGAGCCACGCAGGTGCCCCTATAATGAATTATTTTTAATCAATTTTGGTTTGTCCTTTTTTCTTCTCTTGGTAAGAACTTTGAATTTTAAGTATTGTGAAGCAAAGACTTTTGTCGAGATCTAATTATAGGGAAATAACACAACCATATGGCTAATTTTACCTTAATCTCCTTTCTTTTCTAGGTTATTAAAATAATTATTATTCTTTCTTCTTACAATATGTTCTTTCTGCAATACCAGAAATTTATAAGGAAGAAAATCCAAATCACCTGTAAACCTATCTTTATGTAGAGATAACCTCTTCTAACAATTTTTTGGTAAATTTTCTTTCGACCTTTTGTGTACACACATGCATTCCCCAGTGACTGATTTTAGATCTCACAGCAAGGAGGTGCTATGTTTCATATGTTTGGCACTCACAGTGGGTGGGTCCTTTAACTCAAGTCCTAGTGTCCCTTACCGGAAGTTCCTCTGTCTGTAAATCACACTGGCCTGGAATCAGGAAAACCAGCGATTGTCAGTGACTGTCCATTAGAGGAGTTAGAAGGTGAACATACTTCTAGGGAGCTCTTGCTGGCAGCCCCCCGGAAAGCTCAGAATGCACGTGCTCAGAAATACACATTCCCTGTCCTGTCTGCGTGTGGCAGGTCCCTTCAGTTTGTCAAAGTTCTTCTGCCATTTCTCCCTTTGCTGCAACATAGTCCTGAATACTTAATGAACGATGATTGACTTCACTGGGACACACAGAGATGAAAATAGCTCCATGTTCTGAAGTAGTGACCTTAGCCAGCAATCAAAGAACAATTTTATTTATGCACCATGAAAAGGGTGGCTGACGATATTTCTATCTGTACATTCATTTATCTATCTTGAGGCACAAAAACACTTCTTCCATAGGGTTTCATTTTTTCAAAGATTTATTTATTTATTTTAGAGAGAGCAAGAGAGCACGTGAGAGTGGGAGGAGGGGCAGAAGGTGAGGGAGAGGGAGAGAAGCAGACTCCGTACTGAGTGCAGAGCCCAGCGTGGGGCTCCATCTCCTGACCCTGAGCTCATGACCTGAGCTGAAACCAAGAGTCAGATGCTTAACCGACTGAGTCACCCAGGTGCCCCTAAATAGTTTCATTTCTATAATAAGGAATGATTTAAAAATAAATAGCATAATGAAACACTTAAACCCACTTTGCAATAGTATTTGTGTAATATTTCATTGATGTGTACCTAAATAAAAATAAACAAATAAAACCCCAAACACTGAAGGGCAAACACCATAATGTATATAAAGGTTAGATGAACGTAGAAGGCTTATAGTTTTTTTGTACATGTGTCTGTGCATGCATGTGCGTACACACGTGTACACACGTGTCTGAGCACTTATCCAAAGTTTTATTCATTGAATATATATTACTTTTGTGACAGGCAAAACAAAGAAAGTGCATGAGGAATAATTTTAAAAGTTCCCACTGCAATAATCTTCCATTTCTGGTTCTTAAAAATATATTTGACCACAGAATGTTTCAGAAAATGTGGTATCAAAACTTAAGACTGTCAAGACTATCTATTTGCTTAAATGATATGGGTGCCTCATGTCTATTTCAATATTTTCTTTTCTCATTTCTAATTTCTCCTTATTTTCTTCTCGAATACTCTCATACTCATATCTCTAAATATTATCTTTCCTTTTGGATATTATGGGGAGTGGGAGACGAAAACTGACACTGTATTTTTACCTCGGCATTATTTCAGCGTGATCTCAGACAGTGTTTTGCACCATTCTTTGCCCTCTATATCTTCTTTCTCTCTTCTCCCTGACACCTTGCCTCTCTTTTGTAGAACAATCATTTCGATCTGCCCTATTCCACAAGTACTATTGACAGTGTTGCTAAAGGTGGGCTTGGAAGACTCTCCAGGGTTTGTCATCACAGCGTTTTACACTGCTTTGGGCTGCATATTAGTAGTATATCAAGCCTCTAAATGGGTTAGATTCCTTTGTTTAAAATGGTATTCCTCTGGGGCACCTGGGTGGCTCAGTCCGTTAAGCATCTGACTCGACCCCACCTCAGGTCTTGATCTCGGGGTCGTGAGTTCAAACCCCACACTGGGTTCCACGCTAGGTGTGGAGCCTACTTAAACAAACAAACAAATAACTAAGTAAAATGGTATTCATTTGGCGAATGTCCACCGTTACTTTACATTCCAACATATCGCCAAGTAGCTGATCAGACTCTCCTGCCAATCTAGCATTCATGTTACTCTGTTCATAGATGTCTTGGGGCAGTTGTACCTGACTCTAGAAAAATAAAAGTGGAGAAGATGCTCCTGATTTTTTTCTGGAGGAAACGCGGGTTAACGTATATTACATATAGCAGCGTCGCATTATAGGATAAATTAAGCTCGAAACGGGCTAAATAGAGGTCATTATCATTGTCAAGCAAACATTTACATGGGACTTTCTATATGGCAGGCATTTGATCTAAATTCTTGACATACATTAACCTGTTTCTTTCTCTGACAATTCAGTGAATAGGTACAACATTATCCCTGTTCACAGTTGAGAAAACTGAGGAGCAAGTTGGTTAGAAAACTTGTCGGAAGTCACGGAGCTCCTACAGAGCAGAGCTGGTATTTCAAGCCCGGCAGCATACTTCCAGAGGCTCTTCTCTTAACCCTAATGCCATCCCACCTTAGAGTGTCAGTAAATGTTCGATCACATTTGAAAAAAAAATGCATAGTATTATGCTACATACTGGAATGTTAAAAAAAAAAACAAACCAAAGTATGAGACAGTTTGTGCCCTTGGAGGTTTTCAAGCTAGTTAGAAAGACGGGGCAAACAATAGAAAACCGCAGATCATTCCAGGCAGCAGAAGCTGTGATAAAGGAGCCATTCAGAAGAGCTCACTAGGATTTTGTAGGTGCCCAAGTCACTACAGGCTGGGCAAATTTGGAAAAGACTTCATGTCTATGGACTTTTGAGATGTTTGGACCAAAGATCAAGATGCTTTTTATTGAACGTTATCCAAAATACGGATAGCTGAAACATGCATCTGAAAATTGCTAAGACGGATGGTCTGAGAATCATTTGAATCATCCGTAGGCAGAGCGAGTTCTTGATTAAATCCCAGCAGGTGAGTGAGAATTACTACATAAAGCAAAGGAATTTAAAACACCATGATTGTACCATTAATATAGAAGAATTAGAGTGATCAGATAGTTCAGAAGATGCTTGTCTTGATGCCTTTACGAGTGGGCCATGCAATGCCTTGGGCTGCAAACAATTAGTCCTGCGTGTCACAGGAGCTTGCGAGTGACAAGACCCTTTGACGGCTCTGAAGGATGAACCAGTGCCCAGGAGAACAGCAATCTAGAAACTAACTTGATTTGATACTTCTTTTTGTTTAAAGCAACCAACATTTCAGTGATCTATAGTACTCCAGGGTTATATTTATCTACTCTTACTGTAATGCAATTGTTTCAGAAGAAATAACGGGTGAGTTAAATAACAAGACCAATGGCAACTCGGGATAAATAAGAATATAGGAAAATTTAAATTGTTAAAAATCCTCTATATCTATTCCTGCCGTTTCTCTTAAGTTCACGGCAAGGTTATTTTATTTTTCTTCAACTTAACTTACTTGCTACTAAACTGTACTGTAGTTTGGCTCCCCCTTATAGCTAATTATCATTTATTCTATACATTCCATATTTCCAGTGAACATTATGTATCAGTTTCTTAATATTAATGTCTTTTTTAGAATGTGTTTAATTCACACATAGATTGAATATATACATTATCTCAGTATATCTAATAATTTATTATTATTATTTTCTCTCCAGTATTTCTACCATCCTTCCAGTTATTTAAAATTAGAAAGTTGGCTGGGTGCCTGGGTGGCCCAGTCGGTTAAGCAGCATCTGACTCTTGATTTTGGCTCAGGTCATGATCTCAGGGTCATGAAATTGAGCCCCTCATTGGGTTCCATACTCAGAGCGTGGAGTCTGCTTAAAGAATCTCTCTCTCCCTCTCTCTCTGATCCCCGCCCCCCTCCGCAGCACTCTTGCTCTCCTGCTCGCCCATCCGTGCACTCTCTCTCTCTGTCTCTCTCTAAAATAAATAAATAAATAAATATTAAAAGAATCAGAACCTTGGGAGTCATTCGTAATGTTTTCCTCTCCCTTCCTACTTCATAGCTAATCAACGTATGTTCTTGTTATGTCTCTTAAATATCTTCTAAATGTGTCCGGTTCATGAAGGCTAATTATTTCTGTGGACCCAGAAGCAGATACGGTCCAGCTGAGACTAGAACCCGGGTCTTCTGAGTCCTGGTTGAGCCATCTCTCTGATCTCCTATGACAGTTTTAGAGAAGGGGCTTTGTATTGATTCCAATCCTCTCAACAAAGTATTAACATATACCAATATAATAAACTATTAGAAACACACATTCCTTACATACGTTAGAAAAAAGGTAGAGCTGGTATTAGTGATGTGATTATATACCTGGAAAACCCAAGAAATTCAACTGCCAAACTACGATATACGGTAAGATAGTTTAGGAAGATAGCTGATGTTAACTTACTATGCTGAAAAAGAAAAACAGTATTCATGTATACAACCAGTTAGAAGATATAATTGAAGAAAAGACCTATTAAAATAGTAGCAAAAAGGTAAAATATTTAAGAATAAACTCAACAAGAAAATGTGAGAGATCCATGTGAGGAAATACTCCTGATATACAGAAAAGTACACTCAGCAAATGTAAAGACGAACCACGTGCTTAGGAACGTTCAAGAACAGAGAGATGTTTGCAAATGTAATGACATCCCCACCCCCTAAAAAACCCACCAGGTTTTGTTGTTCTTCCCCACTCCCCAAATTATACACGCTAATTCTAAAGTTCATTTAGGAAAACAAATAAGCAAGGGTCGCCAAAGGAGATCAGTGGGGGCCTGGGTTGGAGGGTGGGGGTTGGGGGAGGCTATCCCTATCAGATATTGAAATAAACTTTACAGTTTTAAGAGTTGTGTCATTCTGGCATATGACAGGGACTCAAAATACCTACCGGAGTTCAGTGTGTGATAAAAGTGGCATCTCAAATCAATGGGAGTACTTAGTAAATGTAATTGTTAATTACATTCATTAGTTAATTTAAGACTTACTAAATGAGAGTAGCCATGTGGAGAAATAGAGTTCTATACTTTACCCTGTTTATCAGAATAAAACACCAGATGGATCAAATCTTTAAATGTAAAAAAACCCCAACCATGAAAGTTCTAGAAGAAAATACAAATTCCTTTATACATGTGAAGTGTGACAGGCTCTAAATACTGCAGGTAATGATGATGCTAGCAGCTAGGGCTTCTACAGCACGGACTGTGCATGAGACGCTGTTCTAAGAGCTTCGCGCGTATTTCCTAATACGATCTTCATAACAACCGCACGAAGTAGCTGCTGTTATCACCTGCATGTGAACCCAAGCCCAGGACCAGGAGGGCGAACAGCATCATACGTTCCCTACGGGAAACACAACATACTTCAGAGATTCAAAAGAGCAAGAAATAGCAGTTTGGGGAAATAAGCAATGATTTAATGGAAACAGCAGAATCTGAGGTAGACCCAGAAAGATGGAAGGTGAGCATTATTAATAGGGTGAAAAGACTGTATCAATCCTAATTCAATCAACATGGGTCACATATTAACCCTTTAAGAAATTGAGGTCTAATTCAGGTTTGTGACCTTATACTTAAGATGCCTGAATGAGATAGTGACTAGTTTGAACAGGTCAAATATCATCCAGACGTTTTGGTTTTATAGGAACCTGAGGCTGGCCTATTTGAGCAGATGAGTTTTGTAGCCGCCGAAAGCCTTGAACGTCGGGGAAGGACGGCAAGGAGCCCCGCTTTAGTATTTTGCACTAGACCACAGGGCAGGGCGGGTCAACTGTCCACAGGCCAGCATCGCACTGGACTTGCGTAAAAGAATTATTGCTGGAGTTAGGGTCTTTTCAGTGCCACTACTGCACGGTGAGTGCAGAAATATTTTTATTACTCACATCCATCCCTGGTAACTACATATGTGGCCCAGATGCTTGTTCTGCTCCAGGGCCCACACATCTCTTTAATGCAGAAGCCTCTCAATGGCTTCCTTTGAGGAGAATGAGGATCTGGTCCACTGGGAGTCTTATGACTTTTTAATCTTATATGACGAACTGTTTTACAAAAGGGGTCAGTAAATTGGAAAGATTTTTGCAAAGAGAGACAGTGTGAATGTTATTTTCGATTGTGCCTCACGTACGCCGTTTAAAATCAGATTGTTCTTTCGGAGGTGTCAGAGAGCATGACAGATTCAGAATTATAACTGGAAAATAAAATCAGGAACTTTTTTGTATCATATGGTGCAACTTAATAACAGTGAAAACAAAAGGTAGTCTTGAGACGAGCAGTAGAGAAGATTTCCTTAGCTATCTGAACGAATGATACACAATGAAAATGTATAGGAACCCATTTAAGAATCTCATTTGGTTTCCAAACAGTATCTGCCAATAGCAGAGTACAGAACAACTCCACAGAGGTTATTCCTAATAAACACTTACAAACGTAAGAAAATTATTTGCTCACAGATCATGGTAGTTTTAAACTAAGATAATGTCTGGAAGGCAGAGGATGTGTTGTAAACGTTATACAACATCCTTAGAAATCTTCTTACGGTAAACAGCAGTCAAACGTAGCTGTCATTCCTACCTAGATACACAAGCTTGTGCTAAAGAGCACGTCCTAGGGCTTTTACCTGGGACATCACTGTATGCGCTCAAAAGAACAAAAATAAAGGTTTGGGGGCTCCTTGAGAAAACTGTGATTTATTAAAAGGTGAGGATTATGAAGATTATGGTTTCTGTTAAGAGTCAGAGACAAAAACAGAGGCTTTTTTTCTAGTTTACATTTCTGGCTAGAAAACGACGGATTTCTTTTTCAAGGCTTTGAAGACATTCAGAACATTGAGCCAATTACTACATCTTTTGTAAGTTTAGTTTTTGATTGCCTTGTCTCTCTCCTGCTCTCCCAAGCCCACAAAAGCAAAAGGGAAATAAAGTCAAACACCGGAATGTAATGAGAAAAAGAGAAGTAAAAAATGTAGGTAATTAGTTTGAGTTAGTCAACTTTAACCCATGGAAATGGATTTTACTTCCTAGTAACCAAGATTTCTAGTAATTCATGTTATGATTTCTTTTAGCTTCTAGATCTATGATGCTCCTTTAGCTTAAATTGAAGGATTATTTACAAAACTATGGTCTGCGGCAGTGTTATAAAAATTTAATGCGCATTTAAAACACCTGGGATTATATGAAATTGAAGATTCTGATTCAGTAGGTCTGGGGTCCGGCCTGACTTTTCACAAGTTTCCTGGTATGGCTGCTGCTGCTGGTCTGCGGACCACATTTGGAGCGGCAGGCATCTAGATTTGAGAATTAGTTCTTTGAAATACCTAAAGAAAGAAGAGCTTGGTGGCTGATAAGAATCAGTGCATACAATCCCATCCTCTTGGAGAGTCATAACTGACATTAGCATATTAAAAGCTCTGAAAAACCTCAGATTCTGTAAAAAGAAAACACATTTAGCTTTACTCCAGTGAGTGACTTAAATGGTAAAATACCATAAAATCTCCCCTCCCACTTTCTTTTTTGGTAGCACATTAGAATCTAGGGGAGTTTGAGTTCTGGGGGTACACACTTTGGGAGACACTGGTCCAAAGAAGAGTCTTTGGACTTCTTAACCCATTACTCCAAAATCTATCTCCTTAGAGAAATCATTATATTGCATTTTTGAGGTGAGAGGAAGGAATAAGAAATGATGGGCTTAGTTGTACGTAGTGGGAAGAGTATCATTTGTTTTTCTAGAAAGTATATGAACTCTTCTGAGATCTGGCTTTGGCAGGACAGAAAAAAATGCAGCCATGATCAGTGCGTTTCTTTCACAATCATGAAAGATATCGCAATACAGGGTTTGGCCACCACGGTCTTCATAGCCAGTTGATTTAAGGAGCTAAGAATAGATTTTATGTTCACATTTTAATGTTTCAAATAGTCGAGAAACCCTACAAGAAGAAGCATATTTCGTGATGTTTCAGGGTCCATGAGTACAGTTTTACTGAAGCACAGCCCTGCCCCTCCGTCTGTGTTGAGCACAGCTGCTGTCATGTGAAAGAAGGTAAGTCCTCGCCGCTGAGACCACGTGGCCTGCCAGTAAGAGATGCTAGCTATTTGGTCCTTCACAGAGAAGATATGCCACCCCTGCCACAATGGGCCTGAAGAACACAGCTTTAGAAAGAGTTAAGTGTGGAGGGCATGCGGGTATTTGACGTATTATTTTTGTCCTATCTTTACATTTTTTAAATTGGAAATAGTTCATTGTCTAGGCATCAGTAGAAATAGGCCTTATCTTTTGCTTAGTAATGTCTTTAAACTAAAAAACAAAAACAAAAACAAAAACCCACCAGACGCAGAGCTGGTATTTGCATTTATAACTATTTCTTGTGGTTTAATACCAAATACGAATTTATATCGGGAATCCACCTTGTTTCTATCATCGCAACATCCTTCTAAGGAGTATAGAGCTGGTGAAATGGAGGACCTCTGGTTCTGCAGAGCGTTGTAAGGGCTTCGGTGTTTGATCCAGGGAGTGGGAAGAGCAGAAGATCTCTGAGAGAAAAGAAGAAAAATGTGGGCAGTCCTGGAGGGAAGGGGGGAGCGGAGGGAGAAGGGAGAGACAGTGAGAGAGAGAGAGAGACAGAGAAAGAATATGAATAAACGGAAGATTATGAGTAGCTTAATGTGAGCCCCTTCAGAGGGGCCCTCAAAACCTCAAAAAATCTGCAGATGACATGAATGCTTGATGCAGGGGATTTGGTTGTGAAAACCTGGAAAGAGTGAGATTTCCAGTTTGGGTGAGGCATAGCTGGAACCGAAGACAAAGAAAGACAGGGGAATTAACAGAAAAATTTGAGAAGGCCCGAGGATGTCAAAGGTGTATAACTGAGTGGGACAAGACGATGTTACCTAGCTCTCCAGAGGCAGGAAGTTGCGACGGATATCTGACTTGTATAATCAATAAATATCTATTGAGTGGTGAGCTTGCCCAAGTTACTTTATCCAGTTTCATTCTTTCAACTGGTGAAAGGGACCAAGAATACCTACTTCTCGGTGCTTCTGTGAGGCTTAAATGAGATCATTCATATAAAGCTTGTAGCCCTATTTCTGGCAGATAGTATGATTGCTACCATTACTTTTTTTTTTTTTTTAAGATTTTATTTATTTATTCGACAGAGATAGAGACAGCCAGCGAGAGAGGGAACACAAGCAGGGGAAGTGGGAGAGGAAGAAGCAGGCTCATAGCGGAGGAGCCTGATGTGGGGCTCGATCCCATAACGCCAGGATCACGCCCTGAGCCGAAGGCAGACGCTTAACCGCTGTGCCACCCAGGCGCCCCTGCTACCATTACTTTTATTTCATCATTGTCAGCCCCCTCTCAAGCACATAGTAGGTGCTCACACAGTATTTGTTGCATATAAAATAGCAATATTTTCCCTCCATGATGAATGTTAGCCCGGTTACCTTTAAAAAGTGCTGTGCTTTTACATTTTGATTATGACCGAAAGGAACACCAATAAGACAAATTGCCTGAACTGTCATGAAATTGGGATTATTATAGTAGTAAGTTCCTTTTACTTACAGTAGCCCTAACATTATCAAACCTATGAGGCCCTGGAGACACATTGGCCCTACACTGTTGTAAGATACCGTGCAGAAACATCACAGACCGTTGGTGATTATAATCAGACGCTCACAAGTTTGATTGAGACAAAGAGGCAAGGAAGACAGCAGAAAAAAAAATCTATTCCTTTTTGAAAAATGTGAATAAGGGAGCCACATGAGGAAAATGTTCTTTTTTCCTCAGAGTATTTCAAAAAATGGAATCATCTGCCACTGGCTGCTTCTTCCTTTTCCATCTGAAGGCGAGCCAAGATCAAAAAGGCACATGGACCTTTAGCTCTGGCCTGTCTGTGACCTTCAGCAGGGGTTAATTGAGATGGAAAAGAAAAAGGACCCGATCTTCTCTTGCATGATTACAGTGCACATTCCCATCCCTTTTCGCATCATTATGAAATATCAGAGCTAACCATAAAAAAGGACTGGATTTATGAAACTCCTCATAATTCAAACAAGAGCCAGAGAACTATAACATTTTGAATCCAGATTTTCTTTTACCGTGTGTGTGTGTGTGTGTGTGTAGTGCGGTTTTGGAAGCACGTTCACTTACGTTATCTCATCTGATTCTCCCAACAACCCTACGGGGCAAGCAGGCGTGATTACCCTCCATCGTTATGGAGAAGCGTATTGAAACTCTGAGAGATTTAAGGTTTCATCCACTTTTGCCTGGTTAGAACGTGCCAGAGATGGGACTAGGTCTGTGGATTCTTGGTCCACTGCTCGTGCTGCCACGTTGCGCTGCTGTGGGCCATGTGTCCCTGGGGTAAAGGGTAAAGGGAGACGATGCATCTCCAGGCCTTGAATGGTGTTAGCCAAGGGCTCGGTCTTCCTTATGTGAAACACATGCCGAGATGACATTTGTCACGTTTGAGCGTGTGTGTAAAAGTGACACTCCGCTTGAGAGACTAGGTCATGTTCATAAAAGAGGTAACCACACATGGAGTTCAATCTTGCTTGACTCATGCATTCTTCCACGGGAAAGGTGCTATTTTATGAGGCATGACTATCATTACTTTAAATCACGTCATATTTGTTTCACTGAAGATAAATCAGACCTGTACCAATTTTTAAATGTTTATACTTTCTGGGCATAGTTTGAAATATTTTAAATAAAACTTACCTTGAAAATTATTATATTCCAAAACCACCTCTCTTTTTTGAGAGCTATGGAGCAAACGTGGTGTCTGACCAAGGTCCCCTCCACAGGCTAACACTTAAATGACTTTGTCCGCCTTTACTACCGATGACATTTGCATTTGAGAAATTAAGGGAATCCTGAATGCTTACTGATCCTTGGATTTTCTCTTATACAAACCCAGCCCAGGTTTAAGGAAACCATAACTTTTTTTCACATTAAATATGAAATGTAGTCAAGATTTCTTTAAAAACACACAATTAAAAACACACACAAAAGAATGGATTCGTGGGGCTCAAGTTTCAGACCTGTTCCTGTCATATGTTGTACAAAAGGAGGCAGAACATATGAATGGCCAAATTGAAATGGTTTGGAGAAGCCATTTTTAGAGGATAAGAAACAGTTGAAGCTAAATGTTTCCTTTTTTAAACATCTGGAATTTTATCATTTAAATCCTCTTATTTGAAGTAGGATGACATGTGGGAAGAACTGTAATATTATCTTCTTTTGCAGTTTAAGGTTAAAACGCCACCGTTGAACGTCCAGCCTCTGTGTGTGCGTGCGTGTCTGTGTGTGACCGGGGTGCAGGCGGTACAGGATGGAGGGGGGCACGCGTATGTGAGTGGGTAGAGAGGAGGAAATGAAGACGAGGGAATGCCAACTCATTCAGCTGGTTGGGAAAGGCTTTGCTGTTACCTTTGTTTTGATTGGGTTTGTGGATTATCTGTCCTGATCTGATTATTCTTTTTCCCTTTTGCCCTACTGCTATTTACAATCTGATGCACAGGAAAGCCCCAGTGGGCCAGGAATAAAGAAATACAATTCTGTAGGTGTTCTAATTTTGTGGAAAGTGGGTGTTCAGCTAGACACATATGAGAGAGACGTGTCTCACAGAGTTTGAGCTTTCTAAGCTTCGCTGCTTAGAATTAATGCCCAGTTTACGGGACCCGAATAGGTATATTCTACCAGAGAAAACACTTCTTTTAACTATATTTTGGAGATTTCAGAACATTATCTTCTGAGGCATTTGACAGACACACTGTAATTTCGGATTTGTAGACTGGATCCTGGTTACGCAGAATCATCACACAATCTGTTTCCGGAAGAAAGATTCCGTAGCATGATACGGGACTGAGGCAAGAAGGGTGAGTACACATCGTTAGGCCTTAAACAGATCTGGGAACGTTTCTTTCTTTTTTTTTTTTTTTTCTTCACATTTTTAATTTATATTTTATTTTTTTTAAATTTTTTTTATTTTTTAATTTTTTTTGGGGGGGGGAATGTTTCTGATATCTGTTTACCATGCTATTAACTTTTCAGATAATGGCGCTTCTAATTTTCCTGTTTTAACAACTTTTTTTTTTTTTTAGATTTATTTATTTATTTATTTATTTGACAGAGATAGAGACAGCCAGCGAGAGAGGGAACACAAGCAGGGGGAGTGGGAGAGGAAGAAGCAGGCTCATAGTGGAGGAGCCTGATGTGGGGCTCGACCCCACAACGCTGGGATCACGCCCTGAGCCAAAGGCAAACGCTTAACCGCTGTGCCACCCAGGCACCCCGAATTTTCCTGTTTTACAATGTAAATCTTTCAAATTAATGAAGAGAATCAAAATGCTTTACAGAAAACACGTGCCCAAGGCGCCGCTACAACCCCCACATCACAGTCAGAACCTCACGCCGCAAATATCTTATTGGCTGCTTACATTTGTAAGATCATATAATGCAGTGATTCTTTATCTTGGGTGCATGAACTTTCCCTTCAAAATTGTATGTATGTATATAAATTTGTGTGTGTGTGTTTACCACAGCTTTCACTAGAACCTCAAAGAAATCCATAACCACTCCTACCCTCCAAAGTTAAGAACTACTGATAATAAATAAGCAGACATGTTCTATGAGACTTAAAACAGAAGGTCTTAGAGATCATGCTTTAGTACTCCTGTCCCTTATTTCCCGCCTCTCCTTGCAATCCTGTCCAATGTGCCTAGGGTTGGGGTTCACTCTTCGTCTTAGACCCTTCTGCATGCTCAATCAAGTCAATGAGGAGACATGTGGGATGGATGCTTCTACTGAATGCCTGCTTCTTAATTCTGAATAAGGTATTCATTCTGAATCTCAGTGCCCATTCCTGCTCTTGTGAACTAGTCAGACAATGAAGAGAGGAACGGAAAAGTTTTCTTCTTCACTCTCGTTTTTAAGCTAAGAGCCTAGAGCAAGCCAGTTTCCTGAATTTTAGGCCTCGACATGGAGTTATAGCGCTGAGAACTCAAAGGGATCTCCTGAGAAGGACTCTACATCCATCCAGCAAAAAACCCCTTATCAGGTCTTCTGCTTTTATAATCTCTTTGCTTTTCTTATTAAAAAACAAAAACAAAAAAACTTTCACTTTAAGTCTAAGGATCCCTAAGTAATACTAAAATGCCACCATATTCCAACCAGGCCGGAAGAGAAGAGGGTACCTGACGTTGCCTAAGCGCCAATTGTGACACCCGCTTGTTTTCTGTATTTCTGCAGTATCCAATTACTTATTTGTATGTTTCCAGTTTGCATCCCGACTCCTCTCTACAGGAGACAGAAGGGCAGAACTTTTCTTAAAAAAGGGGTGAGACCAAAAAGCCACATTTCAAATGGACTAAGATCTCTACGTTTTATGTCTTAATTGGACTGTATACGGATTTTTTTCTTGGATTTGTTTGATTGGTATTTGAATTGCTATCTTTATTGTGGCTCTCAATAAAAGTGAACTTACTTGTGGTTTCATGGAATTATGGAGTTCTATGCATGCACTAAATATAATCTGAATCATTTAAAATAAACCTCCTTGTATGAATAGCATATTTTCCTGAACATTCTTGTAACAGGTTGTTTTGAAACTCAAAAGTACCAATGTTAATAACATCCATAATTATTTCTCTACAACTTATGCTGTTATGTATTATGTAAGAAAAACTGGTAAAAAGAATTTTAAAAAATAGAGTCCTCAACTTGAATTAAATAAGTGAGAGATAGAAGAAATTATAGTACTTATGTTGGGAAAGCTATTTTTCAGCTGTTGAGTTTTTAGCTATGGCATGATGAAGAAAAAAGTTGAACGCCTACGTACCAGTGTACACAATGGGTTTCCATGAGGGAAATTGGTTTTAGCAAAAGATGACTGGAAATGATTTTTAAAAAATCCTTTGTCTCTACTTCTATCTTATTCACCGAGCAAAACCCTCATCGTCTTCAGGTCCAACTCCACCTACTTGCTGCTTGCACCAAACAGGAAAGTGGCTGGGAAAACACACTGGCTGACTTAATTATACCAGAGAAATGCTCACTGGTCGCATCTTAGATTTATATTCAGTGGCCTTAAATGGGCCTTCAAGAATCCTACTACATTGAGAGAGTCATTTATTCTTCTATTTTCTAAGCTAACACTTTCACACTCGCACTCTTTCCTTTGTCCTCCAACTGCGAACACGTCCCCCTCCTCTTCACCCCCAGCTAATGATATTGCCTCTTACATTCAAACTTGAGAAAGGAGATGAGAATCACTTCAGCTTCCCTCTACAAAATCTGCCTCTATGTACCCTGCCTTCTCTTTACACTGGGGAACCTGGTCCCATGGAAGGCTGACCTCTTCACTTGCACAAGGTCCATTTCTTCTGGACCTTTCCGGGATTTCACTTCTACAATTATCCTACCTTTCTCTTGTAGCTTAAGTTTCTACTTTTCTGCTGGATCATTCCCAATCAACGTACTTAAGGACGGTAGTATCTCCCATTAATAAAATACTTCTCTCTAGATCACACATCCCTACCACCTATTGTCCCATTACCTTGTTTTGGTTTGCAGTAAAACCTTCAAAAGGTTCTGCGTCTACACTTTCCCTATCTACTTCTTCACTTCCTTTCATTCCTAACCTACTCCATCCGGGCTATTTTCTCCATTGCTCCACAAAAGCCATTCTTGTTGGGATCTCCAGAATTCTCCATCCAGCTAAATCCAATGGTTGGCTCTTCATTTTCATCTTACTTGACTAACCAACAGAATTTGACACAGTTAAGCTGTCTCCCTTTCTTGAAACATGTTCTTTCTTTGGTTTCTGAGATACTATGTTCTGTTAGCATTGCTATTACCTCAGAGACCTCTCCTTCTTAGTCTCCTTTGCTGAATCTGTCAACTTTTTCATTTCTAAAGGAAGTCCCAGTCCTTAATGTATTTTTATTTGCCTTCAACTCTCTAGGTATTTTCATCTCTTTTGTGGTTTAAAATCTAAATGATGGATGCCTTCCCAATTTTTATCTCTGTTTTCAAACTCTCCCTGAGGTCTACACTCATGAGTCTGTCTGCTCATCATCACTTGAATAATTGACGGAGATGTCTACATCTGCAGTAAAGAAAAGCAGAAAAATGGCCAAAACCATACCACCTTTTGGGGATTAAATGTTTGCGTCCTTCCCCATGAAATTAATACACTGATTCCCTAAACTGCAGTCCAATAATGTTTGGAGAAGGCCTTTTTGGAGGTAATTATGGTTAGATGACATCATGAGGGTGGGGCCTTGGCCTGATGGCATTACTGCCCTTTTAAGAGACACTAGAATGCTTGTCTTCTCTCTCCACCACGTGAGGACCCAGTGAGAAGGCAGCCATCTATGAGCCAAGAAGAGGGCTCTCTCCAGAAATGGAATCAGCTGGCGTTTTGATCTTAGACCACCCAGCTTCTAGAAATTTTGTTTAAGCCAAGTCTTAGTATTTGGTTATGGCAGCCTGAGCTGATTAATACAGCTTTGCCTTCCAACCTGCTCCTCCCCAGGCTGCCCCATTTAATAAGCGGCATTAGTATGTATCCACTTGCTCAGACCGAAAACCAGGAGTATCCTTGACTCTTTCCCCACATTCCTCATCCAAATTCACTAACAAATCCTATCAGATCTTCTTCCTTTAAAATGTATCCTGAATCTTGACACTTCTCACCGTGTCAACTGCTAGCAACTTTGCCCAAGACGCTTATATTTCTTGCATATACTTTTGCACAGTTTTCTAATGTGTCTTCCTGTTTCCACTCTTCCATATCCCCAACCCAATGTCAACCCAGTATCTTCCATACAGCAGCCAGAGATATCTTTTAGAAAGAAACGTCAGAAAATGTCACTTTCTCTGCCTTGAAACTTCTGTGGTACCCATGGATGTTCAGAATGAAGTCCAATGACCTAAGTGTGACCTCAAGGTCCTCCATAATCCAGCCACTGTTTGTATCTCCACTCTATTTCACGTCCAATTTTGTGTTTATTTGCTTTGCTCTGGCTACATTTGCTGCTTCTAAATATGCCAATCTTGGTCTTACCTTGGGGTCTTTGTGGCAGTTGTCCCTTCTAAAACACTCTTCTTCCAGAGCGTTGCAGTGTTCACTCCCTCACTTCATCCAGGTCTTTGTTCAAATGGCACCTCTTCGCAAAGGTTTCTCTTGAGCATTGTATCTAAAATAGCCATTACCCAAGTTAGGTAATTTATTTGCCAGATGAAGAATTAATAAATTAATTAATCAATTTGCAGATTTTGCAAATCAAATGTTTTAAAAGATTAACACCCAGTTAGAAAATATATTCATTCAGAAAAACTTGAGTAAAATCCTACTGTTGTTCCAGATGGGTGCTAAGGATATAGCAGTAAACAGAACATACAGAAAAGATTCCTAACTTTATAGAACTGACATGAAACCCTTACGTGAAAAAGCGAATTGTAAAAAAGAGGAGAAAATGACAAATACACCTCAGAGAATGTGTTTCTGTTAATCAGAAAAATTCAAAAATTTAAAATAAGGTACAACTTCTTGCATATCAAATTGGCAAAGAATTTTGAAAAACCAATAAACCTAGCATTGCTCAAGTCAGCGAATCCAGCACTCTCCTTCACAGCTGGAGAGAGTGTATAGTTAGATTGGAAATTCAGTGGTATGTAGGAAAATTCTTTAAATGTTTTTCATTCTTTGACCAAGACATTTAGAGAAACTTATAATAAGAAAATAATCAGGTAGGTACAAAAGTTACACATAAGAATGTTCAACACAGCATTATTTACGACAACAACTAATGGGGACTGAACTCATTTTCCAGTAGTAAAGATTTGGTTAAATGCACTCTGCTCTATGGACGCTATGCATCCAGCCCATTAAAAAGGCACCTGTAGAACAGTTCATGTCCTGGGGAAATGTTCATGAGATGGGATGTGAAAGAAATTAGGTTAGAAAGTAGAATGCTCAGTGTACTTGAAATTTATTTTGAATTGTCCCAATATCCCAGTGGACGCACATATTTTACTTTTAAAATAAAAATTAATTTAAAAACCAAAAGATAAAATAAACTAAAATAGCCACTACCCTGTCTTTCTCGCTTGCCCTGCTCTATTTATCTCTATTGCATTTATCATAATTTATTGCTTTATCAACTTTCTCTTCCATGAGGATGTAAGCTTCAAGATCTTTGCCATGTTTACCACTAGATCCCCAAAGCCCAGAAGAATCTCCACTAAAGACCAGACTCAATAGTACTGAATGAATGAATGTATGTGTTGAATGAATGACGTTTTTGAGTGTTTTTCCAAAGATACAAGAATTGCCGTTTATAAACGTCAAGGTCTGAAATCTGTTTTCAATAATGTGTTCTTTGAATGAGGAGAAGGGGGAAAAAAACAAACCAACCCTGAACAAACGGCACAACAGTAAGGCCTAGTTCTTTGTAAACCAAGAAGATTTCAAAGTGGCAAAGTGGGTGGTATCAGCCGAGCTTACGGTCAGGTTTACAGCAATGGTGATGAAGTAAAGTAAGCAGAGAAAACAAAATTACACGTGCTTTTTGGATTCTTGAGTGAGCGGCAAAGTAAAAAGGGTCGGTTCTACTGTGCCCACCATAATTTTCTCACCTCCGGGCCTTTGAAACTACGGTTAGCACATCGTACTTGGGCTTTCCTGAGGACGGTGCTGAGGCTGCTAAAGACCCCAGCAGAGAAGACGGGTCTGCTCCGTTTCTCTTGGCTTTTAGCTTTCCCAGAGGACTCCAGCTTTACTGCCATTTATCTTCCTCCATCCTCAATTCCAACACAGACATCACCCCTCGGTAAGCTCATGCAGCGTCCCCAAATTGTAATATCTCATCCTATTTCTTAACCGGCCTTTACACTCTAGAATGAATATAACGCCGTCCCTGAAATAAAATAATAAGATAGGTTTGAAATATTAATTTGAAGAAGCAGCCAGGACTTTCCACTCAGGTGTGAAAATGTCCTGATGCAAATAGAATAAACTAAAGCACATTTGATTTAATAAGCCGTGGATCTAAAAGTTATGCTAAGCAGTTTATCCAATCACAGTCTTAAATACATCTCTGGGCACTGGCTGGATATAATTGGGGATAAGACTAAGGAGCAAGCACCAAAATATTAAATCTAAATTAGTCAGCCGTTCAAATGCGCAAACCCTTTGTGGACCGTATTGATCATGAAACTGCACGTCACCACCCGCCAATGACATCCTAGGACAAATGCTCAGAACGCCTAATTTTCTTCCATGGTTGCTAGGTTGGCCTTGAGCAGCAAAAGGCAACTGGATTTATTTTGTTCTGGCAGCAGCTCAGTGGGAACATAAACTAGCAATGCTAGGGAACAGAAGGTCTACACAGAAAAGGAGGCTCTACTCGTATACTGTACTAAACCCTCAAATGCCAACTACGCTTAAACCAGAAGCAGTGTAAGTGGTAAACACTAACGTTTTCAAAGAACTGTCTAATATTCATGGAGGAATCTATAAGAGGTGACTTTGAATAATCCCTTCCCAGCAAACCTGTAAAAGTTTTATAAAATATGCTGCAAAAATGACTCACAGTAGATGTAATTACTGTGCAACCTTGGAAACGGGTGTAAAAAATTCAGCTGCCAGCATGTTAACAGCCACCTAATATATGGGTTGTTTGATTGGACTCTTTGGGCAAAACTGCAAAATTCCTAACCCATTGCTGCTATATATTTTATCAGGGCCAAATTTAGCTACTTTCATTTTTTAAAATGCCATTTCCGACATCACAGTGAATCAAGTTCAGTGCTGCTTAATTGCTTTGCATACATTACAATCTAATTCATTTCCCCAAACACTAATTTAACTAGTTATTATTTATTTTTATTTTTTGGAATAGCAGCAGAGTTCTGATGCCCGAACTATGAAACTTGGCAAAATCATTGCTTTCTTAACAAAAAACTGTAAGAATCAGCAGTGAAATTTCCTCCTCTATGCAGTCAGCAACTGTTTCCCAGTTTTTTTTTTTTAAACGTATTCATCTTAAATTAACAGTTTGGTATAAAAATGGTTCATTGCCTATATTCTGTTTTCAATCATAATGTAGTATTTTTGTGGGCAGGGAGAAGAGCCAAATTTTAGAAGGGTCATATGCCATATTTTCACCCTGTGCCTCATATCCATCCTTCGGCCTTGGCCGAGGCGATCAAGTATATTGTCACTTTAACAGCTAATAATGCCAACCAAATATGTCAACCTTTGAAAGATATCCTACTATTACAAAATGCTCACTCTGTAGCCATCACCATCCTAGGCTTTGGTCTATGGGCTATCACTTCTGGAAAACGGAATTAAATTGAATTGCTGTAAAACTAATTCTATGGTAGTGTTACTATAGGCATTTGCTATTTAAATGACCTTAACAATGAATCTTTTAGAAAAGAGCTCGTCCCCCCTCCCCATTTTATGGTGGAATAAGTCTATCCCTTTCCCCCAAATTTATCTGTTCCATAAGTTTACATACATAAGATTTTCTCCTAAGTGGGGTCTATCCTAACTGTGGATAAAAGAATGGGTGATGTGGAAATGCTCTACAGGCCTTCTTCCAGATTAATATTTAGGATTATTAGGATCACTCAAATAAAGCCACATAAACTGACTTGAGCCCTCAGTCCAACCCCTTCGTTACATATCCCCTTATTATTCTAAGGCATACCGTTAGTGGGCAGGGATTTTGTCTTATGAATCTTTGTACCTCAATAAATATTTATAAAATTGAATTCTCAGTTTTGTGCAGCTGAAACAATACCTTCTATTATATGGCCGCTCTGGCAGAAAACACCCTTTGATTTACTTGTAGGAAACTAAAACTAATTTTATGAAGAAGGATTAAAAAAAAAAAACATATAAAAGTTTGCCAAGGAGGGGAGGATACTTGCCTTCAGTATATCAGTAACAATGAAGAGTCCTGATTTTTATCATTCCAAGTTTCATAACTACAGATATCGAAGCTCAAATTCTTCTGCATAATTAATTCCCGTTCTGTGTAAATATACTGGTAGATGCTATGAAATTGAATTTGCCAGCACTCGAATTAGTCTATTTTGAGGAGTAGAAACTTTTGCTCCTAGAACAGTGAAATAGAGCAAATGCAGAGCCCAGAAGTTATTTGAACTACAAACAGTGCTTAGACCTTTAATTAGGTTAAACATGTTTCGTTAAGTCATTGTGATCAGTAATTAGAACACCTGAGTCTACTTAGCCGGCTAACCTTAGTCTATAATTCTGAACAACCCACATCTCAGGACTGCAACTTCACTTCAGGACTCTGTGAGTATATGAGATTTAGAAAGCTTTGAATGGTCCAGAAACTCCCCACAGCTCAGTACAATTCTGCGTCTACGAAGTTCAAATATTATACACCTCATCTTAAATAATTTGCAGTCTTGTAGTAAGAAAAACAATCAAATTATTAACAAAACATCATTACAAGAACTTCTGTATACTGGGCTTCTTCATATACGTGCTAAAGTTGGTCACAATGCAGAGCATTATTTCACTTTGGAAACTGGTAATTAAGAATGATCTTTCCCTTCAAAACCATTAATCTCAGAGATACAAGATCTCACCTTGGCCTCCATTACCATCCTATAGAGTTAGAAACATGACAATAGTTCATTGCTGGGGGTTGGTACCGAAAGAACCCCAACCAATCAGAACACAACACACACACAAAAGATGGTAACGATGGCACAGTGCAAGAGAAGATTGCAGAAAGAAACCCCACTTACGCTTTGTTCACAGATGTTAAAAAAAAAAAAAAAGTACTGCTTAGATTCTGATGTTAAGAATCACAACAAAAAGCATATTGGAAAGTGTCAAGATGTAGAACTCTTTTCCCCAAGGGGACCCCATCACGGGTCTGCCTGATGGGAGGAGGAACTGGTCAACCTGCTCTGTGAAGGGAGGGAGCATCCTGGAGGTTGAAAATCCTCTCACTCAAGCATCAGGGAAGAGGAACTCAAGGGAAACAAGCATTTTGCAAAAGGCAATAGAAGGGAGATTCTGATCAGGGAAGGAAATGTTGTCTGTTGTTTTAGAAGTACTAAGGAGGCGTAAGAGGGCAGAGTGACCATAGCCGTGAATTCCCTTCCTATTTTGGTATATGCCTGCCTTAGGGAAATCTATTTATAAAGATCAACACTAAAACTAGACATATCTTTAAACGTGGCTTTTAAATTGTGGGCCAAACAAAAGCCTATTTATTATAGGGTGTGAGAGAGAGAAGGCCTCAATGCTACCCTTTTTCAAGCCTCTAGGGCCTCAGCAGAGTAACGGCAAACACAGGAGCAACACCTTGCGTTGGTACCGTACTCCACAGTGAACAAAAACACTTCCACATACATTGTCTCGACTGAGCAGAAGCAGCACCCTACGTGTGGACGAGGCTAGTTAGCTTTTCTGTTTTACGGAAAAGGACACTGAAGCTTTGAAGAAATCACAAGTTGTTTTAAAAAACATAGGTCCCTCTTGATAAAGAGAAGTCTGGCCACATTGAAAAAGAACAGTCACAGAATTGGAAAGGTTATCAACAACAGCCTGCAGTAAAAGCTGTATTTTATAGTAAGGTACTCCTTTTGTTCTGGACTAGGATTTTATGACTGTCGTTGTTCCTGTTTTTACAAAGCAGAAAGTTCAAATACCTGACCAACCGCTTCGAATTCTGAAATCCGGCAGCTCCCAAGCTCCAAGCCTTTAAGGGAATGGATCGTTTGTAGCAGACAAGGATTCTGAGCACTTTGCACTAACCTACAGTGTTTCCCCGGAGAAACAAAGTCATCTTGCCTGTTCTGCTCTCTTCCTAATAACTCCCCAACTGCGCCAACTATCCGACCGACTGCAAGGGAACGGTGTGTGAGGGGAGGAGACGGGAACCGCCGGGGGTAAGGACCCTTCGGATGGGTCGCAAGGTACCACCTCTTCTGTACTTTCAGCTGCCACCCTACGTTTATTCCCAGAGGAGTGGAACTTGGCCTTGCGAAGCTAGTTCTAATTCTGTTCCTGGAGGTTAAAGCCCCTGCTGTGTTTGCTGAGTGACAATGGGATATTTATAAGATAGCTCCGAGACAGGATTTCATAGGGTTTACTTCCAAACATTTCTCACTGATATTTTTTCACCCATTCGCTGAACAGTCTTTATTGACTACCTGCAAGAACTGTAAAGTAGGAGAAATGCTTGGAATAAAATTTTGATACTAATAATTCTTAAAATTTTATTTCTAATTAAGAACCTTCATATGACTGATATCTTTGACTTCTGACATTTAACGCCATAGCATGGACACTGGCCTATACTTTATTTTCTCCTGAGCTGAATGATGTTGCCTTGTACAGGAGAAGAGGACATCTCAGTCACAAACTTCATGACGAAGACCGCCTGACGGGCACTATGTGAACTTTCGGCATCTTATGTCCAGGAATGTGCGTGTAGTACTATTTCAGGACCTCTTTACTGATAATTTATTTATTTATTTATTTATTTTAAAGATTTTATTTATTTATTCATTCAACAGAGATAGAGACAGCCAGCGAGAGAGGGAACACAAGCAGGGGGAGTGGGAGAGGAAGAAGCAGGCTCATAGCGGAAGAGCCTGATGTGGGGCTCAATCCCAGAACGCCGGGATCACGCCCTGAGCCAAAGGCAGACGCTTAACCGCTGTGCCACCCAGGCGCCCTCTCTTTACTGATAATTTAATGCTGCCTCTAAATTTAACGTCTATTGCCTTTTCACCAGAAAGCAGTTTTTAGTGATGATAATGATGATGGTCATTAGGGCCTTGGAGACTTTTGAAAGGATCTAAGGATGAATGAATAAATAAAAACCATGATGACTCATTCTGCACCCAGTGCCATTAGCTCAACACACATGGGCACGTTTCCTTTCCCTCGCAAAACTGCACTATTAAATATATGTTACATTTCTTTTTCAAACAGAGTGAGTATAATTTATTCAAAGAATATCGTGAGACTGTGGAATGTTAGCAATCAAGTAAGCATGCTGCAAAGAGCGAATCCATTTTACCAGGTTGGCTCTTTTTCTCTAAAACTAGTCCTCATAGAACAACCGCCAGATTCCGTCGGGTTCTATGTTTACCTTCCCTCCTAAATGAAAGGAGTTTATGCTTTGCTACGTTTTCATTGCCTTCTTTATCTTATGTTTTAAATATATTAAAAAATGTCATGTCAAATTTCCTTCTTGTATTGCTTCAGGTTAAGTGGGGGAAAAAGTGGGGATCTTCAAGCATCATCTTTTACATTATTAAATGAGTACAGATCAATTAATATTTCATGTTCGTATTCACAAAAATGTGAATGTCCAGACCCTGCCCTTTAATACTAGTATGCAGGTACGAAGAGATATTCCAGAATTATTTTTATAAAGACATATGTAGTATTTTCTCAAAAGTAAAGATGTTACGAGGTGGTATGTTGTGGCCATTACGGTGTATTTTATTTCACAAGGATTAAACTATACAAAATCTCGAGGCTGCAAAAAGATTTAGTTATGCTCATCAGGCACTGAGTTTATTAGTTCAGTCTCTGTTTTTCCCTTTACGAGCCAATTTCAAAGCCATTGACAGGCCTCCTAATGACACGTGTAAGTAGCCACTTCCCTATTTTCCTTTTCTTCTTGCGGCAGACACTGTTACAGTGAAAAGGACATTGAACCATAACTCGGGTAACAAGGATTCTATACCTAACTATCCACTCAGGGACCAGGTGACCCAGCATGGGATGGTGACCAGTGCCACCTGTGACTCGCTTCCCCACAGCATAAAGAAAATAGTACCACAGGGTTGGCATAATTCTGTTTAGTCTGCAAAACAAAACCAAAACAAAACAAAACCAACCCCAAATCACCAACAGACCCAAAGAGAAGAAGTGAGCTACGGAAAGGTTCTGGCTTTAGACAGATTCAGTATATTAAAATTTGTATTTAAACAAAAGATAAATGAGGAGGTAGTTATTCACTTTACTTTAGAAGTACCTGATACAGGAAATGATGCATTTTAAAAGCTCACTTCCATAAAACGTTCAAAGCACAATTCAATTTGCAAATATTGAATTAAAATACACCTACAGCAAGGTCTGAGGTACTGCTGCATTTTAAAACCCACTGAGGGGCTTTGTACACAATTTAGGTTAATACGATAAAGGAATAGTACATCAAATTGGGATTGATTGTTCTGAATCAGATTCAGTCAGTCCTATTTACATGAGGCTGGTCCGGTGAAAACCACAACTTCCATCTGCCTGGAAAGACCGAGAACTTCCCGTTGCCGTTCAAAGGGAAAACCAGTCAGTTGCTAGGCCTTGAGTTTTGACTCTTGAGCATGACTTGCTTCAGGAGAATGAAGCATGCCTTTTGGTTCAACCCCCTTGCTTTGGTAGCCAGGCACAACGTGGAAGACACCAAGTGTGCACTGCTGCATTTCTCTCTCAGAAGGATGATCAAAGCCCTTTTAGTAAAATGCCTTGGGAACACGGCAGTAGAGCTCCCGTTTGAGTCAGAGCTGGTCTGGGGGGTGAGATTCTGGCTCTCCGTCACGTGCGGGTACCGTGGCGTCAGATTTACACTGGGTTGATCATCTCTCCGGCGTAGTGCTCGTGGGTCTGTGCACACACACCTCTGCACTAATATGTACGTGTATAATGTGTACAACGTGGTTTGGAATATACTAGAGGGTTATACAGTTGAAAGAAGTAGATTACTTTAAACACTTTAAATCACTCATGGGGTAGTGAAGGGTTCACACAAAAGGTGTAAGAGAAGTGAGATGAGTAAAGAAAATAATGCACTCCCATCTCCCACCCCCCTCACTGACTGTGGCCAAGCCTCCCGCACTGCTCAGGTTTTCTCCCTCTCTCTCTGATAGCCCTCGATGATGGGATTCCACAGTCGGCGCTTCCTTTCAGCTTCTAATAGCTCCCTTACCTGCCTCTAGGTCTTCGTCATGAAGGCTGGTTTCTTTGTAGTATCTTCTAAAACACAGTGGTGCGGCTTGGCTGTTTTCAGAGTCTTCTTGCTTGTGGAAACACAGTCATCAGGTCTTCTAGAATCCTGTTTAAATCAGGTGAGGAAATAGAAGGTGATGTCCATTTTAAGGAAAGGGACACGGTGTCTTGGGTACAGAACTGGGGGCCACAGTTTCACATTCAACTTGAAAACCCTCAGATATCTTCTTCAAAGTAAAGTGCTTCCTTCTAAATGGTTCGTTGGCCACTGCAATGATATGTCATTTAATCGCAGCCTCTCTGGGGAGATGGAGAACTACTACGACCAGCAGGATATGGCCTGAGTCATTACTGGCATTACCATGACACTCGTGATCTTCCTGGAATTGAAGAAAACAAGCAGGATGTTAATGTCCGAATGGATCTGCTAGTATTTCAGAAACCTTCTTAGGTTTCTGTACACACTCTTAAGTAAATTTTTAGCAAAATAAATAGTTATGTAATAAATGTGACTAGATTGAAAAGCAGGGGCTATATAAGGTGTTTCAGTTTACTACTCTCTTTTTTTTTTTTAAAGATTTTATTTATTTATTTAACAGAGATAGAGACAGCCAGCGAGAGAGGGAACACAAGCAGGGGGAGTGGGAGAGGAAGAAGCAGGCTCATAGCAGAGGAGCCTGATGTGGGGCTCGATCCCACAACGCCGGGATCACGCCCTGAGCCGAAGGCAGATGCTCAACCGCTGTGCCACCCAGGCGCCCCTCGGTTTACTACTCTTAATTAAATAATTAATAAGCGATGCCCATAATTACCAATATAAATCAGGAGTCCTATTATGTATGTTTGCATTCTGAATAGCTTTTGTATCTTTACTTTAATGTGTTTGGTAGAACCAGGAGAGAAAAGAGAAAAAAATTATCTTACTTAGAAACATGTGTGGGCACATGAATTCAATTCAATGTATTACTTTAGTATCATCCAACTGTAAATGCAAAAATACTGAAGTGTGTTTATCTACGCAGACATGCTCATACTTAACTCATAAGGGCACAGCACATCCTCTGTGGTGACTTAGTGCGTGCTGTCATGCTTTTCATTGGCTAGTCACAATTGAGGGTCATGACAATAACTTAACTCTTAGAAACAGTTGGCTTTTTGATACCTTGACATTTCATAAAGACTTTTATGAGGAAAGATGCGCATTTTCATATTGAAAAATGCAATTTGTTGTGTATGTAAGAAAAGTGTGCTTGTAACTACTAGGATAGGTACTTGGATGAGTTTTGTGCATTTGTAACAGATTTGTGTCAATCGAGGCTGAGATTACAAGAAGGAGGGCTCCCCTGAAGTTTTTGTAATATTATGATAGGCGGTGTCCAATCAGTAAATGTTTAAAGACATGGATAGACTAGCAAATGAGAAGCAAAGAAATGCCAATATATTTCTTTTATCTTAGGTCATTATAGTTATTTTGAAGCCAAAATAATTGTTTGGAAGTAACAGAACCCAAACCTTTTTACGTGACATAGGGATTTGATGAATAGACACAGGAACATGTCTTCAAAATTATATATAACCCTTTCTTCCCCTAACTTGCTTTTAATCATCGAGTCCTATAACCTCTTTTAATATCTAGGCCAATCTGCTCATTTTCTGACCAACAGAATCTATGACGGAGTCTATAAGAATCAGTATCAAAGACAAAAACACTAGACTTCTGAAAGAGAAGAATCCACTGTTCGAACAATAGTATTAATATATGCTTTCAATGGGCCTGAGATTACTTGGAGAAAAGATATTTTTCTTGCAAACCCAAAGCAGCCATACTAAACTCTTAAGCTGTCCTTTAGAATTAGAAATAAAAATCTAGAAGACAAGAAAAGGGTTTTTGATGTTTTGAAGCCTCATTGATTTTTTTTTTCTAAAGTGAAAAGGAAGACCACAGCAGTGTTTTGCTTTTGATAAGAATACACTGGATGGACTTGAAAAATCAGAAGCTAATTACTTTTAAGATGGTCTTAGGCGGGAACAAATTTAAGGTGACATGTAGAGTTGGGGTATCTAACATTTAGTATTCAGGTCCCATAATTCCTTTGCAAAACAAATATGATTAATGTGTGATTTTAAAAAATGATCACTAACATGCATATTTCTTATCTGCATATGCACCTTTATCTAAACAGATTATATTTTCTGCCTCTTAGGTGCTTCATATTGATATGCCTATGCTATTCTTCCAAACGCTGTGGCTTGTTTCGTTTTTGTAGAGATCACGAGTCCACTTGATATTAGTGACTTACACTTTCCTCTGCTTTGTGAGTGTGGGTAATAGCCTTTTTGTATACCAATTTGCTTACACTGCAGTCTATGCTGGTAATACTGTACATTGCCTGACCTCTGAATGGAAAAATAATAACAAGTTAAAACAGTCATTTTACCTGAAGTCGATAAGGCCATAACACTCAACCTGCTTTCAATTCACATACTCAATTTTCATCCACTCACTCTCGACTTTGAGAGGAAGGAATAATGACAGGTTACAGGCACTTTATTTCAAAATTCACTCACAAAGTTATTGACAAGCATTTTTCACAGAAACAGCTCTTCTCTCTGACCCTCGTGAGCTGTTTACATGAAAAATGCTCTTCCTTGTAGATTAATGAGAGTGGAACCTAATTCCACACCAAACATGTAGCAATTGCTGTAGCATCTCTGTTTTTGATATGGGAACAAAAATAGGGATAATTTGCCTCAAATTGCAGTCACTTCAGTCATAATAAAATCTCAGAGAGTACTGTTTGCTTTCAACTTTCATTAGGTAAGCTGGGGCTGTTATTAAGGCACCAACACATAAATGTTATATTAGCACTTAACAGAAGCATAGCATTCTCCTCTAGGAGATAAATTCTACCCTTGTCAATATAATTCCTGACGGAGTGCAGTAAAAGAGTTTGAAAAGATGAAATAGTGAAGCTTTGCACTAGAGGAAAAAAAAATACCCTGTTCATTCAAGCTTAAAGGCCATTTTGCTGGCCCAAGGTGCCAGGGTACTGTTTAGAAGATAAGTCCCAGAGAAACTGTCTTAGGTCAAGTCAAACATTGAGACAAACTTTCAGACATGTTCTCTTTTTCTGAGGTTGTTAAATCAGTTACTTTAAATTTCTGAATGCTTTCATCTGGCATTTCAACTCTGTGTAGAAATATAAGGATTTAAGGCCAAGATGGAGTTCATCTCCAGAAAGCAAATGATAACCCTTACGTGTAAACCACTGTACACACAGCACCCACGCTTTTTTTTTTTTTTTTTTAGTTTGGTAAGCCCTTTCAAAATGCCAGGTATTGTGTATAATCATCGTGATAGAGCTGTTGATATATAATCTGTGTTTATCCATGCTCTCACTACTACGTGTCTTAGGTATATTAAAAATAACTGTCCCCTATGTAGGCCTAAGAGAAGTGCTGTCACCCTTGGAGCAATGAGGACTACTTAGTCATCTAAAATGGGAAATCGAGGAAGAGGAGGGGCATCTACAAACGTGGCCATTGCTAGGCTTGTCGTTGCCATGGTCCAGCTGCCCCAGCCTTTCAGAGTCCTTTGTCTTACATCATCAACAGGTCTAAGGTCTTTTAAGGAGTCTCTTGTCATTTGGATTGTTTAGAAGCCGTAACTGCAAACAGAAGACTGTTCCAACTACCAAGTTCAAGCCATAATGTTCTTCAGGTGACATGTGAAATGGAAAAGTGGCTACTGTCCCTCTGCATTTGTAAGACACACAATTACAGACAACAACATATGGTACATGATTATGCCTAACGATGGTGGTGATGAGGGCTATTTGGCTTAACGTTCTGTTCATAGGGTTGAATGTATTTGTATCTGCCAACTTAGGTTGCTCTTCTATTCATCTGGGACATTCCTCTCATTCAGCCTTTCCCAGAAGGTAGATGCATTTCCGTCCACCCCACCTCATATCCTTCACATTCTGGTAATCCTGAAAATGGCCTGTAAATGTCGACTGTGGCCAGACAGAGGGAGAAAAGAAGTGTTAAGTTGCTTTCTGCTGAGACTTCAAAGTCCTGTGTATAGCGGCCGTTCATTTGTAATCAAGTTTTGAAATGGTAGTTTTGATATATAACATTTATATGAACCAAACAGCAGTTTCCTCTTCAAGACCAAATTAAAATAACTTTCAATTCATAAATATGAAGCAAGTATCTTTTTCTTAAAAACCACATTTTGGGTGTAAAATGAGAACTAATGAATGTGCCCACAGTTTAATATACAGACAAATATTTTAGATGGAAGTTTTTAGTTGGCTTTAAAACTTAGAAAGACCTTTACTTTGGTAATATATATTTAAAAAATAAACTCAGGTCAGAGTTAGCAACTTCTCAACCATACTACTGAGAGCAAATTTAAATATACTTTATAGGGAAAGTAGCGGGGGCCTCCCATCTAATTAAAGCAAATACCTAACTATAAGCTCTTCAGTATCTTACAGATTTTTGAATCCTCCCCAGCTAGCAGAGAACGTGGTACCCAATAAGTGGTTAATAGAGTTTTCATGCTAACACTTTTCCGAAGGGCGATTTATATCAAATTCCGAAATGTTCATTCAATTTGACCCTGAAATTCTAAGTTTAGAAATTTATTCTAAGAAAATAATTAGAGATGTTCGCAAAGAAAATAACTGGAATTACACAGGATGTTTATCATTGTGTTATATGTAAAAGAAAAACTGCTAACAATCAAAATATCCAATCATAGATTAGTAGTCAAACACATTACAGTATATCACATAATGAAGTATTACACAGCTATGAAAAAGTATGTTTTAAATATTTAAGGGAAAATAAAATATATTTTGTGGAAGAAAAAGGGCCCAAAGTCTAGTAGGTATGATATTATTAAAGAGCATATATAATACGTGTGTGCATATAAATACCCACATATACATGCATACATATCTGAGTGAGACAGGAAAAAAGCACTCAAGGGAAAAAACCCACATGTTTCTTGTAAAGCCCTGCTGGCTTATAAAGATAGAGGATGCCAGGATGGGCCCTTTATTTACTGAGCGAAGAGCTCCAGGTGGGGACCCAGAGAGAAGAGAGGCCAGAGCCAAGGACAGGGCCAGCTCTGGGTGGCAGGGCTGGTGATGGACAAGGAGTTGAGGCAGTTGGCAGTTAATAGGAATCAGAGGCTCAGCAAAGAACCCAGATGTCTAGTGGAGATTTTTTATTCAGTTTTTCTGTGCAGTATGTATTGTAACCTTTGCCTTTTGCCTCTTCCTAAAAACTTCAGAGAAACCTTGTTTTTTCTCTCACCTGTAAAGGTAGGTAGGTATGCTTTGAGGGGAGGTGACCAAGTGTTGACTCCTGCTCGGGGGCAAAAAGCAAGGCTGCCTAGGGGGCCCGACCACATCGGGGACATCGTTAAAAAGAAATGCACCAAAATATTAGCCAGTCCTTAGCTTTGGGTAGAGAGAGAAGGGGATTTTCATTCCCTTCTTCATATTGTAATAAATTTTCCAAATTTCTGTAGTGAATGTTATCTATATTGCTATTGTAACTATTATATTATTATTGTAATGCATGTTACTATTATAATCAGAAAAAACGCTATTTAAAAAATAAATTGATGTCACATGCATGAATGAATGAGTCAGTGAATGAATGAATTTCAGAAGTGGTAGTTTTGAGAAAGACTTTAAAATATATTCAAAAAGAATATCACCAATACTAGCTAGACGACGAGGGCTTCATTTCCGGCTCTACCACTTATTGGCTGTGTGATCTTAGGGCAGGCGTTTAATTCCCAGTTTCCTATTCTGTAAAATGGGCTAACACTAATTCCTACCTCAAGGTTGTCACGAGGATAATACAGAACAGTTTTAGAGTTGTGTAGATGATCCCCTCTGATTTGGGTCCTGCCACCTGTATTTTTGAGCATGCTGACATTGTACTGGCCCCAGCCATCGATCCTGCAGCACGCCCGCTGGTTACAGCGTATGGCACCAACGTATGCAAACGTGGACGCGAAATACTGCAGTTGCTCCTGCATTCACTGTTACTGCCCTCGGAGTCCTTTGTCAGCTCTAAAGACAGAACTTGGCTTCGTAGTAAAAACTCACCATTAAAGATATTTTAATAGAGTAAGACTTGAGTTTCTTAACTTATGTAATAAATTGAGATTATGATTTGACATCAGGAAATTATAGTGCAGTGGAGTAATGTACTACTTTAACGGTCTTACACTAACAGGGAAAGAACTCAGATGGACTTAATATATAAATGATGCCCTTGTGCCAAGTAGAGGCCAAATGATACGACACTCCGCTCAAAGAAGGTTTTACAATGGTTCGTATAGAGAGAAATGGTGGGAGAAAGGAGTCACTCCATGTCCTACTGCAGTGTAGCTACGCCAGCCAGGAAAGGAGTCATACCCTAGGAGCCAGCATTTATTTGTTTAGAAGCTTCATTACCCGAGTCCAGCTTCTCAAGTGTTATTTTGTAGTAGCTCATTCGCGGTGCGAAGAAGTAACATCTAACAAGATATAGGATATCTCTGTCTCATGATATTTCTTTATTAATCAGTGATAGAATTATTAAAATGATTATCCTTCTAAGTAAAGATGTATATACTTGTGTTTTCTTTAAAGATTTTATTTATTTATTTGACAGAGAGAGAGAGTGTGCACAAGCAGGGAGAGCAGCAGGCAGAGGGAGAGGGAGAAGCAGGCCCCCTGCAGAGCAGGGAGCCCAATGAGGGGCTCAATCCCGGGACCCTGGGATCATGACCTGAGCCGAAGGCAGATGCTTAACCAACTGAGCCACCCAGACGCCCCATAAAGATGTATAGACTTGTGACTGAAATTACAGTTACGTGCCACAATAAAGTGGTACTTTCAGTTACAGTCGTATTGGCTTTGTAGGGTTATTTTTATTTAACCTCTACATTTGTTTTGGTTGTGTAATGATAAAAGCTATAGGTAAAGGAGCTCATGTGTAGTTTTATACGTACAAGTAGTATTATACTAAAAATAATGCAGACCCAAACTGGACATCTGCAAACATTTTTTTCTCATTTTCAAGAGTAAGAAGTTTGAGAAATGCTGTAGTAGAGTAACTTGCTTTTCTTTGCAGAATGTTTCAAACCATATCATTACCAAAAGTAACATGCAATTTTGGCTGAAAATCTAATACATTTGGCTCCTATTCAAGAAGTCGATAGTTTTGTGGGCTTATCATCCTGACAAAGACGACAATGAGAGTGGTGAGGATGATCCTGCAAATCTACAGATGAGGGTCCCACTCCCCATCAGCATAGATGTGCACTGATTTATACTGACCCATGGACAATTTTCGGCCGGTTATGATAAATGACATGCATTTGCAAATTTCCATTCTTACATCTATGAAATGGACAATACCTGTATGATTATCTTTGAAAGTTAAGGTGAGGAACAAAGGAACGTGTGAAAGTAATTTAAACAGCAAGATTCCATGGCTACCCAAATGGCATCATTATTATTTCATTAAGAATAATCTCAGGGCCTTTTTACTCTCTGAGTTCTTCTCATTCTTCCTGCTTAGGCGATCAGGAACAGGTTATAAGCGGTTGGGAACAGGCAGTACATTAGTTCCTGGCTATCATAAAATGCGGCTGCTGAATGCTGATTGTTTTCAGAGGCTAAACAGCACAAAAACTTTGGCACCTTTTAGAGAACCAGGGAAGCTTTCAAAGGCAAAAATACTGTTACATCTCTTTGACGAATATAGAGTATATTGGGGAAGACGCCCAATGCAAAACAGAGACTGTGCCTCCTGGAAGCTGTAGCCCACATTACAGAAGGAACTGGAGCTGAGAAACAACTCCAGCTTTACCACCTGAGCTTCTGCCCTTGAATTGATATTAAGTAACCATATCGCTCATTATAGCCTTTAATCTCCCTTGCTGATACCTTTTAATTTTTAAACAGCCCGACTTTACAAATCATCTCTTCTTTCATGTGTTCTCCCCGCGAAAGAATTAATTTTGCAAGCAAAATATCTAAACAGTAAGCATAATAAGAATGAAACAGGTTCAAGCTCATTAGCAGCAGGGAGCAGATGTAGTAAAACTCTGCCAGTTCCCCTACATCGCCTTCTCAGCAGGGACTGGGCACCAAGCTGGGAGTTAGTTCCACAGCACAATGCTTGGCTGCGGCAGCAATCGTACCTCTGTGGCTTCAAGAACAATCCTAAGAATTCACTTTGATTTCTGATTTTTCTTTGCAATAATAATGTCTAAAAGGACCCTGCAGAGCGAAAATGTAAAGTTAAGCACCAAATGCTGGCTAATCAGGAGACTATAAGAATGTCATGGATCAGAAAATAATTATAGATTATAAAGGCATTTTATCCTTTTAAAAATAGTACCTTCTTGACAAAACAGAGGCTCCGGAGTCTGGATGAAATCAGTAATTGTTCAAGTTAAACTTCCTTGAAATATCATGCCATATCTGACGTTCGTTACAACGACTGTTGCACAACCGATAGAAGAAAGCTGCGGGTGGACCGAAGGAATACACCGATCATGATACAAGCTAAACACACATGAGTTCTGTGAGACAAAATACAATCTCAGATTATTAAACTAGGGTTTCTTCCTTAAAAAGCACGGTTAAAATAGAACCATCTTTTGGGAAACAGCATTATCAACCAAAATGAGGTGGCTATAGATGTGAATATTAGCAAGGCTTTATTAAAAAAAATATCTCTCCTAGAAATGAGAATACATTCATGGGACTATAAGTAATACTTAGATGTGCAAAACTATATATATATATATATACACACACACACACATATATATACACACACATATATATACACACACACATATATATAGTTAGGATATATAACTATATATATGTGTGTGTGTATATATATGTGTGTGTATATATATTAAATATATTTATTAAAAAATATATATATAGGATATATATGTATATTGTTCAGATATATATGTATATATCCTAACAATCTATCCTGGACATTCAGAAGGTGATTTCATGTTAACGATTTGTCTCTTCAACAGTGTTTTGCACATCTAAGTATTATTTATAGTCCCAGGAATGTATTCTTATTTTTAGGAGAGATTTTTTTTTTTTAAATAAAGCCTTATTTTTTTTTTTCAGATAAGTGAAGTACACTGTAGAATCCAATTCATGGAATTTCCAATAAATCAAACTGCAACAGATCTAAATGTAACAATCAGTAACTTTATCTGCGTCGTCTTACAGCTCCATAAATTACTCGAAAAGCTGATGCTGTGTGTTTGTTTGCTGTGTTTGTGTGGGTTTAGTGCAACGGATTCATTCAGCCAAGTCTGATAGACAAGATGCTTTAAAGAGAATGACATTAACAGTGTTCCAGGAAAGCTACTCTAAATCTTTCAAAGAAAGAAAAAAGAAACTTAGAAATGTAATTACTAGGAGAGAGGGATGCATATTCTGAGTCTTCTAGGCTACTAAAATAAACTTGTAATCTTCCCTCTAAAAAGTAATAGTATTGGCTTCAAAACCTGGAGCAGATCTAAACCTACAAGCAAGAGTTAAACTTACCCATTTCATAAAAATTCACACGGCAAGGTCAAGAGGATCATTAAGTAAGAAGAAGTTGACCTTAAAAAGTTACCTATACACTAAGGTTGTTCTATTCCCATGTTGACCTTAAAAAAGTCACCTATATAGTAAGGTTGATTGATTCCAAAGTTGACCTTCAAAAAGCCACGTATATCCTAAGGTTGATTGATTTCTTTGAATTGCTTGACCCATATTCTATTGTAGTAGGAGGATAAGTGGGTTTCCTGACACACCTCCTTTAGTGCAAACATTTTTGAGTATCTTCACATTCAACTAGGTCCCAACGGTTTATATCAATTGGATCATGCATTTCAAAATTTGGGTTAATTCTTCAAACTCAATAGATTGTGGGTAACGTTGAAAGTCATGGCACTAGTGACCTAGGACTTGTGTATCCTTGAAGGTACGTACACAAGACAGTGGGTCACTTTGTGGTATCAGCATTTTACTGTACAGATTCAATAACTAAAAACAACTGAGCTCCCTTAGCCATCTCCAGCATAGATCCTACGGACAGTTTACATATGGAAACTGAAAACTTCCAGGGAATTCTGCTTTTAGGTTTTATTAGAAATTGATTAAGAATAATAGAACCGAACTGAAAGAGAAGACACATATGTAGAAAAACTGGCAGAAAACACATCTTTAATGTGGCAGTAAAACCCATCCACACACACACAAAATAATTTAAAAAATAATGCTCTCTAATATTTCACAGGCATAGAAACCATGGACAATTGCTGACATTATATCTACCTCTTGGAATAATTTCATCTGGGTTACCTGTCATCCCACCTGAAAATCAAGTGACAAGAGAAGAGTAGTGACTATAAAGTCCTCGAAAACAACCAGACCCACAGGACTGAAGGGCTGCTCATCAAAACACAGTTGTGCCTACTGGTCATGTATGACGAAGAGACAGCAGCAGGACACTCAACACACTGGAGTGTAGCGTTATGAAGTGTGATTTTTCCAAGCAGCGAGGGCACAGAAACGCTTTAAATTACTGCCGAAGCAGAGCCTAGAGCAATACGGAATTAACTGTGGATGACTACGACATTAGGTGACAGAGCAGCCTGGCAAGCAGCTATAAGGGACAGAGTTGTTTTTGGTTTAAAAAAAAATACACAGAAAACCACACACAAAAATGTCAGGCTGATCACTGCCTGGAAGGGTGGAGTTGCAAATAGGGACGAACCTTTCGGGTAGTAGCTACTGCCATAGAACATGACAATTTTCACATGAAAATGTCTGAGTGGAGAACATAGTAAAGAATTATAAATTCTCTACGGAATTATAAAACTGTGAGATTGGACAGAGCCACAGTCCACAGCTGTTCAATGCTCTATGGTCCTCCCTGCCAGTTAGAGAGTTAGCACCTGAATCCACGCCTCTGGATGCCTGGTCTAGCCACCCACCCCACTCCCAGTGCATTTTAGAAGCATCAGCTTTCAGATAGAGGTGAACCTCTTAAATGAGAAGAAAGCCTGTACCAATTCCTTTATATCTTCAAAAAAATTTGGGGAGGGAGCCATATGCAAGGTGTGAAACGTGTACACTCAATTAAAACTTTCAAGGGATCTTTAAATGTAAGACCCTGATGATGTCTTTGAATTTCTAATCCAGTTTGGTGATTTTTAGTCCACCACAAATGCCTATTTTGATCGTGAAGGGACCTCACAGGTCACCTTGACCAACCCCTTTATTTCAAGAAGTAGGAGTTCTCTTCACTCATTTCCACCTAAGTAGCCCTTTCTACTCTTTCTATAAATGCATTTGGTGATACTCAGGGCAGGATGAATAATGTAGGCTACTAACTATTCTCCAGAATTCCTACTACTTTGCTGCTACCAGTTGAACTGTGCAGTTACAAATTATCAGTTGTTTTTATTCCAAACTTGAATATGCTATTATGTACTTTCAATTAAGTATTACAATATCCTATGGAATATGGATGTGAAACAAAGTAGAGTTGTTTCTATAAAACTTAAGTTGAATATCGTGGGTAGGCTTTACAAAAGTGAGCTGTTACTAAAAACATGTTGTCAGTGTTGGTGAGAATATAGAGAAATTGGAACTCTTTTTCACTGTTGGTGGGAATGTAAAATGGTGTAGCTGCTATGGAGAACTATATGAAGGTTCCTGAAAAAATTAAACACAGAAGTACCATATGATTCAGAAATCCCACTTTTGGGTATTTATCCAAAAGAACTGAAATCAGGATCTCAAACAGATACGTGCATTTTCATGTTCACTGCTGCATTGTTCACAGTCTCCAACAACAGGTGGAAACAACCTAAGTGTCCATTGAGAGACTGATGGTTCACAGTCTGCAACAACAGGTGGAAACAACCTAAGTGTCCATTGAGAGACTGATGGATAAAGAAAATGCGGTGTACACCTACAATGGAATATTATTCAGCCACAGAAAAGAAGGAAATCCAATCATGCATAAGAGACTCTTAATCATAGGAAACAAACTGAGGATTGCTGGAAGGGAGGGGAGCGGGGGTTTGGGGTAACTAGGTGATGGACATTGACAAGGGCACATGATGTGATGAGCACTGGGTATTATAGGAGACTGATGAATCACTGACCTCTACCTCTGAAACTATATGTTAATTATATGTTAATATGAAACTATATGTTAATTGAATTTAAATTTAAAAATAAAGAAAACAAAAGATTAAAAAACCACCACCACCACCAAAAAAACCCTTGAAGACAGCATGCAAAGTGAAATAAGCCAGTCACAGAGAAGCAAATATGGCATGATTCCACTTAAATGAGGTGTCTGAAGTAGGCCTAGAGGCAGAAAGTAGAATGGTGGTTGCCAAGGGCTGGGGAGAGGCAGGAAGTGGGAAGCTGCTGTTCAATGGGTATAAAGTTTCAGTCATACCAGATGACAAAGTCCTTGAGACCTGACGTATAACATTGTGTTTATAGTTAACAATACTGCAACGTATCCTTAAACATTTGTTAAGAGAGTAGGTCTCCTGGTATGTGTGTGTATTTTTTAAAAACCACAATAAAAAAAGCTATTAATTCAGGTGCAAAAGATTAGAAAAATTGTTAAATTCTAGAAATGTTTTTCACTCAGATTACTTCATAAGTATTTAATGTGTTGCTCCATTTTATAGAAAAAGAAAATAGAAATTGTAGGTACTGTATTATGAGTAGGATTTATGCAACAAATATCCAACACAAACAGGACATGCCAAGACAAGATTTAGGTCCTACACCAAAAGACTAGTGAATTAATGTACATTTATTTATTTTAATTTATTTAAATTAAAATATAAATGTTTTAGGGCACGTGTAGTTCATTTCTTAATGATTCTCTGATTTCAACAACTTATTCAATCAAATAGCTTAAGTATAGGTTCTGTGCCTAAGTTATTAGTTGAGACACCACCCAATTTTCCCTTATAATGCATAAAAGATGATTTTGGCCTAAACTTTAAAGAATAGGTTTGATGATTTGGTCACTTCCACTATAATCATGCTATTTATTCCATTCAGTAACTATCTCTTGAGGGCCTGCTTTGTGCTAAGTACCATGTCTGGCGTCTTACTATGTGATATGGAAGGTGCATGAAGTCTGGACTAAAACTCAGGTTCAAAGCCTGGCTCTGTAATATCTACTTCATTAAGTTGCCTCGAAGATTAAATGCTTGGCAACCTGACGCATAGTAGGTGCTCAATAAATACCAGTTTCCCCAAATGTATCATTGCATTGAGTCACAATGACAACTGACAAGTAGTACTGTTATCCCCATTTTATAATTACACAGCTAATCATTTGGTGAGCCTGCCTAAAAACCCATCTGTCTACAGCCTGTGCTCTTTCCACCGTAGGATGCTGTTTCGTTATCGTCTAATTTTGAGTAGGATTCCATTCTGGATGATTTAGCCAGGTTGGGTTGCAAATGCACCGTCAAGAGCTGAATGAATTGATTTAAATGCTGAAAATGACATAGACAGAGTTGCTTAGTGGTACCCATTCATAAATTGGGGAATAGCTGCCTGATGCAGTGGTTTACATTTCATGAGTGTTTATGCCTAGCTCCTTGTTGTTGGAGGGTGGGGGGCAATAATTACTCAGGTTGTCTGGATGCTTCTTGGGTCTGCTTCTTTTATTATATTTTTGATTTATCATATTTTATAATTTAAGAAGTAGTCTTACAAAGTAATTTAATTAGAAGTTTAAAAGAAGGGAATGGCAAGGGCACAGTCCTACTTTTCACCAGTTACAGTTCATGATTTCTGTGCACTCTGATTTCGGCAGGACTGTTGCCCTGGGACGTGAAGAAGCATTAAAGGCCTGGTATCAGTAGCGAAGTACTATTGTTAGTGTTGTCAGTGTTTTGCCTTTCTCGTTGGAGGGGGATCATCCTGGCTGGACTGGACAGAAACGGAATAGAAAGACAACAGTGGTGCCTTTTTCTTTAAACTTGTAACTTTACAGTAGGCTTCCCAAGCAATGAGAAGATCACTTCTTTGCTCTAATTCTTAAAGTAGCATTTAAATGACTTGTCATGATTCGGTGTTTTAGCATTGTCACCAGCTTTACTTCATGCTACACTTCAGTTTTTCTATCACTCTTCTCATATTGGTACCACAAAGGTACTGGCCATTTTTCTCATATTCCTTTTGCTTCAGAGAGTGTGTTCCATAATTTAAGAGCTGGGCAAACCCCAACACTGGAATTATCTGCTGAACTTGGAATTATCTCTCCCTGTTTGACTTCTCCATTGTACTTGATATGGCATTGATTGTAATTTATAGTACATCTGCAAATCCCCTGAAGTCACTTTTGTAATTTTTTTTGCAAAAAATAGTTTGAAATTTTGGTGAATTTCAAGATGTATCATCAATCACTTTATAATGAAGCAAATAACAAGCAAAAATATAAATTCAGCATAATGGGCCATATTTCATTGCACATCAAAGGCATTTTACATCAAACTGACCTTAGCTTGAGGTATAGACCCTTGTCATAAAATCAGCTAAGCTCTCCCTAGAGACAATGTTTTTCTTTTTCTGTTGTGTTCCAACAGCCAAGTCTCTCTTTAAGTAGCACACCCAGAAAGAAGAACGAAGCATTATTCTACGTAAATGGTGATTCAAGCAACAACCCCTTTCGAAGGCCTTCTCTGTTTCAGGCCTTGATTGTAGTTGTCATTTCGAAATTCTATGGCCATCCTCATTTTATAAATGATTAGGATCAGCATGAGTAAGTAACTTGTACAAGATCACCAAGAGGCAGAACAGGGATATGGTCCATCTCAAGTCCAGGTCTGTGCGCTTCCACTATGAAGACCCTCCCTGATACTCACTCTCCCCACTGCTGACATGGATCTGACTTCTGATAAGGCTGGTGAGAATAATTTGTGTCATGGATTTATGCCCTGCCTTATTTCAGAAAGGACTTAAGACAGGGGTGAAATACAATCATGTTCTCTGCACAAAAGGGTTTGTATTGCACAGCCCCAGTTTAAAATCCTGGGACCCCTACTTGATAGCTGTGAGAAACTTGTTTCCTCGTTAGTAAAAGGGAAAAATACTGCCTAACTCCTCGTGCCGTTGTAAGAACTGCGGGAAGCAACAGTAAAGCTCCTGGCATAGTGGCTGGTATGAGTAGAGATCATAAATCTCAGTTCCCTCTTCCTTCTAGCCTATCTTTTGACCATGAATTGCCTCTCTTTAGGTGGTAGTCCCATTTGAAAGCAAAGTAGGTCTATTTCCCCGCCCCCCCCAATTACTGTCAGGTTTAACCATTATTGCCCCCATGTGTGAACAACCATAGGTGCCACCCCAAGCTTTAGAAAAGGTTTTCAGTGACCACATCCATTTTGCTACAGAAGATGGAGTTATATAACCTTCTTGGGATGAAGCTTGAGTCTTGATCTTTACAGGGTCCTTTGCTGCTTCTTGATGTATGTTAAGATACAGATAATTAACTGACATTATTTTATAAGACTACTGAATTTGTACACTTATAGCATAGTAATCCTACACAATTTGTGTGCATCTGTAACATCCATCTCATTCATTTATTTATCTACAGAGCATTTTAAAACACCCACTATTTGCCAGGCACCATGCCAAGAACCTATGTGTTGATAAGAAATGAACATAAGGCAGGCAAGGTTGTTGCTTTCTAGAAACTGACAATCTTGAAAGGGGGAAAGAGATAGAGGTGTAAGTTAATGCTTGTAACTCAAAATGATATGTGCTATATTGAATAATATTAAAAGATCTAATACATCAAAGAATATTTCACACATTTATAACACTAAATTCGTATCTTCCATCTCAAAAGTAATATTAATAACAAGCTTAAATATAATGTATGTGTTAAGAAACTAAATTTATAATACCTATGATTAATATCTGAATAGAAAAATATTTTCATGAAATAGTATCATTGAAATAAGAAGTTTTTCTGAGCTTTCCCCTTTGTAAGAACAATGAAAGGACAGAGACATTGGGACAGTCACTAAATTGGCTTTGTTAAATGATCCCAACTTCATGAAAAAAGACTTTTTTCATTTAATATTAAAAAGGATTTTTTTCTTTAACAAAGAAAATCATATCAACAGACATGCAAACCAAAGATAAAGTACCAATATTTGGGTACAGTTTAACTTTTGCAATTATTGTTTAATACCTTCTCATACATAAAATCAGCTGCACGTTTTTCTCTCCCTTTTATTCTTGGCTTTCACTTATTAATCTAGATGGTCATAGAAGGGTTCATGCGAAGTAACGAAGGTAGTTGCATGGAAAGAACAGGAGGAAAGTGTTTTAAATAAGACCCTTTCAAAGAATATAAGGAAAATGTATTTATCAAACCAAGAAATTTTAGAGTTACAATAATACAAGCAGTTTTGGTTTAGAAATCACAACTAGAGAATTCGGTGGGAGGTTTCGAAATGCACCTGAGGAATTTTTCCCCCCTCATGCATGATGAAGAAAACATCAAGAAAGGTTAAGTAATTAGTCAAGGCCAAACCAATAGGTGACTGGGACAACAACACCCACTTGTGAATAAAGACTTTCAAGAAGGAAAGTCAGAACACACAAAAAAGCGTATCGTGAATGTGAGAAAACACCAACAGGGAAGAGGAAACAAATAGACGTGGCTCAAAGAAGTTCTCAGCAAATGGTGTGGCACGCCGCTTCCTTCACACTCCTATTTTGATGTTTAGTCTTCATCAGGAGAGCTGATTGTAACTGACATTTGCTCAGAGCACCTAAGATGACATGGTTCAAATGACTCTGATGCCAGTCAAAGAGGATGACAAGAAACCCTTGTTAAAAATACTCATTTACTTGTTAACAGAGTTTTTCTATACACTTTTTTAATGCTGCCCTCTAGGATTCATTTTTATTTATTTCCTCCTAAGATTCCATATCTTTTATGACAATCTTCTCATTCATCTTGCCCAGAGATGAAAGAGCCTGGGGTTTCCTGACATTAGTGCTTTTAAGATATGCTCTATTACCTGGTTTTGAGCAGAAGTCAAAGGAAAAGATAATATATGAGTACAGGGAGACCTGAAGCTTGACAAAGGATCTCCCTCTGTCTGGAGAGCAAGAATACCTCTTCCTCATTAGGAATAAAAGCCCAGAAGCCACGAGCTGACATCAGCCCCTGCCACCCCAGCCTTCTTCAAGTTGTCAAAGTACACAATAGCCCTATAGTGTCTGAAAGCATGAATACTTCTCACACCCAATAATGACCTACTTTTCTGGTCATCTTTTTGTTCTAACACAATGCCCAGTATGTGTTCATGTAGTAAAATGTACCAATCAGCTATACACCTGCATATACGACTATAAAATCTATTAACTGCAGATCCTGTGAAAAGGCGATGATGGCTAGTGCTATTCCAGGCATTGCACTAAGGGTTTCACCTGTATTATTTCATTTAAACTTCACAGTAGCCATATGTTGGAACACTAATAATGTAAACCATTAACAGAAGAGGAAACTAAGGCTTAGGAAGGAAGGAGGCAAAAGTTTGGGTAAGCAGATACCAAAAGTCTTGCAGGCACTGAACCCACATTCGAAGTAGAAGAAAGTTCTATTCAAGTATGGGAGACAAAGAAGCACTTAGACAGCAGGCTAAAAATGCCCTTTTATCCACACACAATTGCCTTAAGTCTGTAGATGCAGTTTCTTATGATGGGTTATTAAAAATAACACTCAGTATTTATAGGTAAGGCTCCACAGATTATTAAAATATTTGAAACGTCCCCCACAGGTTGGTAAAAGTGCCCTGGCCACGCTGGCTTCTCACTCAGGATGCCCTTGGAATAGTGAATAAAGAGTTCATGCTCTGCTTTGCAGAAACCTGCTCTCACTCTGACTAGTTGACGCCTGTGCCAGTCAATCTCTCAAAGCCTTCCCTCCTGGGCACGGCCAGTGGCTCCTACAGGGATGCCCACAGATTGGCTGGTCCTCATCTCTTCTGAAGCTATGGGAACTTCAGCCACCATGGGAATTTGGTTCCAAGGGAGCCCAGGAGAGACAAAAGAACCTGGAAGGGTGGGCTGGCTTGTGGGTCAAGAGCGGGTGCTACAGTAGATGTTAAATATTTTAAATATCCTCTCCGATTGGGAGTGTAGGATGGAAATGCAAGTATTGATAAGATGAGGTATTCCTTATTTAATAGAATAGGGTTCTCAATCACACTTATAATGGGATCCACAGGAAAAAGAAAAACTTGCTTCCAAATGCAAACATGAAATTTAAGGTAAAACAGTCTAAACAATTCTCAAAAAATATTAACAAGAATATTGTGCTATGCTGAAGAGATCACAAAATAAATTCACCACAAGTGAAAACAGACTATGGTGTCAGAAACTCTGCCACTTTGGGTGAAGATATAAAAGAGATAAAATGCTTTCACAATTTGTTATTTTTTTGGGGGGGAGGTCAATATTAATCATATTCCTAAGTGATAGGAGAGTCCTTGGTAGAGATTTTAAGCTTAATAAAAAAAGGGTAAAGTTCTTAAATCCAGCAAAGTTCTGATTATTCATCAGCCAGAACAGCTTTCTATCACCCCTCCGTTTTTGGGGGGAGTAGCTGTGTAGCAGGGTACTTATGCTGAAGAAGAAGAAATGACAATCAGTTGAGAGTAAGATATTAGCACAAACCTCCCAAATTCTGGGTAGCTGATCTATAGAATAAGCTTGTAACAATTTATGCATTTTTTGACTCTGAAGCTCAGTGGTGGCTCTCTGCCATGTTTGAGCTTGCTTTATCAGGCACTTGACAATGTGTTGAAAAGAGGTTTGCTGAGTTATTTGTGTCCTTGCCTTTTTTTCCACACCAGCAAGTAAGTTCTTAAGGGTTGAGATAGCATTGGCACTTAAGTATCCATTGGATGGACTTGAATTTATAGCACCGTTTCTAAGAAAACTGCATTTTGAGCTCAGGCAACTAACTTATAAGCAAAGTTCTGGGCAAAAACTATATTCAGGTAAATTGGTTACTACTTGAAAGTATTATCATCTTCAACTGAGTAAGTCAACTTTATTTTTTATTTTTTTTTCTGAGTAAGTCAACTTTAAATCAAATACCTCTTGGGATTCTTGAATGGATTATCTACTGCTTTTGTACTTCTGAATTTTTTGAAATTATGTAATGAGCTCTTGACCCGGTTACCACTAAAGATTAAATTACATCGGAGTTCCCTCTTCAAAGGCCCAAACAAAGAATTCCTGGACTGTCACATGAATTCTTCTGAACACAGTCCTCTAAAATACAAGAAATGTTAATACTATAATTCACAGTAGAGCTCTGCAATCTTTAATGTAATAAAATGCAACCAAAAACTCATATGACTGGAAGAATATTGCTGTCTAGTGTTGAAATGGATCATTTAAAAAATTGGAACTAAGTGCTGAACAGGGAAATCCACAATAAAAATGGCAGCAGTAAAGGGAAAAAGCAGCTTTCATAAAGAATGTCAACATTTCCTTTCATATGGATGCTTCTGCTAAAATATGTTAATCTTATCATTTTGATTTACTGGTTTTGCTTAATATTTACAAAAGGCCAATCACGTTGAATTTTACATCCTGTAGGAGACATTCCGCGGATTTTTAGTATAATCTCCACCCCTCAAAAAAGAGGGAAAAAATTACTGATTAATGGTTGTGGCCAGGGATATGAGTACCAGAAAAATGAGACAAGATGGTAACACACTCCCTTTGTAAAGCACAACTAGAACTTTAAAAGGTGGCAATGAATCTTATTCTACACATGGAAAATATATACGTGCCTGAAGTGTGTGCAATCGATCTACCTCTGCTTCAGGATTTCTAGGTATTTTGGAGTAGTTTTTGAATTAAGACACATTATCCTATCAAGCAGTGGTGGTGTGTCGTCCCCCTAAAAGCAGTTGTCCTTGACCATTGACCTGAGAAATAGCTACATGAAGTTCTTTGCTGGTTACTGTCAAGACAGTGAAGAGCCAAGGGACCTCCTAAAAATGCAAATGGAAGAAATCTTCTGCAGCTTTCAGTATCATTCATTCATTCTGGAAAGAGTTATTAAATCCCTAGAAGTAGCTGGGCTTCACCTGAACAGCCAGTCTGTTTTCATCTCATTGACATTACAGGTTCTTTCACTGATGGCATCCCCCTTTTTTGTATAGACTGCTAGAAAGCTCAGGCCAAGTCTGACAAGGACACAAAACTTTATGGCACATATTTTCATAAAAAACAAAACTAAACTAAACTAATCTCAACCCCTGCTGGTTTCATTTTACTGTAAGTTAACAGACGTTTAGTGAGCATGAAAAATGAACCAGGTACTCTACTTGGGTTTTCTTTTTCTTTTTCCAATTTCTATATTTAATAAAGACAATTTTCATATTTTATATTCTTTTCTAAGCAATCGAATATAGAATACTAGACTCCTAATTTTTAAGGGTACAGATTGCAGCCATAAGACCACACTTCTCCAAACTAGAGAATTAACTTGCCTCAATTCCTGGCAAGAAAGATGGTTTTCTATAAATTCCAATCACATCATATGGTTTGGTGCAAAATGAACTATCTATATGCATGAAGCTAATTGCTTAATAGCCCTTCTAACATATGCTTTCTGAAAAAAAATGTACACACACATACACATACAACAAATGTACTGGGTGGAATCCTTTGCTTAAAGGTCTCTGGAGTCTTAGCAGAAAGTTGTAAGCAAACCAAGAAACTTGCATACAAAATTATTCATTTATTCTATCCTTTGAGTCGAGTGTAAGTCAGGAAGAACTATTCATCTTGGAAAACTATCTATTCTTTCTTTTAAAAGCAGTTTCCTCAGGTAAGCAAACATGAAATGTGTCAAGTTTTTCTTGAAGGATACTAAAGATGCACCTTCCTATATTTTGAAATTAATGGCAAGCATAACAGGATCAGAAATCTTTATCTGAAAAGTCATCACGGAAGCAAGTTGCCTGCTCAAAATTCTTAAAAGTTGAATATAGGTAACATACTACCATAAGTACAACTGGGAAGTCATTATAAAAAAATATAAATGCATTCTTTTAAAATAATACTCCAAATATGTCTAGATATAGAAACTATTTTTAAAATAATTTATTGTCCTTTTGATACAGTGATATTACAAAATTTAATGCTCTACTTTTAAAAGACCCTGCCTAGGAAGCTCCGTCAGAAGTCAAGATTCAACGTCTCTGTTATAGAAAAATCATCTCCCTCAAAGTTTCATGCAGAAAGCAAGGTAACTTGTATCACGGAGGTGAGAACTATCTCTTAATCATTTCTGTATCCTAACTGAATACCTGACACAGTGCTGGAAAAATCTGTAAGAATTTGATAAACAGCATTGGTTGAATAAATAAATGAATGAAATGGTCAAAGGCAATGTTAGAGATAGAAGGGAATATTATTTTTTCAGAAAACTGAGGTCATAGTTGAATTAACTGCCATTTATTTTAACTTGTGGCTGAGGAGAAAAACAGTAAGGACTAGAACCCAAATTTCTTGACTCCTCGATCAATTATTTTCCATGTCATTATTTTATTTTATTTTTCTAATGTAATTCAAGGATGACAGATTACCAAGCTTTTATCTGGATAGTCCTATGCCATAAAAAAGAATGGAGTAACTACAACACATTGGCTGAATATAATTCAGCAAATAGCTGAATATAAATGACCTTGGAGAAGAAGATCCTCTTTGAATAGAACAGGAAAATGCTGAGTGGGATGCAGGAGGAGAATGGGTATATGATAGAAGAAAGAGGAAAAAAACCCCACATCTCATAAAATGAGGGCAGGAGGGCTTGAAGAAGGGTAAGGGTCTGACAATGTGATGCTATTACAATATAGACTCCAGGCAGTTGGTTTAATGCAAAATGATTCCCTAAGAATTAAAGGTTGAGCTCTTCAAAGGGGAGATGCAGTAGAGTGGTTTCTCTTTCCCCCACTGGAGAAGTATTGGCCTCCTCAAAGGAAATAAGTTAGATTTCAAGCAATGGGGAATTTAAGCCAAATGCCCAGAGGTTCTCTAGAGAACAAAGAAAGAAAGGATAGAGGAGAGAGGTTTTGAATAACAGGTGTCATGGTGGTACAGTCTGAAGGGCGGTTAGGTTTCCAAAACCAGGAAGATGACAGTATTCTAGGGCTAGCATGGCAAAATGGAAGGCAGTAAGATGTTTTTTTGGTGTTCTTGCCTTGTGTACTAGCCAACATCTACCTAGGTTAAATTAAAAGAGGAAAAAATTTAATTAGTTCAAATTAGACACTAGATAATCAAAGATTTGACATTCCTTGATTAGATCTTACCCTTAAAAAATGACTAATGTGGAAAAAGATTATTCGAAAGTATCAATCCATTAAGATTTTTGCAAATAGATGAGTTTTGTATTGATTAATTAGGTATTTTTTTAGTCAAATATTTATTGCATGCCTACTATGTATCAAGTATTTTGCTGGGTCACTTGGCTGGCTCAGTCAGAAGAGCATGTGACACTTGATCTCAGGGTCCTGAATTCGAGCCCCACGTTGGGTGTAGAGATTACTTTAAAAAAAAAAAGCATTATCTAAATGTTGGAAATATAATGGTGAGCATTGCTCTACGCAATGTAGATAGTATTCTAATTGTACACTGTAAAAGGAAAAGAAAAATAACAACAAAACTATATCTTCTTAAAGCAAGTCAGTACTTATTTTATGCTGGGAAATGTATATTTGTTACATACTAGGATAACATGATGGCTGCTTTATTCATCCATTTAATTGAGAGAGAGAGAGAGAGAGCACACATACAAGTGAGTGGGGTGGAGGGCGAGGCGGGAGGAAGAGGGACAAGCAGACTCCAGCCACTTGGAGCCCAGCTCGGGCCTGGATCCCACCACCCTGCCAAGATCACAACTTCAGCTGCAATGAAGAGTCAGGTGCCCAACCACTGAGCAACCCAGGGACCCCATGACGGCTACTTCGAAATCCAAAGACAAAAACTCTTTTTTTCTGATTATATATTATAATTGAAGAAAGAAGCTGGAAATTACAAAAAGTATAAAGAAGAAAATTAAAATCGTCTGCAATCATACCAACACCCCCCCCTTTTAAAATTATTTATATCATTCTGGTGTAATTCCTACCAGTTTGTTTTGCAAATACACACTTGCATATGTATTTTACCAGACTAAACTCATATTGTATAAATATTTTCAATTTTTTCTTTGTTTTTTTAAGTGGGCTCCACTCTGGGGCTTGAACTCACAACCCTGATCTCAAGACCTGAGCCAAGATCAAGAGTTGGATGCTTACCCGCCCAGATGCCCCTAATTTTTTCTATTCTATGAGCATGAGTAATTAAAATTTCTTGAAAATTATATTTAATGTCTGAATTCTATTGTATCATTCTTTTTTCTTTCCAGATTCTAGCCAAATCTATCATTCACTGAATAATCCATCCTATCTACATTATTAGCAGCTTCTGTCATATCTGGTTCATAGAAATGTAGGGTTAATTTTGTGTTTATCTCTTTCATTTTACTAATCTGGCTGCAGCTGTACCATGTCATCTTAAACATTGTATTGCTGGAAAAATATTTTCATATTTAATAGGTCATATCACTTATCAATATTTTGAATACTGTCCTTTGCTATTTCGAATCCTAAACACTTTAGATTAATTTCCTCACATTTCTAAGATAACCCCCTAACACTAGAATTCTGACTGATGTGCTAAAGTTATACCTGAACGTTAAATGCCATCTTTACAATATTCCCATTCAGAAGCTTTAGTCTTGTATGTTATACAGGAAAGTTTTGTAATTCCTTCCAGACAGGGGTCTTGTGCAATTTTTAAGAATATAACCAATTATCTTATAATTTTGATTATCATATGAACTCCCTCTTTCCTACCCCCAAATCAAGATATTATTGGTGGATGAAAAATTTAAAAATATATTATTTATATTGTATCCTGCAATTTTAGTTAATTCTCTTTTTAGTTCAAGTAGTTTGCCAGTTGATTCCCTGGGATTCTCCATGTGAGAATATACTCAACACAAATGTACACTGACTTAAGGCAAGAGTCTGCAAATGTATTAGAAAAAGTCATATTATATAAGGCCATTCCTATTATCCCAATTTACTATATCCTTCTGAAACAGGAAGAGTAAGCCCTGGGCAATTTTAGGTATATTTGACCTAAATTATATTGTATGTGATTACACATTTCATGTAAGCGATAATTGGCTCTTCTTTTTTCTAATAAATCTTAGCAGTTCAGTGCCTTACTGAATTGTCTAGAACTTCCAGAATAATCTTAAATTATAGTGCTATTGCTAGGCGTCTTTGACTCGTTGCAGGTGTTGATGTGGACTGTGTCTGCTATGTACGATATAGAGGCTGTTTCCTGGGCACATTTGAAAGGCCCTCATCAAGCATAACCAACGAATAGTAGCTGCAGTAACATATTAACGCCTAATGGTACTGGGAAGACACTTCTTTGTTTCCCGAAGTAATGTCTGGATTTATCAGGATGTTCAAACAAGCTTCCATGCTAGAAGTGCTCAACACAAATACATTTTCACTTAAGGCAAAAGCCTGTAACTCTTTTAGAAAATGTTGTATTATTTTAGCCTGTTACCTTGACCCAACTTATATTCTTTGGAGACAGTGTAGTCTAGCCTTAAGCAATCATTGGGTGTGTTTCAGCACTAAAACAGCTTCTGAATATCATTTAGAGCTCAATGAATTTTATCAGTATTTGCATTCTTTGGTAAAGAAACTTTCTCTAAGATCACATGACACAATTCAATCTAATAAAATTTTTACATGATTTTCAGTACCTGGTCATTCAGTGACAGGCCAAGTTTTGCTCACAGGCTGATCCAGTTCAGCACTCACAAATAACCAGCACAAAGAAATACTTTATTTCTTCTTGGCTTTAACCAAGTCAATGTCCTGAGAGAGCGCGCGGTGCTAACATACCTGAGCACTTCAGCGAGAAAGATGGAAAATCACTTACGGGCTCAAATAAAAAGACTGCTTTAGGGGAAAAAAGAGTCTGGAAAAATCTGTCGTGGGTACATAGCTCTGCTGAGCAATTCTTTTCCAAGTCTGTGGGCAAATGAAATACAATTTTCTTCCACTTTACATTATGGGAATAAAAAGGAAATATTAAGAGGTTTTTTTTTTTTTTAAATATACATATCTCCAAATTTCTGTAGGTAAAGATTGTTAGTAGTATCTCATGTGTTTCAAATGTATAATTATTTGATTCAGATGCCTTCTTATTTTCTAAAATTCATTTAAGCAATTTGTGCTCTTTTTCTGCCAAAGATTTCATTAGATTCACAAACAGAACAATATAACACGTTAAACAAGGCGTGGTAATCTTTTTCAATCCCACTGTGGAAAAATGTATAAAAAAGGCAAATTATTTCTAAGCACTTCCAGGGTGCCACTATTCTCCATTTGACCCATGTTAAATATTCTCATTACAATTACTTCAAATGAATACAAAATCTCAATTTAATCCCAACCCTAGGGAAATGAAACATACCGCTCGGAGATGAAAGGCCTAATGTTACCTAGTTATCTGAATGCACTGCATGTTCTTAACATGGATCATAAGCAAACTGTATTTTAATAACTCAAATCATTGCACATTCACAACAATATCTAGCTACCAAATAAATGTCATAAACCTGATAATGCAGAATAAATAAACAGAAACCTGCATATTTTAACTGTTGAATTCAGGATGGAGTCCCACATGGTTCATGTCGATAATTCTCAAAACTCTTAACTTTCTCTTAGTAACATAACCAATTATATTAATTACTCGGTAGGAGTTCATTGACAATGAAATCTAGGGCATAGCTTTTTGATTATCTAACAGCACAATTTTTGTTAATGTCAGCCATCTCCTTGTTATCTTTTAAAAATTCTACTTTTGCGTTAATTGTCAGACTCTTGTGTAGTCTTTTGGTGAAAATTTTACATTATGTTTTCAAAAAGGAGACCTGATTTCAATTAACATTTCCTTGACAAGGTATAACAATATTGTACATCTAAATTTTTATTTATTTTCCCTTTCATTGTTGGCAGTCCCCTAAGCTTGAAAACATTTTTCTTCTCTCTGATTTGACATTTGGCAAACATCAATCTTTCTTGTACTTAAATGCACCATGGTTGACAGGCTGCTTTGTTCAAAAACTTCAGCTTATATACTGCCTTAGTATGCCAAAATTTATTTCTTTATTCACAGCATGATCAGTTACTATCATCCCATCTTCAGAAATTAAGTAGGTAGCCTGAAAACAAATTTAATTTCCTGACAAATTTGATTAGATCAAAGTCCAACTGACTAGGGAAGAAATTTAGAAATTTATTATTAAGCACCTTTTTAGTGTTTCTTCTGTAAGAGTATTACGTCTTAAAAAGAAGATTCATTGGATAAATATTCCAGTGTTCTTAAAATATTATAAGGAAAATTTGCTTCCAAATAGGTCTTGCTTGTTTAAGACACAATTTTAATACTGTTTGTCTTTAAATAATTTGGGGCCATATGAAATTTTTAGGACACAAATTAAATTCTGAGGTTTAGACTTCATGTTTTATTTTTAGGAAGGTATGGTCTTTTCTGGGGGGGGCAGAGAGGATGGGTCATGCCCAAAACTATAGATAAGAACTTTTAAGAGAAAAACCTTACCAAAATACAGCGAAAAGAGTCATTCGTTTGCTGTATATGTGATCGAATATTTTTAGATATTTGCTCAGTTCTACACATTCTTTTCTTCTTTCCATCAGTGGGAAGATATAGCAAACCTTTTCCAAATATACAAAATTGAAAAGAAGAAAGGAAAAATAAAATCTTAAAACAACAACCACATAACAACGTAACTACATTGCAGTGTTGCTTGAGAAGAAGTTTCCTGTTTGATGATCCAAAGAAATAGCTGATATGTCTTTCTGTTTTTGTTTCTGTCTCTCAGTGTGTGAAAGAGCACCAAAGGAGGAAGGAGAGAGCAGGAGAGACAAATATCAGTAATGCGAACATTAGAACGTATCGGGGAAGGGTAAAGGCTGCAAATGTAGATGCAAAGATCAGAGTAAAAATTATCCCCAAATTTTATTCAAAAGCACTCATGTATGTGACTTCATAAATGAAGGAAATAAAAGGCTTTAGTGACCAGAAACAAAACAAAACCCTGTGCCTTTTATACTACCGAGACTGATTTTTTTAAAGAAACAGTAAATATGTGTAGAATGTTTCAGACTCCACTTCACTTCAATTAGTGCTGGTCTTTTTCCTGGCTTACGATTGGTCCTAAGATTTCTATCAGAATATTATCTACGCCATTTTAATCAGTGTTTCTGAAACTGTCTCCTGTGTTGGAGAAATCTGGAATCGTCAGGGTGTATTTGGTTCATTTGTATTTGCCAGGGCATTAGGAAAACAAATAGTGCTGTTTTGCTCTCAGTCATAGGGCCGACAATCGATCTTGAACGGGATAGGTCTAAGTTACCATGTCCTCTTCTTGGCTCACTGAACGCTATTGCACAGTTGTTATTAAATAAAGCTTGGTCGGTTCCTTCTTTCAATATGATTACATAGTCTGTATCTATAAGAACTTTTTAAAAAGAGTGATCTTTTCAAAACTTTAGCTTAAAGCTTCTATTTGGTTCATGGGATCACACTCTAACTTTGAACCGAACTCTAGGTTTCCAGACGTTTGTGGTGTACAGCATCTTCTCTTGTTTATCAACCAACAAACACTGAGCTCTCAATATGTGTAAGGCAGTTGGCTAGACACTGGGAATTTAGTGGCGTCAGTCAGTTATAAATTGACAAATTTATAACTAAATGTAAAAGCCTTTAAGTTTTTATGCTTTTGTAATTTTTTCACAGTAACAAATTCACAAATTCAAAAAAACCCCCAAAACCAACAAACAATGCTGTTAGATAATGTATCCTAAATTTTAGTTAGGAAAAAATGGTCACTACTTTTAAAGAATTTACAATACTTTCTAAATAAAATACAAAGTAACCTGGAGGTACTGTCAGACAGTTTTATACATAGTATTTAAATACATAGCAGGCTTTCAATAGTAGGGGTTGATATCATTTTAAAAATAAAACAATGGCAAGAGAAGTTGGGGAATGATTCAAACTATCATTTTTTACTTTGCAATTGCAAAAGCATTTAAACAATGCAAAAGTATACACAGTAAAAAGTGAAGACCTCTTTCCCACTGGATTTCATTTATTTCTACTAGTGTAAATGTGATTGTGGGATGGCGTCAAACATTTGTGAGGACAGTACATTAACTTTACTATACCGGCAGTAACCCTTCCTCAAATGACTCAATTTCAAATTGAGAAAATGAAATATAACTAGAACTTGAGTCATATCATTCTGTCCTTATGTTCACACTTATATTAGAACATAATTTTAAACAAATCTATTGGGGGTAGACATTTATGCAAGAGGCAAATGTATAGAGTCTTTAAGACTACCCCTTCCCTCTCTGCCTCCCACAGGAGGTGATACTGGTGAAGAACCGTTACTTCATTCACTTCTGGAATCCTATCTTTAACTTACTAACTGCTCCAAAAACTGTTCTCAGCTTTAAAATCCTCAAGATTGAACTGATGGCTTGGTCAGAAATCAGATAAGTAAACACAAAGACTTAGAAAGAAAAATGCCCATCATGTAAAATAAAGTATCAACTGAAAGGTAATTAATGCTATAATTCACACATTGATATAATTAAATGGATACATGGTAACTGAATAAATTACTTAATTTGCCAGTTACTGTAGAAATTAAAGTATTAAAATTCAGAAGTCAGAGTCCCTGTGATATCATTACACAATAAATATTTGGAATATTTCCATCTATCAATAATGCCATCTGTCCTATCCAATACAAATGGACTACAACCCATATGGACCCTTTCCCCATTGATTACTCTGATGAATGAGATAGCAAAACCACTCATGAAACCATCATATTATATGACACTGTCATTAAAAAGATATGGAGAAAGGAAAAACACAAGATGATACTTAATTTGAAACTGTCAAGTCAATTTAGTAAAGTTTTAACAACCAACATTATGATCCTAAAAAGTATCAGCATGTTGAATAATATTATGTCAGTCTGTACTCTCCTAGCACCTTCAAAGAAAACCAAAGAACCAAAAAATTTCTGGAAAGAGTATAATAGCTTATTATGATACGTTCGTATTAGTAATTACTCCAGGAAGAATATACTCAAATATCCTTTCAGGCATAAGTAATTAAATTAAAAACACTTTTCTTTCACTTTATAGAAAATTATAAAATCATCATTTAGCTTCTGATAGCAAGTCATTTTTAAAACAAAAACTAGATACATTCCTTATATCTTAGAATGCTGGCCATAAATTTCAGCTCTGCAAAATGATTTTTCCCAACCTTATTTTCTTCTTAGCTATAAATGCATTCTCTTATAACAGCAAAATAATTACATACAATGATTCTGTAGCAAATTACTGTAAGCAGTACCTAAACTGACATTAGCTAAGCAGGAAACTAAATACCACTAATACTCAAATTTTCAGCTTGATATGGTAATTTACATTACATTTAGTTGTAAAGTGGGTATGGTTGGCATGCTTTGAGATCACCTTTATTTTTCAAGATCTGTAAAGATGACCAGTATTTATTTTGCCCCTTAGCCTCACTGAAAATATGGTACAATCTTCCCGTGGTGCATCTTTTTGAAAATTGGGACTTAACATCTGCGGATAAGTGAGAAGAAATACATGATGAATAAATATTTTTATTCTATATTAAAACTGAAGCTTAGCTTATATAATTAAAATTTTTATATCATCTTATTTTTAGTTCGCACTGAATACCAAACGAAGCCACTAGGGGCGTGGGGGAGGGGGAAATCTGTGAAATAGCTCAAATTCAAATGTGTCAGCCACAGCAAAAATAAAGCACAAATCCAGGAAATATTTTCCTTATCAGTTGGAAGCTCAGATATTAGAGCTGTAGAGCCTGTTAGATTCAGAGAAACTGCAAGTGTAATAATCAAGTAAGAGGGAGCTAGCACGGACTGCTGGCAAACTCCACCTTGTTATCAGGTGTGGCAGTGAGCAGACACCTTCATGGAGACAAGGCACCTTCAAAGCAAAGTTGGCCAAATCAGTAACAGCCAGCATCTAAGGAAATACATCCACTTCTACAAATATGAAAGCACATAAGTTTAAGACAGATTTCAAGTTCGGGATTATTATCTGTGACTGTACCAGTGTCACATGACTTTAATTGTATCTTTGCATTATAGTTTAGTATCTGGCAGTATGAGGCTTTCTTATTCATCCTCCTCTCCTTCCCTATATTCCTCCTTCTTCTCTAGTTTCTTCTTTTGGTAAAAATTTCCAGGCTATTTTTGCCTGCTTTCTTCTTCCGTATCTACTTCAGAATCGTTGTGTTAAGCTAATCGCTGTGTCTCAAGTCTTTGAGACTTGATTTTAATGAAATTAAGTTTATTTAAAAAATAAAAACTATTTAAAACCATGTATCTTTAAATCATTTCCATTCAGAAACATGCTGCATCTTTTCAATTTCTCAAATCTTCATCCCGCCATAAAGATTTACGGTTTTCTTTATAGAGGTCCTGAAATTTCTTACAGTTTTTTGATGCTACTGTGCGTATTGTCTTTTTTCCTCCATTCTCTTTTTAAATTGGTTACTGCTGATACTTAGAAAGTAAAAGATTTTTTCATAATTCCTTTTCAACTAGCAGCATGATGAAGCTCTAAACTTTCTAAGACTCTTGCTAGTTTTACTGGTTGTTCATGTCTCATAGATTTACTAGGTAGATAATAATACCACTGCAAGTAATGACGGTATTTCCAGTGTAACTTTTAATATTAACAGAGACCAGATTCTTGTAAATTCCAATCATCAGCTTAATCTATTATTTATTTTAAAAATCCATCATTTTCTGATGATATAATAGTATAAATAATGGTACATTCTAAATTCAGTATATTTCAGAAATGGCTTTTGATGTCAATGGGGTAAGTAGGAGTTACAACCTCAAAGCAGGGTACAGATGTCATGCTGAAAAACATCATCTCTGTTAAATATTTTAGAAGAGTGGATAGAAAAGGCCTTTTTCAAATGTCTTTAGAGAAATAAGATAAAATGTACCCCAAGTGAACAAAATATCAGAAAGATAAACTCCCATTTCCAGAAAGTACAGTATACCAAATGGACAGAAATGTTTCTAATCAGAGTATTTTCCACATTTTCTAAGAGCTCTGAGCTGCTCTGAAACGAGTCTTAACTTATTGCTTTGGAGAATTAAGATAAAGTTAGTGATGACTATAACTTTCTATTAAGCAATTTTCTTTCTCAATTGTGCACAGCCACTTACGCAGCAGAACATAACAGCTCAATCAAATCTTATTATGCCAGATTTAGTTCAAAGCGTTAAGAAATGCACAGAGAAAGACTTGATATTGTCTGAAGAAAACCTTTTCATAAATTGCTCTTTTGTAGACTAGAAAAAAAATAGATACTGTAGGTACCTTTTTATGTGTCGTTAAGTTCTTCGGCCAGAAATCCAGAGCAGTTGCAATGAACTTGCTGCCCGTGATGTAACAGTGAGCCATGAGAATGTGGTGAGGTCCAGTGCCTCTACGCGTGGCCTCCAGAATGTTCAGGGTGTGGTTTAAGGATACGGAAGCTTCTGCTTGTGTTCTACCACTCACAAGTTTCATTGTGCAAGGTGTTGGTTTAATTTCCCTCGCAAGGTACGAGACTTCTCCAACCTAAAACATGAGAAGGAAATAAAGGTCCGAAACAACAAAATATACTTCTCTCCTTATTCAAGCTATTTCCAAGTTTTTACTCAATGGGGAAAAAGAAGATAATAATAATAACGGTGAGTTAGAATTTGAGAATTAGAAGTAATGTATATAAAGTATTTGTTTTATAGAGTTTAGGCTCAGGGTGGCAATCGATATATGCTAGCCATCATTATTATTTCTAAATTAAGATTTCAAACCTAATAGGTGTAGCTCTCAGAAATTAACCACTGCATTTGTTTTACAGAGTGACAATAATATGAGGATGAGTAATCTTATACACGGAGCATTAAAAGAAAAAAAAAGCTCTTTGGGTATGTGTGATTAACACTTTTAAAATATTATATGTCTTAATGTCCTGGACACAGATATCACTAGGGTATTATTCATTCTTGAGAAACATCTGAAATTAGATTAGGAGAAAGACCTTGTTTTGATGCTGTGTGTCCCTCAAGGGTGGCACTGTGGTTCAATGGTATGAGGGGCTGTAGTGTTTGGGTCCTAAAAGAGGGTTTTTAATATGTCTCTGTAAAGTTGAAAATGGATTTGCACCTTTCTGTTTCAGAGACTAAAGGCGCAGTATTTTTGGCTCCTAACAGTTGATAGATAACATTTTTTCTGTAGATCATTCTCTATAATTGGACATGAATTATATGAGACCTTTTTACAAAGCATCTGCTTCCTTTTTCTGTCGAGACATCTACGAGATCTTGCTCCAAAAGAGCAAGGAGGATAATAAAGGCTCTTAACTCTTTGATTTTCATAAAAATTCTGCGAATTTTTTTCACTACTGGAAAAAGTAAACATATGAACATATATACTGTTCAGTATATAGAGATGCCAAATACAGAGTGGTGTTGAGTAAAAACTTTTTTTTTCCTTCCCCATTCCTGGGGTGTGTAATTTCTTTAATAGAGACTTTGCTGAACTTCCATCGCAACTAAAAATTCCTCAGTATTAAAGCTCAGTGAAAAGAAATCTCAGTGCCTGGAAGACAAGGCAATCAAATCATGTGACAGTCCCATATGCAACTGCAAATCTGTCCTCATAACTGTCTGTAGAGCTCACAAAAGAGTCACACATGTAGCTATTGGAAGAATATCTTACACAATTTGGCACACAAGTTCTAAGATTAGCAGCTGAAGAGGGGGAGGAGGAAGAGAGGAACATAATAGATTAACTGACACCCATCCACTATCTTTCTAAATTGTTCGGAATTTAAAAATATTATTTTGATCAATCTATATATACACCCACAAATTTGAAAGAAAAATGCAAAGCATGTTGTGGTTGAAAGAACAAATGGTTTTTTAAAACACACACACACACACGCACACACGCACACACACACACTATGAAGTATATGTCACTGAACAAGGGAGTCCAGCCAGCTCCCAAGTGGCATGATAACATGATGAAAAGCAATCCAGGATGCTGTGAATCAAAAAGGCATGGGTCTATTTTTAAAGAGGTCTGTGTCTCCCTACCCTGTGTGCCAAGTGTAGTTTTTCTGGAGAAGTCCAGCCTCCAAAGTAGGTGAGCTTCTAGATGTTCCAGGAGATAACTACCCAACATTTGACCGCCTTCTCCCTTTGTAAGTCTTGGGCTCTCCATGCATCATCCATGTTAATCACTAGGCAAACAGAAGAGCTGTCCAACTAGTTCACTTCCCCTATTCTTGAACAGATTGTTTGAGACATAATATGAATACTAATTAATGATAAAATATCTGTGAGTGTTTTGAAATATGGACAAAGATAGCACTTTGAGACAGGCGCCCAGATAGATCTTATGCAACAAGCCCCACTGGTCATATAAAGGGTCAGGGTACAACTCAGAGATATGAGAGCAAAATTGGCAGAGTTCTTGGCTCCAATACAGTGAGAGACTGTGGACTACTTTTTCGTTTTGTTTTTTGAAGGGGTGTTTCATTTTCTTTTTAAACTTTTCCCTCTGTTAAATTGGAAGAGTATAAAATGAAAACTCCCTTCACAGACAAATGGAGAGAAAAGCAGTCAGAATTCTGTTAAAGGTCAACTGGAGTAGATAGAGGAACAAGACTCCAACATGTCTGACCCAGGATTGTGGGTCTGGGCTCCGCAGCAAAAGAAGTACAAGCAGCTTGGGTCTGACCCAGTGCTCAGTGCCAGAGGCTGCCTCAGGCTCTCTGATGCAAGGGCTGAGGAAAGTCATTTAAAAGAATATGATCCCTCTTCAATTCTCATTTTACAAATAGTTCTCTTAGTCTCAGAGAAGTGTACCCACAGAGATATAGGAAATACAATTTTCTATTACAGAGAAAGCATATTATTAGATTCAATTATGAAGACGATTAAAATAATATCTTCTGTATTAAGAACCTAAGCTACTGCCAAAACATATTATCTCCCCTCCTTTCCTTCTAAAACTGAGTATTGTACTTTCTCCTTAAAACCTGTGTAAGTTGCCTCATCTGGTCTCAGAAACTTTATGCTTTAACACACTAGTCTTTGTATTCTTCCCTAATCTTGATAGCTAACATGAATGCTTAAGTAGTGCTTTATAATCTTGGGACTTCACCAATTGTAATTTGTTCTAATGCCAAAGAAAAGACAAGAGGATAATCCAAAATTAAATATAACAACAAAATAATTTATATTTGACCTTAGAGTTGTTTTTGAATTGAATTTTACCAATGGATGTATAAAGTATTAGAGAAATTCATTTGTCTCACTCAAAGAAATGACAATGTTTCATGAAAATCTGATGTGGGAAAGAATTAAAGTTGACCACAGTCTGTATTTCATGTTCACTCAGTCCGTATCTGTCTGAGAATTAGATATGGATTCCTACACTTTTCTGGAAGTAGATGATACTTTCCAAGACATGCTCAAGGCTTGCCATGTTCCAAACCTTCTTGGAGACATGAGAAATGATCAATTATTTGCATTTTAAAGGTTTTCTTGGAGTTCAACTAAATCTAGAAAGAAGAGAGATGTCAACAAATTTGTCATTATCAAATGAGATGCTGTTAATAGTAGTTACTTAAAATGACAGTAAAGTAAGTCCATAATAAAAAAAAAAGAAGATGCATAATAAAGACAATTCATTGTGGACATGAATTTTTATGATACCACACATTTTTATGCTTGTTTACATTTATTCATGTTTCTCTTCATAGGTATTCATCTTTCCCCCAACCTCCACAGTAGACCTGTTGTTAGTGTGTGAAGGGTACAGCAAGAACTTTCTTAAATACTTAGGAAAAAAAGAGATATGAAAATGCCTTCTGAGTTAATTGGGAAAATATACACAGTGTTCTGGAGCAGGTCTTTTCCTCGTGATTGATTGTTAGGGTTGGCCTGACCCCTTGACTTGAGACTTAACATTTCATACCGGGTCTCAGTTCCCCAAAGCCATCTCACCTAGAACTTCTCACCTGGACCTCCCTTTATGTCACACAGAGGTCCAAGGCTAACTGAAACACCCGCCCCTATATCTAGGCCCTGTGCCTGAGATAAAAAACCAGGCTGACTTGGATCTCTGCTTACCTAGATGGAAAGACAAACAATAAGCTTAGAAAAGACAAAGACTGTGTCATCTAATTCTCTTGTGCATTCCAAGTATCCTCATGGTGACGTTATGTTATCCAGTAAATACTAGAAAGGGTGTTATCCTCAGAAGTGACAGCTAGCATACCAATTTACATAGAGATACTCTGAATTTACCAAGAGTGCTATTAGAACTTTCGAGTTGGTTGGGTTTCTACCTTCTAAGTATATGAGAGTAAAATAGAAGTTAAATCAGTTTTATAAATAGAGTTGGCATATAGAATCATTAGGAGCAAGAAGTGTGTAGGAAAGGACTTTTACCTTCTCATGTTCTGTGGCTTAGGCCCTAAAACTTGCAATCTTCCTTGAGTCCTTTTTCCTTTTACTGCTCATTTTCTATCTCAGGAAATCCTGTCAGTTACACCTTCAAAATATATCCAGAATCCAACCACTTCTTACCAAGTTCCCTGTTACTGTCCTGATCCAAGTCACTATCATTTTTCATATGGATTATTGAGATAATTTCTTAATTGGTCCATCTGTTTCTACCCTGGGGAAAGTCCATGCTCAAGCCAGTGTCCAAGTGATACTCTTAACATACAAGTTACATCCGGTCAGTCCTCTGCTGAAAACCCTCTTGGCTTCCTATTTCACTCAGAGTAGAAGCCAAATTCCTTCCCCAGGTCTGTAAGACCTGGTACAATCCTTGGCCCTCTCCTTTTTACCTCTATGGCCTTGCCTTCTAGCATTCTCTTATAAATTGACTTTGCTTTGGTGACATTAATCTCCTTGCTACTTCTCAAACAAGCCTGAAACCTTGAACACTTCCACTTTATCATGTTCGTACTGGCTGTCTCCTTGGCCTAGATTGCCCTATGCTGGTGACCTCCTTTGCTAAATCCTTTAGTTCCTTCAGGTCTTTGCTCAACTGATGCCTTCTCAATGGGACCATCTGTGAGCACCCTATTTAATGTAACATCCCCTTCCCCCCTATATCCTTACCTCCATTCGCCATCTCCCTTACCCAGTCTATTTCTTTGTCTCCTCCTATTAGCATGTAAGTTCCATGAGGGCAGCAACAGAGAACCCAGCACATAGTGAGGAGTGTTCGATGAATATTTGCTAAAAGAATCCATTTCAGAAGCAACACAGTGAGGGGCACCTGGATGCCTCTGCCATTAAGCGTCTGCTTTCGGCTCAGGTCATGATCCTAGGGTCCTGGGATCGAGCCCCACAGCGGGCTCCCAGCTTGGCAGGAAGCCTGCTTCTCCCTCTCCCACTCCCCTTGCTTGTGTCCCCTCTCTCACTGTCTCTCTCTGTCAAATAAATAAAATCTCAAAAAAAAAAAAAAAAGAAGCAACACAATGAATGATAAGGGAGGGTTTTTGCCAAGAACAAATATTGAAAATCATGAAATACTGTAAAAACAAAAATACTGTAAAAATTGAACAAAGAATAGGAATATCCCTCTACTTCCAGTGGATTTATACAATTCCTTCACTTAAAATAAACCGAAAATTAAGGAAAAAGGCAAACCATACTTTCATGCTTTATTTTAGATGAGCACAGAGCACAAAGAAAATAGGTAACAACTAGGCGAGGCACTAGTTGTTATAGAATAAGAAGTGTTTGATTGAAAAAAACATTAGAATAACTAACAGTCTGATACAATAAAGGACTGACCTACACATGCTAAAAACAGTAAAATATGAAAATTTAATTCAGGATTACATACCACATATTAAGTGTCAACTGTGATCATTCCAAGGATATCTGAATAAGAGTTTAACCTGATATTAATGGTCGAATTTTATTTAAAATTTCTAAACTTTATCTTAAGGAAGAGTATAAATCAGTGTTTCACTTCTACCTAGTTTGAGTACAAATGAGTTCTGTAGAATCTGGGACATTATCCCCAACACCTAGCACAGGATCTATGTTATAAACACATAACAGGGACTCAGTAAATGCTTATTAACTAATAGAGATTGCACAAGTCAACATACTTCTTCAGTGTGGTAAATTCGTCTTGTTCCTTCTCTGTGTTAACTGTAGAGCTTCCAATGGCATCTCAGTAAAGGGGGAAAGCCAATAAAATATCTGTTGTATCTGCCTGTCTCATATATAAGTAAAGGCAATAAAACAGTGAGAATTGGCCAGCTTGCTCTTCTAAAAACTTATTATTAAATGATATAAATATATTTTCCTTCAGCCAGTAGGGTAATGGGCCCAAGATCAAGTGGGATATGAGGCAACCCCCCCCCCCCCAAACCACAGGCTTTCTAATCATGGAGGTACTAATGAAGCACAAGAGACAAATGGCTGATCCACACCAGAGGATTTTGTTTCAAGGTATCGCTTTGGTTCTGAGCGAAACTCCTCATAATTCTAATACGATGTAACTAAGAGTGACTCATGGAGCTTGGTGCTCAAACAGCCAAGTCCTGAGAATTTAATGTGTGACTTATTATAACACCAGTTCATGTGGTGAGTCACCAAAGAGGTGAATGTCTTTTACGCATGTTTGAGATGTAGCATGAGGGACTAGGAGTAGCTCTGCACAGGATGTTCTCTGTACCACTTGTCCACTTGGTAGAGATCATGAAAATCAAGAGAGTCCCTAACAAACTTAAATATTTGAATATCATATCTTTAACTCAACCTATATCCAGATGATTATCTGGGTGTCAGCCTAATATATGACTTTGGTGGATATTCTGCAATACCAGAGCACACAGATCCAACCAAGGATAAGCAGAGGCATACAACCCAAACCATTCATTTTGGCAGAAAATCTTTATGAACAGCAATAACTAACATTTACTGAGCTATTATGATGTGCCAGTTACTGTGCTAAGCATTTTTATCTGCATAATCTCATTTGATCTTCACACACCCCTTGGTAGTTACTATCTATTTTAAAGATTACTGCACTGAAACTTGGAGATCAGGAACTCGGTCAAGGTTACACAGGCAGTGCACAACACACTGGGACTCAAGAGTGGGGCTGTATGATGTGGAAGCCATTGCAGTCTTAACTACTGAGTCACATTACCTTTAATTGCTACTGTCATTTTTCTCGCCTTTGGCTTTGCTGATTAGCCACCCCCAGCCAAGTATTGGATATGAAGCACCTCTAGACAGCACTTCATGAAGTTTCAGAACAATGTTAAATAGATTGCCCAAAGTTTGAAAGAAGGAGGCAAACTTACTAGAGTCAGATTCATGTGGTAGATAGAGCTTAGGCTTTGGAGACCTGGGTTATGTGTCTTTGGATAAGTTACCCTGGGAAACCGGTTTTCCTATCCATAAAATGACAATTATGATTATTTGTATGACATGGTTCTTGAGAGGATGGTAGAGGATCTATGTGGAATTCTCAGTACTTGATAGACAATATGTAAACAATAACTATTAATTTAATGTTGAATCATCAGAAAATCGTATGATCCTACAAAACAAATGTTTTGATCGTATATGCATTTGTTTTCTATATATACTTGGTAGTTAATTACTCAAGGATTACGGCAGTAATTTTTTCCCTTGATTTGGACTCTCTGTCTTCATATTCAATGCTGTCGGTTTAGTCACATGGATGAATTACAACTCATTGCTTCTTATAACAGTCTGAGAGAGTATTAATTCATAATTTAATAGTAGTGAAAAATTTGATTTAATGAGTTCTTAAATCATAAGAAATTACTATTTTATCAAGGTTTACATTTATATGTAGCATAAAGTTAATTATGGCCATTTATTTATTTACTCAGTAAATTTTTACTGAATGCCTATATATACCAAACACTAACTTTGCTGGGGATGCAATATAAAAATATATCACTCTACTCTGAAAGAATCACACTCGAGTGGGAAGATAGTTATGCCAACAGAGGGCCACTGAATCATTTAGAAGACCAGTAAAAAGGCATTACAACAGTTTAATCAAGAGACAAATTGCTGAACTGAGGCAGTGGCAATGAGTTGAAATGGAGAGTACTTATATTTATTGATGATATTCAGGAACTAGAATGGATGGAATGTGATGCTTCGTGGGATGCATATTTAGGGAGGGCAGGATGTAAAGGAAAAAAACCTAGGCTGACTTATGGGATCCAGTGAGATTTAGAGGCACAAGTTGTAAAAGTGATGCATTAAACAAAAGTTTCTCTTTAAAATGTAACTCATGGAATCATCAGTGATATTTGAATCAGTAATAGAAAATTGAAGCAATAACGCTGCTAAATTTAAGTCAAAGGGGATACATAGAAAAAAATTAAAATGTTAACAAATGCAACTAGTTACATGACCACCATATAAATTAGGCGTAATGATACATGATGATAAAAAACACTGGGACTCCAGGCAGAAATTTTAGATTCCTGGTTTCATGAATAACCTTGAAGTTTTGTTTCTCTTTTGTTCTACAGCAAATATCCAATATCCCATGTCAGCAGCAGTGTATTTAGGAAGCATACTAATCTCCTCACTAAGGTGAGACTCAGATGTGGTTCTAACCCTCCACTTGGAGACCGGTGCCCCAGCGGCAATTCAGCACGAGTGTGCCCAGCTAGCTCCAACTTGCTGTAATCACTGAGCAAGAGAAAAGTCTCTATTGCAAAAGGGATATAGTCATTGGATTGGTCTGCTCTTTAAAAAGCTATTTAGAGTTTGAAGTGCAAGCTGCTTGCTGAACAAAAATCCTCAGACACAATCAGCCACAGAATTTCACCCAGACCTCAAGTATTTCACAAAGAAATGATATATCATTTGTCCAAAGAGAATGAAACACCTGTTTCTAAGAGTGATTTAAGTCAATAAGTAATAAACCCAATCTTTGTTATGAATGCTTTCTGGTGTCTGAATGATTATTGCCCTTTCAGAGGGCAAAGTGCACAAAAGATTCAGTGACCTTGTGACTTGACAGTCAAATAACTACCATTATGTTCAGTCAATGTAAATAAGCATGGCTGACAATGTGCTAATTGGCTGCCTCTGGTCAGCCAAGTGTACTTTTGACCTTAATGAGAACCTAATCAATTAATACTTAAGGCAATAAAGACCTCTTGCTGATTAAATAAGACAGAAATCATCTTTTTTCAACAGGATTAGAGCTGCAAAATGGCAAACTTTTAATTTAATATATGATAATCCTCTCTTCTCAGGACCCCTCTCATTTAGCTAACACGGTGAGATTGAACTCTGAAACGTGAAATCTTTGATTCAACGATTTATGTGTAATAGCCTTCTTAAAAAATGAACAAAATGTAATTCAGATATTAAAGTGACAACTTCTGGTATGCATTTAAATTATGTATTAATCAACTTATCATGGTCATAGAGTTGAAAAAACACGTTTTCTTAAAACTAAAAGAGTCTATATTAAAATTCTAGAGAAAATAATGAAACTTGATAGAACTGTTACTCAATTTGGGACTTTTCTGAGAACTCGTAAGATGATAGTAGCTAGCATTTCAGGGGCATAGAGTTTCCTTTTCAATTAAAAAGAAAAATGCTACTATTGGCTTTCAGAAGATATGGAAATGCTACCATAAGAAAAATTTCTTTACATTACAACAGAAATTGTCACTCTGAAGTCACAAAGTGGAGTGTTCTGTAACCTGATTGCTCTAAAGCAGCATCTCCTTAAATGCTCTGTACTAGGTAAACAGTCTCTCTGCTGAAATGAGGCCATAATTTGTAAGAGCATCCAGAATTACTTTCTGTTTACAATGTATAATATCTGAGTTGGCAAAGGAACACATTTATCATTTTAGGTTAAAAATTTATCATTTGGACACAATAACTAAAAATTTACAATTCCTCTCCTTTAACATCATTCTTCTCTGAGAATCAGTTTTCCTGTTTAAAGCTTTGCAGCTCTTTTGGCTCAGATGATGCATTTGAAAATGCATGTAATTTATACAGGAGAGGAGATACAGTTCCTTTAAAAAATGGTGAAAAAGCAACAGCTGTGTATCTGCAATAACTTGAGGCTTTTAATACAGATAAATATGCAAATATGTCACACTATTTTTAATGCACCATTTTTACACAGTGTAGTGACTGAAAACAGCAAACATTCTGTGTATTTAGATTCATAATGAGAAATATGCACCATTCAAAACTGGAGTTATTGTCATGTTGCAGCGAGTAATAAAAAATGTGGTTTTGGATGATAAAGAAAACAGTGCTAAGTCATTACAAGAGCACCGACAAAGTCCAGGCCATAGTTGTGTAGATTCCACGACCATTCATCAGCATTGTTGGAGAAACTACAAAGCGCACTCACACTCCTCCACCGGTGAGATAACACACAGATTAGCTAGTCAAATTTCTTCAATCATATTAACTAGTTGTACTTCTCAAATATGAACCTCTTACTACACTCGCTGTATCATATATCTTTCCATCTACCACCAATTTTTTTCTTTTAGACTTTGATTGCTTTTGTTTTTTTTTTTTTAAATACACCTTATTTTGGGGAGGCAGTTTAAAAATTGTATAGGTGCAGAGAGTTTCCACATACCCCTCAAGCCCTTCTTCCTCGTTTTTGCTATTAATATTGTGGATTAGTGTGGTATGTTTGTTACAATTGATGAACCAATAATGACATACGATTATTAACTAAAGTCTATAGTTAACATTCGAGTTCACTCTTGCTGTGCATTCTATGGGGTTTGACAAGTGTATGACACCCACTGTTACAGTACCTTACAGAATAGTTTCACTGACCTAGAAATCCCCTGTGCTTCACCTCCACCTCATATTCATCCTTCCCTGAGGGATAAGGGTTAATGTCTTTTTTGAAGAATGTCCCAGAGGCGAAGTGTCCTTCTCATTGTATCACATGACAGAGTACATGCAATGAACACAGCTTAGCAGTGGTGATGTTTCTTGATCATTTGAGTGAGGTAGTGGTTGCCAGATTTATTCATTGTAAGGTTACTCTTCCTCCCTGTCCCACTCTATTTTTTGGAAGGGGGTCATTAAGACCAGTGTATACTTGAGGATAGGGAATTATTTATAGCAGTATGGACTCATGTATATTTATTTTATACTTGGGGTTTTGTTGCTGTAAATTTGTCCAGTTTGGGCCACTGGGGTCTTGTTCAGGATGGTTGCTCTGTCTGCTTGATAGGTCTCATCCTTTTGTTTTTTTGAACACCTCCTTACTTTCTGACAGTATGAGACACTCCAGGCTCACCTAGGATCCTCCTGCCTCAGCCAGAGAGTCAGCTATTTCTTCATGGAATCCTGGTTCTTTCTATTGGAGGATGGCATTTAGAAACTAAGATCTAGGTACCAGTGTCATCATTGCCACTGGGGTGTTAGCACAATGATTTTTTTTTAAACTAAGAATATAACACAAGGATGCACAATTTGAAAATTCAACTCTCCTTAAATTGAAATACCTGAGAAAAGTTAAGGAAGATAACTACCATTTAGTTGTTCTATTTTATCTAATGTCTTAGAAAAAAACAAACTACTCTCAATAATATTTTTATTTATGATTTTTCTCAGTCCTATTTGGACTTTTATGAAAACTGATTTATTTTAAAAAATGACAGAAACATCAGGAATAGTTATAAATACTCATGTATCTATTCAGTTTTATGCTGTCTGGGCAAGACATATGAGATGTCTTCGTGGAGTGTGGTAGTAGTTGCTTTGGCTTTTGGCTAAAACATGGTCCCTTGGTATTTCTCTGTACTTCTCTTCCCTATACTTCTGAATACCTTTCCTCAGTCTTTACATGCATAAGGTAACCGAAATGAATTCATTCACTAGTCACACCTGACATTTGGGAGTGGTAATGAAGGTTCCTATATACACTTAAAAAGGTAAAGAAAAATGTAGTACAATTATAGTTTGGATAGCCCTATCAGCGCCAGTCAAAATGATAGACCAGCAAAATGGTCTTATGTTTAGTGAAAAGAAACTGTCCTGGGAATCAAAAAATGTAAGATATTCCTTATGTATATGTGTGGATGTATTTAATACGCTCCGTTAAGAAGAAAATAAAATCAAACATTGTAGAAATACATAGCAGGGAAAATCCCTGGAATCCCAATACTCAGAGACAACCACTTTCAATCTTTCAGACCATTCCATTGCCCTCTTTTTATTTATATGCACCACATCGGGCAATATAGTAAGACATCTTAAATATAAACAAATGTATATGTAACTTTACATAAATGGGACCATATGATATATGTTCTTCTGCTATAAGCTTTATTATTGGTAAGGATGGAGGTCTGTCCTTATCAATAAATGGGGATATATACATATATCAGGCATTTTAATTCTGTATAATATGCCAAGGTACTATTATGCTGACTTCTTTCTTTTTCTTTTTTTCAAAAAGATGTTATTTATTTATTTGAGAGAGAGGAGAGAGAGCGAGCAAGCATGAGCAGGGGGAGGAGCAGAGGGAGAGAAAGAGAGATGCAGACCCCCCACTGAGTGGGGAGCCCAGTGTGGGCTCAGGATCCTGAGATCATGACCTGAGCTGAAGTCGGATGCTTAACTGACTGAGCCACGCAGGCGGCCCTCAGTGCCTTATTTCTTCACTTTCCTGCTGCTGGATATTTAAATTGCATCCAAAGGTATTGTTGTTAAAAATTATATAGAGACCAACATCCTTGTTGTCAGATCATCACGTTAGGATAAACTCCTAGGAGTAGGATCAGAGAATAAAATAATATGGACATTTTAATCAAGGATAAATATTGCTAAACTGTCCTTCGGGAAGGTTGAACAATGCACAGTCTCGTCAGCAGACTATTCTCTTAAGACCTTCTTGTTATCTCTGTTTCTGAGTTAAAACACCCTATGTTTAAGTGAGGATTTCTTACTTGTCCTGCATGAGAAGGCTTTCCTCAGTTCTGGAACCTCCTCACTCATGATCTCCGAGTATCGGTCTTACGCCGTTCCCCGAGTATTCTCTTCTTCCAGAGCACAATTGGACACATCTTTCTATCTTTCACATTTTTTAACCAGTTTCCTATTATCCATGACTGAGTGGAAAACAAAACACATTCCCCTGGGAATTCAAACACACAGGTTTTCCCTCAAACAAATCTGGAGTTGAAACTGCATGACTGGTGTGGTCCTGGAAACCCTAAGCAGACTAATTTTATCTTTGTCTTGCTGGGCTGCATTCTGGAAAATCACTTTAGTTCTATATTCTGATTTACTCATTCTCTGAGTTGTGTCTAATCTTCTACTTAATCCATTCCCAGAATTTTTAATTTTAATAATCATAATTTTTCATGTCTTAAATGTTCATTTTTTTTCTTTTAACAATCTGCTTACTTTTAGTAGTCCCCTGTTTTTTCAGATACCTCATATTGTGTATACATAATTTGAACATAGAAAGTTCCTAGGGTTCTAACACTATTTTCTTTTTTTCTCTCTCTTTCTTAAAATTTATTTTTATTTATCTTTTAAAAAAATTAAATTCAATTAATTAACATACAATGTATTGTTTCAGGGGTACAGGTCTGTGATTCATCCATCTTATATAATATCCAGTGCTTATTATAACACATACTGTCCACAATGTCCATCACCCAGTTACCCTATCCCTTCACCCCCATCCCCTCAAGCAACCCTCAGTTTGTTTCCTATAATTAAGAGTATCTTATGGTTTGTCTCCCTCTCTGGGTTTATCTTGTTTCACTTTTCCTCTCTTCCCCTATGATCCTCTGCCTTGTTTTTTAAATTCCACATATCAGTGAGATCATATGATAATTGTCCCTCTGACTGACTTATTTAGCTTAGCATAATACCCTCTAGTTCCATCCACATCCTTGCGAATGGCAAGATTTCATTTTTTGATGTCTGTGTAATATTCCATTGTGTGTGTGTGTGCATGTATGTGTATGTATGTATATATGTATATACGTGTGTGTGTATATCATCTATCTATCTATCTATCTATCTATCTATCTATCTATCATCTATCTATCTATATCTCACATCTTCTTTATCCATTCACCTGTTGATGGACATCTGGGCTCTTTCCATAGTTTGGCTATTATGGACATTGCTGCTATAAACATTGGGGTGCAGGTGTCCCTTCGGATCACTACATTTGTATCTTTGGGGTATATAGCCAGTAGCGCAGTTGCTGAGTCATAGGGTAGCTCTATTTTCAATTTTTTGAGGTTTTCCAGAGTGGCTGCACCAGCTTGCATTCCCACCAACAGTGTAGGAGGTTTCCCCTTTCTCCACATCCTCTGTTGTTTCCCAACTTGTTAATTTTAGTCATTCTGACTGGTGTGAGGTGGTACCTCATTGTGGTTTTGATTTGTATTTCCCTGATGCCGAGTGACGTTGAACACTTTTTCATGTGTCTATTGGCCATTTGGATGTCTTCTTTGGAGAAATGTCTGTTCATGTCTTCTACCCATTTCTTGATTGGATTATTTGTTCTTTGGGTATTGAGTTTTATAAATTCTTTATAGATTTTTGGATACTAGCCCTTTATCTGATGTCATTTGCAAATATCTTCTCCCATTCTGTTGCCTGTCTTTTGGTTTTGTCGACTGTTTCTTTGGCTGTGCAAAAGCTTTTTATCTCGATGAAGTCCCAATAGTTCATTTTTGTCTTTGTTTCCCTTGCCTTTGGAGACGTGTCTAGCAAAAAGTTGGGGCAGCCAAGGTTGAAGAGGTTGCTGCCTGTGTCCTCTAGGATTTTGATGGATTCCTACCTATTTTGAGTCTATTTTTGTGTATGGTGTAAGGAAAAGGTCTAGTTTCATTCTTCTGCATTCGTTGTCCAATTTTCCCAACACCATTTGTTGAAGAGATCGTCTTTTTTCCATTGGCTATTCTTTCTTGCTTTGTCGAAGATTAGTTGCTATTTTCTTCTGTATTTATTTTTTGTTTGTTCATTTATTGTCCTAATGACTCTGATGACTCTTCTCTGTAGTGGTTTATTTCTTGATGTAATCTGTTATTTTGGGTGGTGGACTAAATGTCTGGCATGACTTTATTTGTAGAGGTCCCATAAAGCCTGGGGTCAATGTGCATTTCTTCAGAGGAATTTGTGTTTAGTTCTGCCAGTTCATCCACATGACCAATTTACTAACCCAGGACTACCTAAAGTTCATTTATCTGCTGAGGGTTTCTAGGACCATACTGATCTTACAGTTTCTTTTTTTTTTTTTTTAAAGATTTTATTTATTTATTTGACAGAGAGAGGCAGCCAGCGAGAGAGGGAACACAAGCAGGGGGAGTGGGAGAGGAAGAAGCAGGCTCATAGCGGAGGAGCCTGATGTGGGGCTCGATCCCATAACGCCGGGATCACGCCCTGAGCCGAAGGCAGACGCTTAACCGCTGTGCCACCCAGGCGCCCCATGATCTTACAGTTTCAACACTAAATTTGTTTGAGGAAAAATCTATGTGTTTGCATTTCCAGGCGAATGTGTTTTGTTTTCTCCTCAGAGGCTAAGGCAAGACAGACAAGTTCCTTGCTGTCTCCTTTTGCTGGTGAGCATATTTTTTTAGTCTATCCTTTTCATGGAGATTATGGCCTTTTGAGAGTGTTGATTTATAGATAGCCTCAGTCTTTCTTTTTCTTTAAAGATTTATTTATTTGAGAGAGAGAGAGAGATGGGAGAGCGGGCCTGCAGGGGGGAGGGGCAGAGGGAGAGAGAGTCTCAAGCAGATTGTTGCACACTGAGCATGGAGCCCGATGCAGGGCTCGATCTCAGGACTCAGAGATCACGAGCTGGGCTGAAACCAAGAGCCAGACGATTAACCAACTGCCAACAGCCCGGTGCCACTAGATAGGCCTCAGTCCTTATTCTCCACTTTAAGTAGCTCTGAAGCACTGTTTTCTGTCCCTAAATGGCCAAACAGAAGTGTTTTGGTCACTATAATTAGAGAATTATTCCCATTGTTTTGGCTTCAGCTTATCAATTTCCTTTCTACTTGTTATCCTAGAGATTTCTTTTACTTTCTTATGAGCTCAGTCACACAATGAAAAGGATATTTTTTCTTTCTTCCTTTCTTTCTTTCTTTCTTTCTTTCTTTCTTTCTTTCTTTCTTTCTTTCTTTCTTTCTTTCTTTCTTTCTTCTTTCCTCTATCTCCCTTCCTTCCTCCCTTCCTTCCTTCCTTCCTTCCTTCCTTCCTTCCTTCCTTCCTTCCTTTCAATATGGCATATCTAGTTGTATGTTTTGGGATTTTTTTCAGACTACCTAAGGTTGCAAGAAATTTAGGATGCATAGTTAAGTGTGGATTTCAGATAAAAAAGGAATACTCTGCTAGTCTACATTTATCCCAAACATTGGATGGACCACACTTATACTAAAGATTATTCATTGTTAATCTGAAATTTAAATTTGACTGGTCATTCTGTATTTCTATTTGCTATAGCTGACAACTCTAGAATCTAACTCATGATATTGTTGGAAATGGAAGTTTGAGTTATGTTTTAAGTAGTTTTGAGAAATTAAATGTGGGAGACATATATACATTTGAGAATATAATTTTCTCAAATGTATCAATTTGGCTGATACACACAGTTTTATCCTGAAAATTATAAAAACAATATTTCATTGTTTTACACCTGTAATTTGAAAAACCCTGAATCCCTAAGTATCCCCACTCCCCTGCACTTTTTAAGTGATCTTCTTTCTAAATGTTTTTTTTCATCCCTGAGGCTTAATAATTTAAAATATAGATCTTGATATTGCCCATTCTTAAAAGAATTTTCTAAAGCAAATTGAATCTTTTTGATCTATAGAGTTAGGATTTTTCTCCTTTTGGAGACTGGGTTTTTTTTTGAATTTTTGTGGGTTCTATTTATTCTGTACCCTACCCCCTCACCCCTGCCAGCATATAATAACCATATGTTAGCTTTCCATTTTCTTCACATCTACTTGGGTATTTTTAAGTGCTTAACTCTTCATGACTTCTTATTTTTGTGTGACTTTTCACAACCCTGTCCTCAATCCTGTCTGGGTTTTCTACGTTGCTGAGTCTCTTCTTTGCTGTTTTTAATACATGACTTTTTTTTTCTTGTAGTGTTATTTTCCTCTCAATTTCTTTACTTTGTTCCACTAGCTTCTCTTTCACCGCATTTCTCATATTATCCTCGTATTATCCCATATTTGCTCTATTATTTCATAAAATTCAATTTTCTTGAGTGTGCAAAGTAGTTGCAAAATTTTGATACTATTTTTGAAGTGCATTTTCTTCCAAAGTGTTCCCTCTATCTGAATTTTATATGTTCTATTTCATTGCTTCTTTTCCCCCTCATTTTAGTGGAAACAGAATTTATTTGATAGCTCTCATTTCTAAAGGGGGTCCTTCAATTCAAGCCTAGTTTATCCCAAAATGGTGTGGGTGTAGTCCCATTGCTTTTCCTTTCTTGAATGCCCGAGCACTCGGTAAGTTTTCTATTCAAACATATGCAGTGGACATATGTCAATGTTCAGTATTATTTGTTTTGTGTCTCAGATATCAGAGGGGATGGGAGGAAGAGTGAAGAAATTCTGTTTTTGACAGCAATTCATTCATTCTCTTCATACCTCAGAATTCAGAGGTGGGTAAATACTCTGTGCTTTGCCTTGTGTTCCTATGTTAGCATAACCCAGATAGTTTCCTGTGTGGTTCATATGGTTTGACCACAGATTTTTTTTTTTCCCCTTGCCTCCCTGGCTCTGTTGACTGCTGCTTCCCAGTCTTGATCAAGAGCATTTATCCATAGTGATTATTTCCCTTTTCTCTCTTCTTTTCTCCTGGACCCAGAACAGAAATGACCAAGCTCAGTGGTTCTTCAAGCTAGGACTCCAGGTTATTGTATTGAAACAATAAGGGACAGGTACTCCTAAAGTAAACAGTCAGCATATTTTTATGTGCTTTATTTTTATCCCTAATTTCTATCCCTCCAAATTTAGGATAAAATTGGGAGAATATCAGTGAGGTTTTTTTAAAAAATAATTTTATTCACAGATATGTTTCCCCTCATTAAATTATTCTCTAGAAAAGGAGTTCTGTGTAGATTCCTACCATCTTATCCTAATTTGATTTAAATTACTTTGTATTTAGATAATGCATTTGATCCTTCCCTAGTTATAGCATATAGCATTCATTCATTCATTCATTCATTTCTTTATTTTTGTTTTTGCTTCATTTGTTAATTTTTGGTTAGTTCTACAGAAAAAAATTTTGTGCAACTTCCCTTATGTTGCCCGCCATTTTTTCCTCTAACTGCCCATTTAAAATACACACACACACGCATGCACATATCTTGGGAAGGTCATTTACCTCTTTAGGTCTCAACTTGTTAAATGAGGGGACAGCTAAATGACTAACGGGGTCCTGTTCATTTCCATGATGACATAAATACAGTATGTTCACTATGATGTCAACACAAGAAAAAAAAAAAGAGCTGAATAACAAATTGGCACACTCTTACCTTGCCTAGTCCATATGCAAAGATTAATTTACTCCACAGGCAGTATCCTATTTATGACTTCAAGTTTCTTTGCCTTGAAATTGGCCTTAGATACGTACATAGACAGTTCATTTGCAGTCACAGGAGAAAGGCAAAATATTGAGTGTGGAGGGGGAGGTTGTAGAAATTTTGCTCTGATTGCTTCCATTATCTCGGGGAATTAAGGTCATCATCAGGGAGTCGAGAGGTAGGAGGAATTGTTGGGAGGTCTGGGATGAGAGGAGACATTGTGAACTAGTTATCAAGGACTGTCAGGGAGTGAGTGGATTAGGGAATATAGTAAGATTGCTGCGTTGGCATGAAGGGCTCAGTTAGGGTACATGCACACAGATTTAAAGCAGACTGTCAGCATAACAGTGTTTTTTCTTTAGACATGTTTAGGTGCCCAGGTGCAAGTAAAGAGTGTGCAGTGAACCTGACTGCACCGGGGTTGGGGTTTTGTCAGGTGAGAATAATGGAGGGAGGGGGAGAGAAAGGGGCAAGGAAGATGAGAGTGAAGGCATGGAGTGATCATAATGATGGGCCATTACATCTACCCAGGGAAATAAAGACAGGAAGGAAACAGGGAGCTAAGAAGGGAGGATAAGAAAGGACTAAGAAGCATTAAGAGATGGTAGATTAATGATTATAGGTCCTAGTGGAATCAGAGCACTACAGGGAATAAACTGGAATGATAGGAGGTGGCAAACAGAGTAAATTGCTGGAAATGAGAATATGGAGGGCTTGCTGTTACTGGTAAAATAACAAGGCTCATGTATGACTATGAGGCTTGGTGTCTGTGGATGAAGAGAAGGTAGGTATTAAAAGGACTGCCTTGTCTATCTTGAAAGGATAATGTAATCACCAAGAGCTGACAAAGAAGCTGAAGTTAAAACATGTAAGGAATGAGGGGAAATAATCAGAGGGTCTGTAGATGACTAAGAATTTCTGCAATATTTTTCTTCCATGTGTTTGCAAAGATGAAAAATATTGACAGGTTCCAGTGTTGGCCCAGTGTGGGAAGAGCACGGCACATTTTCCTAGTCAGTCTGGCAATATTTATCTGTATTCTCATACTTTTGCTTAGCAATTTCATTATAGGGAATCTGTCCTACATAAATGGTTGCACAGGAATGCAAAGACATTTGTACAAGAATGTTCAACTGAAGAAATTTTTACAAGAGTAAATAACTAAATAATCTAAGTGTCTATAAATAATTGGTGAAATAAATTATCATACACTCATCAATGAAAAATCATACAACCATGAAAAAGAATGAAGAAGGTGGTACGTGTACAGACATGAAACCCTGTCCATGGTGCCTCATTAAGTGGCAGGGTGGGGAGGGGAAGGTATAAAATAGTATGCACAAAATAAGTCTTCTTTGTTGATAAAAGCAATTTCAAAATTCTTGGATTTTATAAGCTTGTATGGGTTCTAAAATAAAAAAGTAGAGTTATTCTAATACAAAATCAGTAAAAGGTAAAGACATTAGACTTCATCAGGGTTCTGTGGAATTGTCCAATGACTTAAGAAATTGAGTTGGAGAATGAAGATGGTAGGAATTTGAAGTTCATCTCCAGCTGAACACCAGGTGCCCTTAAAGACAGGCACAGAGGACTCATGTATGGGTCTGGCCCTAGGTCCACTCTGACTACACCCATCTCTCCCCTCAACCCTCACCATTCTCTAGCCACTGTTTTTTTTTTTTTCCTCCTCTATTTTCTAGTATGCTAAATTTACTCCTACCTTTTGCCTTTGTGCTTCCTAGTTCCACTGCCTTTAAGATTCTTAGAGATCTCGGCCTGGTAGACTTCTTCTTCTCAATCAAGTCTCAGCTCAAGCATCACCTCTTCAGATAAATGCTCCACTTATTTGACTCAAGTTCATTCCCTTTTATTTTCTTCATTGTATTTCTCATTCTCTAAAGATACCTTGTCTGTTTGCCTATTTGATAATGTCTACAACCCCCTCCTAACAGAAAGCACTCACTATGTTTTCTTCCTCACTGTACTTCTAGTATTCAGAAGAGTATCAAGTATATAGTAGGTGCTTAATATTTATTGAGTGCATTTGTGAAGTAACGGTTAGGAGATAGTCATATGTCTATGTGTCTAAGCTTCACTCTTCTGACTTGCTCCAGATTGGATCTATAGGAAATTTCTGGGACATCCAATCACAAAACTACATTAATGGCAAACCTCTGTTCCAACTGAGTAAGTAATGGTAGTAAGGCTTTTTTGTCTTCTTCTTTGTAGGGTGGGGTGAAGACATGATGTTAGTGGTGGTAGTGATGTCAGAGGTGGTATGCTTCACACTATATCTTAAATTCTGAGAATTCCTTGTCTCTCCTTCTACTCACACCAATTCTGCTCATTCTAATTTGGTACATAACCTGGCTGAAACATTGCCAAGTCTATAGTTTGAAATTAGTTAGGTTCAGAACATAGCCAATCCAAATTTATAGTAAGAACAGGAGATTAGTAGCTAATTATTATTTTCTTTCCTAGCATGCACTTTCTTTTTCTTCCTAAACTTATTCTGAATGTCCAAACTGTGACAAATGAATAATATTGACTCCACTCATGGATTTAAGCCAAACTTAGTAATGGGCATGCAACACAGTCTTAAGCCAATGAACCCATTGCATTTCTATGGCCTTACCAACTGAAATAGGATTGAGCATCTGATCTAAACTGGATCAATGCAAATAATCCAATAATTTTGCTGTGAGGATTGAGATATGGATTCCCTCATTTCTATTTGTGCCTGATGTATGGAGATAGAAAGCTTGGAACAGCAATAGGAATGAGGAAAGAGATTGGAGCTGGTAGGAGGCCATATCAGAATGGAGTAAACACAGAGGAAGTAGAGCTGAGAGATGGAACCTGATGATATCATGTGAATACCAGAGCAGACTACATCGGAAGTGATATCTACTCAATTTCTGCATCCTAAAATCAAAATATTCTTAATAGATACCAAGGAAAATGTAGTCTGAAGTCAGGCTCTCTTTCCATCTCTGGTATCTGGGGTACAACTGGTTGCAAACAATGTCAGTGCTCTGCCCAGAAGCCCTTTTACTCTTTCTGTTTCTATGCACTCACCTCCCTCTGGTGTGACAGCCACATCTTCCTGGGCCACTGGAACAGTTAGCCCACAAGTAGCAGAGTGCCTGGGAGTTTCCACTGACTGTCTAGTCCAGGGGTTGGGAAGTCCAGTTCCCTTGCCTGGGTTGGGACAACCATATGGTATAATGTGTACTCCAGTGTCCCCATGCTGGATATCTGCCCGAGGCTGCTCCAAGCCAGGCTTCCTTCATTTCCTGTCCTGCACGGCTCTCACAAATCACACACACACAGATCTTCATTCAGGGTCTGATTCTAAGACAGTGCCCCCTCAATGTATATGCAAGGGTCAATCGTTGGCAGAAAAGGTCCAAATATGAGAACTAGGAGAAGAGAAGTTTCTCTTTTGCCCAGTTTGTACTGGCTCCAGAGAGAACAGAGAAAGCCCATCTGCAGTGCAATTTACAGACACTTCAATCAAAGATGCAGTTTCAAGTGTGTGTGTTCCCCAGGATATACAATGTTTTAAAACTTCAAATTCATAAAAACCTGGTCTTCCAGGTTTTAGCTTTTTGGAATGGAGAATTATTTCTCAAATACTTGAATTCCTTGTACCAAGGTATCTGCTCACAACATTATTCTTTCCTATAGTGTGCTTTATCCACTGTGGGGGATTCGCTGTCTGGGCTGTTAGAAAATATACTGCTGTCGCAGGATAGTCAGCTTAGAAACTGCCGATGGTGCCTTCAAAGTCTAATTTGTGGTATGAATATTTTCTTAGTTAAAAAAGAAACAACCAGAAAAACACTGTGACTAATAGTATACCGAAATAACACCACCACATACGCTTATTTTAATGTGTGATTAGAGGGAATCAGAGAACTAAGTGCTTTCTAATCTACTATTTATATAGAACCATACAGATTTCTGGCTTTAAGTTTTATGTTCTTAGTCTCATCATATATATATATATCTCATCTGACATATTAAGTCAACATTTTACTATTCATGGAAAAATAATCATTTCATTTTATAAAGCAGACTTATAGTTCAATATAAGTGGACAAGAAGAGGTTTCACATTGGATTTTGGTGACATTTTTCAAATAGGAATAATTTTGGATAGTTAAAAACCAGTAATTATAGGCCATGTAATCTCTTAAAGGAATTTGCCTTATTATAATTGTATGTTAGGAAACCTTGAGTGTTGTTGATACCCAGGTATCTATAATTCTTACGTATTATAAGGGTTATCTACCCAGGATTTTGATGTCCTTTCTGTGGGCCATCACTACTTAGAAGCTGGTGTAATTTGATGAGTTCAGATAAAAATAGCCAGTAGTAAGAATTGTTGCTTTAATTAAAAAATATAATCTGGAAGTCATTTAGTTACTCGATAGCTTCCAGACCCGGATTTTTACATACTGCTTTCTGTGACACACTTAATGTATTCTGATAAACGCCATCTGTAGTTCATAGTGGACAAAATTGATGGGTAGGTAATAAGTGGCTTACACAAATTATATCATCTGGTGAGTTGTTGAGGGCACTGGGCCAGAGAATTCTGAAATTAATAGTTAAGTGGCTAAGAAAGTCTTATGGAGATTTAAATGAAATGCTATTTGTAAGTGGCATAAGTATTTTACTCACCTCTGAATTTCACTACTAGATATCATACTTCCAATTAGAAAAATACAATTAGGCAGCTTTGCATTTAGGGCCCATAATGAATAATAAGAAAAAAAAAAAACAACACAGCAACAACATGGGCCTTTAGGGTTAGTCCTGAGTTAAAAATCCAGGTCTTTTTTCTACCTTTAAGCTGTGTGATCTGGGTCTACCTAGATAACATCCTTCTAAGTCTTATTTTGATGTTCTTTTATTTTTTAGAAAGATTTATTTATTTATTTGACAGAGAGAGAGAGAGAGAAAATTCAAGCACGGGGAGGAGCAGAGGGTGAGGGAGAGAGAATCTTCAAGCGGACTTGCCACTGAGCCCAGAGCCCAATGTGGGGCTCAATTGCAGGACCCCAAGATCATGACCTGAGCCGAAATCAAGAGTCAGAGGCTTAACCGACTGAGCCCCCCCAGGTGCCCCTATTTTGATGTTATTTTTAAAATGGGAATTAAAATACCTCTTGTGGAGGCTGATTGTGAGGACTGTGTGAGTTATTGCATGGAAAATACCAGATTTATAATTAGCTCTCAATAAATGATAGCTATTCTTGTTGTTAGTGGTAGAAAACTCCTGAGATCAGAAAATTACTTATGGGTTGAATGTTACTTCCAATCCATAGTGATACTAATCAAATGGGGATGGTTGGTAAGGATTTATGGATTGACCACAGGGCCTTCAATGCAGTTGGCTTCTTTGTCATCACCCATAACATTCAAATCTATAGTAATTTTCAATGCCTGTTACTTGTGTGGTATTGTTCAGGCACTAACAGGATTCAAGAGATTCTTGTCTTCAAATAGTTTACAAGCACGTGGGGCAACAATGTGCCTATGGCACATTGTAAGACAAAGTATGATAAGAGCTCAGGTTTTTAAAGAAAGGATTGTTACCTATTTTAAGAGTGACAGAGGAGGAAAATGGAGGAAAGTTGCAACCACTACCATCTTTTATTATAATGTTAATACATATGAGAAAGGGAGATTTTTGGTCATGTAGCTAACAAATGGCAAAGGCAGAATTCAAACCCTATCTGTCCAATCCCCACACTGATGCTTTCAAATTCTCGCTAACCACCATACCCTGTCTTGGAGGCTGCAGTTTTCATATTGTACATCATGACTGATACTGGTTTCTTAGGGTGGAATGGATACACTCAGTTGTTGTTTGGCTGCTGGGGTTTTCCTATATAATTCCACTTTGATGGTAATCCTAATCTAGAATTTCTCCATTTCTTGACTTGAAAAACCAGCATAGAAAGAGTGACCATTAGCAGTAAATGAAGTCCTGCTGTCAGGAGTGTGTGGCAAGAACGACTTCCCGCTTACAAAATCATTTCACTGTCAGTAGCTGCCTTTCCTCACTACTGGGCAACACTTTATTAAGACATTTCAATAATTAGCTATGCAAATGAGACACCACCTTCAGGAGCAGATATTACTGAGGGAACAAATTCCCAGATCTGCAACTCAGTAATGAGATTATTTTGGGCAAACTTACTCCTATTTCTGTGGTTCTCTTTATCTCCTTGGATATTCGGGAATAGACAATGTTGCCTATACAGTTCTGTCATTTAATTCCTTTCTATTTGCACCATGATTATTTACATAATAATTTTATTTGCCTTACCAATGTATAAGGCAGCAGCTAGAGTAGTATCTTGGACATGACCGATAATTATTGGATGAATGATTCATAAAACTGAAACATTTCCAGTGAATGTTTGTATGTTTAATGCTCAAAAAAACCTAGCAGTATTGGATTATAATTCAGCACAGTGATGAAAGCTTTAAAGAGTAAACAGTTTTTAAGCTTTTAAGCTCCTTGAGGGCAGAAACTATAAACAAATGTCAAATATTTTTATGTTCAGGTAAGAGTGGGATATAGCAAATGATGTTTAATTAATGATTTTGAATCAATATAAAATGAGAATGATTCATAGTGCAATCAGCATTTTTTAAGAATTCCAAACTATCTGCTTTCTATGGCATGTTGCCCCCTTTCCACTTTTCCCTCCCCTCTGGGAACTAGAAGAACCCCTGGAATGACCTCTTTAAATGCTAAGCTTTCTCTATTGCACTTCAGTGTGAAATCTTTTTCTCCTTCTGAAAGCTGGAGGGAGCTTCCTGAATGATTGATTGGTGAGGTGTCCCCTGGACACACTGGTGCAAACACCATGCAACCACTGATTGATGTGCTCGCTCTTTCACGAACACATTCATTTTCTCTTCTCTAACTCACACAATTTATTCATCCCATGATGCATTTATGCATCCATTATCACTGTCTTTCCATTTTTAAGCAGGTGAAGAGATGAGAAGTTAACACTTATAAGGCTTATAAAGCAGGCCTGTCTTAAGTAAAATATCTGATCTTTCCATACATCCAGAAGAATATTTTCTGAAGGGTTTCTTTGGTTAGTTAAAAATTTAGAACGACTTTGGGAAGGGGGGTAAAGCTATCGACTTCTACTCTGTACTTGGGTTGAGTCTGCTACTAACACCAGGGCTAAAAGAGGGATCAGAAGAGCAAAATTCCAGTTGGGGGCCTGTCATTGCTTGTGAGCTTGGCAAACTCAATTACACTTCTTGGAGTTCACCTTCCTTATCTGTACAATGTGAAGAAGGAACTAAAGCTTTGAAGCTTTGAAGGCTCCTTCTAGTTACAAGGTGCAATGATTCTGTAACTGCCACTGATAGGTAGTGACATCATAAAGAAATCTGACACTCATGAGAAATTTAAACCAAAGTCATTACACTTTTCAAGGGAGGCTAATCATGGTACGTACTGTTAATATGATTTAAATAGGAACAACATGCCCACTCTGGAGAAATACGAAAAATTTATAAAAGAATCTGTCATGATTCTTAAAACCAGATTCTATAAAACCAGAAAAAATTCTCCAATCCACATATAGTTTAGTAGTGAACATTAATCTTGTAAACATTTCTGGGTAACTGTTCTTACACTGGGGTAAAGAAGAAGCATTATGAGGGAAAGTAGAAACTGCATTTAAAAATTGGTTAGCCTTTGGGTTTACAAAAGAGAGAAAGCCTTATCTGATACCAGAGAAGGTTGCTTTTATTTTCCAAGAAGACTTACTTCCATATGGCTTATCACTTCAGTGAACTGCAAAACAGCCCTTTCAAATCAACCAAATCAATACATTTTAACTTTCACGAAATTAAGCATTTTTGAAATGTCTTAACCCAGGAGTCTCTCACAATAACATAATTTACAGTGTTATCTGTAAGAAATTATAATCACAGAAGATTTAAGGAATATAATGCAGGACATTCAGCAAATGCTAAAGAGTCTGAGAGAGGAGTTTCATTAGCAGGTCAAAACACACTGGTGAACTTTTATTCATTCATGAATTCAGATAATTCTGGTTGAGCAGTTAATTGTCAGGTGCAATCTTTTGTTTATTTTGTTCATCTATATATCCTTACCAAAGATGACACATAGATGATAATTTGTATTTGGTGATATCAGCTACCATACCCCACCCGTTTCCCTGTCAGTGTCTCCCTTTTGAATAGTATTTTTCTTCAAAGCTCTGCCTGCCTTTTACTGAGCAATGGGATTAGTGCCAGACCGCAATAAGCAATTTGTTCATCCTTGGAGAGCACATTTGCACTACCCCATGATACAGGCATTTAAACGATTTTATTCGTTCACCTGTGTTGAACATTAAGGGGGTAAATTTTCAGTCCAGGGATTTGGCTTTAAAACTCCAATTGATGTTAATGAGAATTTGTAATGAGCCCCTTCTTCTTAATTAGTGGCACCATACCTGTGACTGTAGGAGGCATGGCTTAGACGTGGGGAGCTTAACGAGGTGATAACAAGGAGAAAATGTTTAAGCCTGGATTTTGGCCTGGTCCATACTTTACTATGCAAACATACTTTAGGAGCTGATGCTTTAAAGTAAATTTATTACCTGGCTTTTATGGCTGTGTAGACCTTCCCTAAGAACAATCTGTCTTTTCTATAAAAATGCTCTTGTTCCATAGAAAAAGAGTGACATGGAAGAAGCTAAATCAAAGGAGCAAGAATAGGATCAGATTTCTCCTCCTTGTTCATGTCGAAACCACTATCTCTTGCTGTTTCGTTTGCCTCGATTAAGGAATACCATCGTTTATAAAACTCTTTCCACACTGAGGGGCAAAATTTTGTTCTTTAGGTAAACTAACCCTCCACATATCATTCAGGATATTACAGGGATGATTTAAGGAAATAAGAATCTGATTTTTATAGCATCGTACCTCGACTATTATCTGATCACTATAGTATGTGGGTAAAAACACAAGTTTTGATCTTGCAAATTCTATCCACTCGAGCTGCTTCTTACTGCTACAGCACATGACCTAATCCAGGAAGAATAAAATAATCGCACAATAATAAAATTTTCACTGTACCTAGCAAAGGACATAAAAGTTGGATTATTGATTTTGTTTGAATGATGTGCTGTAATTTCATACGCCAACAGAGTGGAGCACAAATCCTGGCCTGCCAGCTTTCATTACTGGAATTCACTCTCTTGCCACCAAGTAACTTCTACCAAGTCACAAAATAAATCTGGATTTCTCAACTTACTGAAAATGAATCTCTTTAGCCCCGGGTAATTAATAGGAATTTGAGGACTACAGATCTGCTTCATTTGGGAAAGGAGGGGAAATACCTGAATGTGGGTATATTACTATTTCTCTAGTTTACAATTATTCCCATGTCAAAGATAAAGTAACATGCATACAATTTCTAAATCTTGACCGTATCTCTCTGCCTCCTAAACATGCTGTTTTAGTTCTTTCCACTGGTTTCACTGTGCTAGTTTAAAAAATAGTAATGGTAAAAGTAAAAAAACGGTGCATTAAAACAAGAAATAAAACCAGTTAGAGGTCAAAGTGGCTGGGTTTGATCACTGTGTACACCGTTCTGCTTTAGCTGTCATACATTCATAGAGCTAAACCTGTCTGAGAGTTAAATTATACTGATTTTTAAGGGGAAAGTTGTGGATGACGGTATAAGATCGATGGCAAAGAGTGCAAAGGGCCTGATAACATGTCAGTTTGTCCATGATGCAATCCTTATGTACAAAAAAAATTAGAAATCCATGTGTAACTAAAGGTATACACCATACAAAAGGCAAACTATCTCTAATTTATTTAAATGGCAAGAGTTTCGTAACACAGACGATATATACCAACGAAATTAGAATTTTACCCAATCAAGAGGAGCTATGGCTTTAATTCCCAAGAATGGTTATATAATTAAAGGGCAAGTAATGCTCAAAGCTTTATGCATTATGGTTTTTCTTCTATACTCTAAAAATATCAAATGAAAACATGTCTAAAGTATCAGAGTTAACAATGAATAAAGATGGCAGGCTTACAGAACTAGAGGAAACTGTAGAATTATATTACAAAATTCCAGACCTTTGGGATATTTTATAATTATCTGAGAAGAAGTGGTCCATGTCAAGACAAAGGCTAATATAATGGCTGAACAAATGAGGATCTTATTGAAAAATGAGATGGCCTATGTATTTCAGGGACTATACTCCCTTAACTTGTTCCTCGAGAAAACAGGCTTTTATGAACCATATTTATTTCTGTGGATGAAATTAATCTGCAACTTGGAGAAAACTTGGCATATTACAGGAATTAGGGGAAACTGGTGATGAGAGAAAAAAAAATTCGTTCAGAAAAAAAATATCTAGATTGAAAAAGTTGGGTATTTAGATTAGAACAAGTTTAGGAATGAGAGAGTGTTCATGGTCACCTTCCCTTCTGAAAGCATAAATTCCTTTCCTAAAAATAAAATGAAATCTTAGAAATACTTTTAAAAATGCACAGTATAAATCCACATTCCTGGGGGTAACAAAGGCATGGATAAATTATTTTATGTAAAATTCTTTATGGTGGAATGAATAATTATTAAAACTTTTAAGACCTTCCACAGTCTTTATATTGGTTATTTTTTACTTCTTGTCTCTTTGCAAGACAGATTTATAATCGAGGTATTGCTTAAATAGAGTACAGAGTAGAAAGTAATGTGCTGCTCCAATTTGGGAGTTAAGAACAACTTTAAAAATAGCATATTAGCTCTGAATTTGGAGGTGATAATGTCCTTTCTGCCATCATTTAAGTTTGTGTGATATGCTAGGGAATGGGGAAAACCGGCACAACATAAAATTCGATTAAAATACTTATAAGCAGAGCATGAGGTAATAGGAAGAACAGTCACCCAATGTCCGATGAAACTGTGTAAGATGTAATCTAATGGCTTAAGATTGTTAGAAGGCTAGACCTTCCTGGGTCTTGAAACAGAAGGCCAGGCCAACAAGGAGTTCCATAACAGGGAAGAGAGGCTTAGGGTTAAAATACGAGACCTAAAATGTCCTCGCCACAGGGTGAGGTGTTGTAAATATCAGAGAAAGTGACATTTGATAATCATCTAACTAAAACTTTGGGCTTATTTTTCCACTAAGTTTCATATAATGTGACAGTTCAAATTTATGTGGGAGGCCAATATAATCTCAGTGTTTTAAAGGTACAAGGAATGTATTGTGCAAAAGTTCTTATGTGGCATTTTATAACTAATACTGCTGAATATTGTTTGAATTTCTATTTTCAGAACGAAGTTAGAGTAACGGTGCCTCACGTATTATACACCTTCACCATTCACTAGGCACCTACTATGTATCGTAAGTCTGGAAGGGTCTGAGAATGCAAAGACAGGCAAGCTCCAGGATCCAAAGAACTCAGAATGAGAAAGGAGAAGAGGACAGAGGAGGAAAGCATTGCAATAATAAACACAATAAAATATGAGGAGTGTTTTGGCAGAGCCACTTGTAAAACTGTGTGAGCATGCAGTTAAGGAGGCGATTTCTCACTACAATTGTTAACTCTTTATACGGCATTTTACATTGAATTTTTAGATGTATATTCCCAAATACTTTCAGTAACTTAGTGAGTTAGTCACTTCTGAGTTGTGCTACCAGTAGTTGTCATGAGTTGTATTAAGCAATCTACATAGGTGTTCAGTTAGTCTTCCTTGAGAAGGTTAGAGCTCTGAAACTGACGGAAGTCTGTGGCAAATGGAAGTTTCTTTTTGAAAAACAGTCTCTCTTTATACAATAAAATTGAATCATGATTTTCACAACCTCCCAAACTAGATACACCAATCTTATCCTTTCTTCCTCTATTTTTCTATTCTCCTCTCCCAATGAATTGGTTGTAGATCTTCACCAGTTTTGCCTCAGAAATGCCTCTTCAATCTACGTATGCCCTCTCCATCCCCATTGTCACTGCCTCAGTCCAGACTTGCACAATGTCTTCCTGCCTCCCTTCTCTGTCAAGTTTTCTTTCTAAAAAGCAAGGCTGATCATGTCATTCTCATACATAAAAATTCTCTATTCGCTTTGTTGTCGGTAGGATACAACTCAAACTTCTGAGCGTGGTTACAAAATCCTTCATACTTGGGCTCCAATCTACCTTGTCAGCGTGCGCCATACACTCGCCACAACCAAGATCTTATACTTATCCTCATTCCCCAGATACACTAGTCTCCTTCACAGAAGGTAAAACTGGTGTCTCTCTCTCTCTGGAATTTCCCTTCCTCTCTGGCAGTTTCCAAGACATCCGGAAGCTTGTCAGCTACCAACTAAAACCTTTGGGGTTTCCTAGAACTGGCAAGAGACTCTCTGTCATCAGTACTCCGTAGAGCCACAGTTCTTATCTTTGTAACTGTCCTTCCCATTTTGTTCCATAATTTACCAGCTTCATTGTCTCCTTATTTCTACCTTATCCTATTGACTCATAACATCTCTAGTTCCAACCCTGTGCCCTACATAAAAAGTTTACTACATGTATACATCCAGGAAACCAAAGCCAATAAAACTATGGCACTGTCTCTATAATAATGCTAACAATATTACTTTTAATATGTAATGACAATAGCAAATAGTTACATAACACAATGTGCCAGGCACTATTCTAAGTGTTTCGCATATATTAGCTCACTTCATTCTCATGCCAATGGTACTATTATTATCTCCATTTATAGACGAGGAAATTAAACCACAGAGAAATTGAACAGTTTGCCCAAAGGTGTTTAAGCATCCCCCAATTTCCATGAAAGACATTCACTGGCTTTAAAAGAAACAAACATATAAACAAATAAAAAAAAAGGGCTTGTGTTCAAAGTATTTTTGGAAATCCTGAGTTAAATAGAGATAAACAAGTTTCTTTATGGCAGGACTCTGGAGTCTTCACTCTGCCAACAAGCACTGTGACAATGTGAGTGGATTAAGGGCGTATTTGCCCTGATTCTCTAGACACAGCCTCCTGGTGGCCAAGTGTCTTGTGGAACTAGTGACCCATGAAATACACCTTGAAAAACACTGCTGGAAGGTGATAGAAGGTGACACAATAAAATCTGTTCTCAATTAATACTTGCGTGTCTTTCTTTCTTCCCCTCCTTCCCTGATCCCAAGATAGGTCTTAAGTTCTGTGGTCCTGCCTAAGGTCAGAGGTGAACAAATAAACTGTCAGACGGTAGTTAATTTCCTTTCTGCCTTCTCTCCTTCCGATTTACAGATACTGTAATTACATATTGGGAAACACACTCTCTCTCTATTTTTTTAATGGTGTCAAGCGTAATTCTTAAACTACAGTACAAAGCTTTTTATACTATAGCTGGAAAACTTCAGCCACTTTCTGTGTCAACCTTCCGGGGAGCTTCTGTGTGTTTCTAAAGGCAGCAAGCAGGATGTGTACAGGGTGGAAATAAAGAGACCTGGCTCTGCACCGACTAGCTATGACGTCTTACTCTATGCCTCAGTTTCTTTATCTGTATATGAAGGATATTTGAGTAGCAATCTCTCAAGAACCGTTTAATTCTAAAAGTCAAACACATGCAAATTGCTCCTCCGAATTCACTGAAGCATAGAACAGAAAAATATTAACTAAATAGCTAAACTATATCAGTGGGAGTTTTTTCCCCATATTATAAAGACACTTCTGTCGATGAAATTAAATATAAATAGTAGGTCGTGGAAAGCATCATCAGGAGAAGTGACGAACAGGAGGTAAAAGGAATAAAATTTTTACTGCTTCCTTGGTAGAGACAGTTTTTTAGGCTAGAGAAATGGCAGATTCTTATATTCTGGTGTACAGGAACTATATGAATAAAACATGGCTGTGCAAATGAACTCGCAACCTTATTCCAAAGCACCATTCGGGAATAATACGTTTAATGTCTCATCAACTTCCCCAGAAAAGTGAGAGTAAACCTGCGCACACAGACAAAACAACCATAACAAAAACCAAGGTAGAAATAAATCTGCTACGGGGAACAGATTTGATCGACATGTGAAGGTTTTCAAAACTCGAAGTAATATGCTAGTCACTTAAAAATATTCCCACATTTCTGCTTTCTCCCATCATTCTATGCCTTAAGATTCATCTGTCAACTTTGATGCATCTTTTTAAGTACCCCTCCAAGCCTAAAAATCCAGACCACAGAAGAGCCCTCTGCTTTGAAACTAGCTGATCAATCCATGGATCATTTACCTGCAAGGATTACTTGGTGAAGCTAACGCGGCAATCAACCAGCAGCATCTGAGGGCTAAGGCGGCAGAACATCAACAACAAATTGTCATTGGCATTCCATTTATGAACCTTCAAACGGCATCAGATCTTTTCCATGGGAAACCAGATCAGGTCAGACTAGAGCTGAATATTTCTTAACAAGCTAACCATCAAAAGAATTTACGTTTTGAATAAAAAGGCTATCATTTGTTGATTTGAATATCAAAGGGATCCACTGCAAACTCCCAGTCTAGAAAAACCTCCCTAAGCTACACTAGACAGGTGTTTAATAATCTATTATTAAGGCACTATTTTAGGTTACTCAGAATTATAAAAAATAGCTGTAACTGTGAAGCTGCAAATGGGACTGCACAAAGAAATGAATGCTATTAACATACTATTAACAATTCAAAAGAATGAGTTGACATACCAATCAAACTTGTTAATTGACTGTCAATGGCCTGTCCCTGAATATACAACATGACTGCATTATAGATTTCAAATGCTGACAGGAAGACAGTTCCATTTGCATTAACTTCATAAACTGATCAACAACCAAACTGCCACATACATTTATAATGGGAAGCTGAATCGTTTCAATATTCATGGAGCTCTGTAATTGTAAATTAGGTACTGGCAAACAATACAATACTGTACATATTCTAAAATATCCTAAATTTCATTGACCTACTTTCATTCTGATTTTAAAAGACAGAAAAAAAAGTTTCATCTTGAAGTGATCATTACTTTAATTTATGGTTTGTGCCTTAGGCAACATTTGTTTGCAACCCAATTTGCAACTGTGCTTTACAGTTGCACGCTAGAAGCATCGGCGGTCTAGAAAATACAAGGTATAAAAGGTGACGCACAGTGTTCTTGCCTCACTTGGGGACTCTGAATACAGAAATCGGCAACAAGATGGTATCAATTCCTTCGGTGACAACCAAATGATCCATTATGACAAGACGTTTAGCAAATAAACATTAACATAATGAAAAGAAGGTTATGTATTAGTCCTGCACTGGCGCGTCCTCAAATCTACTTAAATAGACCTGCTGTTCTGAAACCATACTTCAAAATCTTCAATCATCCATCAGTTGGGGAATCAATAGAGTAACAGTGAAGATAAATGAGTGCTAAAGATTATGGCTAACAGAGGCTTCATGAGAAATGATCTGAAATTCAATAGTTATCAGCATGGAAATATTCCTTTCAAATGCTTCCATGATCTCTTGAAGAATTAATACTGATTTCTTTGAAAAGCCATTGCCCCCTGAGGTAAATACTACTTTTGTCTCTAATATTTTTCTCTGATCATCATCTGTGCATGACTTCTCCAGCCACTGGAGGTTGCTCAAAGTTTGTAGAGCAATCCTGAAGAATTTGAATGTGTCTTCACAATTTTGGATGGGCCAATGTACTCTCATTAGCTTCAGGAAAAATTGTACTAAAATTTTTTGTTGACTTTCCCAGTCATTGCCTATGGCTAAATAATGAACCAAATGAGTTTATCAGTTGAATGGGCGTACTCCTAAATCATGCGAATGTTTCCTTAGAGGATTCCTCATCCTATCAGTTAAGACTTTTAAAAATTTTTTTGTGAGTAAGCTATAATATATATTACATAAAAGTAAATGATATACACACACTATGTGTTTGCGTGCGTATAAAGTATATAAATTTATATAAATGTTTATATATTGTTTGTAATACACAATATATATGCTTACTTGTATTTATACCTATATATGTATATAATGCAAATACATGTATTTATTGTAATACATACACAAAATATATTTAATAAACTTTCTATTTTACAGTAGTTTTAGATTTACAGAAAAGATGCGTAAGATAGTACAGTGTATCTAAACTGCATCCTGTTTCCCTTATTACATTATCATGGTACATTTGTCACAACTGGTGTACCAATACGGACACATTCTTATTAAGTAAACTCCATATTTTATTTGGATCTCCTTGGTTTTTAGCTGATGTTCTTTTTCTGCTGCAGGATCTCATCCACGATACCGCATGTAGTCATCAGGTCTCCTTTGGCTCCTTTGACTGTGACAGTTTCTCAAACTTTCCTTGTTTTTAATGAACCTGACAGTTTTGAATAGTACTTGTCAGGTGTTTTATAAATTATTCTTCGATTTGGGTTTATCTGATGTTTTCCTCATCGTTAGACTGGGGTTATAGGTTTGGGGGAGGAAGACCATAGAAGTAAAGTGCCATTCTCATAAGTGATATATTTTTCTCTTTGAACATTCTCAGGATACTAACTGTACTTAAAATATAATATTTTGTTTATTTAGAAATAAAAGGCAAGTTATTTAAATCATCAGTAATAATATACAAAAGAGGTTGTGTGGATATAACTGAAAGACGTTCCACTACTAATTAGTAGCATAGCAGATGTCAAGCTATGGGTTCACTGTAGGTTTTGGCCATGTCTGGGCATGTCTGGAGTAGTGGTAGTTTGGACGCATCAGGGGTGTATTCACAAGAGAGGGAGTCAGGAGGGTAGAGACAGGAGTGGAAGAAGACACATTCTGACCAAAGGGAAAAGAGAAAACTTTACAAGTTTGGTTTGGGTCAATGGACAAGCTTTGTCTGTGTGGGGCAGGGGGGAACAGGAGTAGTGGTGATCTTGACTATATCATTTCCAATTTGAGGGCAAGAAATGTACATCAAGAGCATAAGAAATATTAAAAAGAGTCAGTTTATCGACATTAGAGGCAGCGGTGCCAGCTACCTCAGCACTGATAGAGTATCAGTGGTTTGGTAGTGATCCGGGGGAGTGTTGGTGACTTGGGAAAAGATTGGGTGACATGAGAATAAACTTCAGTGCCCTCATTTAGTGTCAGTAATGACATGGGCAGGTATCACCCCCTAAAGATGACATCAATATGGCAAACCAGGAAAGGAAGAGAAACACAGGAGAAGCTCCGTAAATAGCCAAAGGTATTAGTTTTTCATGTTTATGTAAGCTTTCTTCTTAGGAATGTGTAACATCTTTCAGAAAAATCATAGGGCTGGATTTTTCTCAGACAGGATAAAGCATCTAGTCAGAGATATGCCAGATTAGAGAGTTGTTTACCTATGGGCCTGGTTTACAGTCCTTTACATTCTCTTTGAGTTTCCATAACCATGAGAAGGGATCCAATCTACTTCAAAAAGTTGTTCTGAGACTTTGTAGACATGAGAGTGATTTGCAAAGTGTAACGGTTTCTTTAAGCAGGCTCCTTGGGTTATATGCAACTGAGGTTTAAAAAGTGGGGATTTATGTAGGGATCCAAGGACATGATAGGAAACAAAACCGCAGAAAAAGGCCTCGTGAGCACTGGAACTAAAGTCTTGTTGTGGTTGGAGGGTGGTTCTTAAGAACCACAGGAGCAGGTGCTTGGGAGTCTCTAGTCTAACAGTCAAGTGAAATTATAGTTATCTTCTAGGTGTCAGCTTGTCCTGTGTGTGTGTTTTCTCACTTGTTCTATAATAACACGTCTGCTGATTGACTTACGGCACTCCTCAACAATTTCAATGTGTTAGCCTTAGATCACAAAGGCAAGCAATGAAGAGAACTCTACAAATGGCTACCTAGTCCACCACTCCGCACAGCTTCCCTACCTGTTAGGTTCTGGTTTCTTATGGGTACAACTTTAGCTCTTCTATGGAAGGAACATCACGTCCCTCCTGTTGTATGACATCTTTCTCTGCATTCTTTTTACCTCAGCAGCGTGATATTAGCCCAACCCATATCTTTTGGGGTAGGATGTTTTTCTTTTTGCTTTTTAGTTTATGCCAAGCCATTTGATAAGGTCATTGCATGACCGATGGAAGGCTTAGTCCTTGAGCCTTTCTGGGACAAAAGAACCACTGGTGGTGTGAAAGGTGGGAGTGGTAGAATTATGCCCTACACAAAGAGAAGCCTGGAACTGTTTTCCTCTATAAAGGAGATTGTCAGGACAGTTTCTCTTAGAAGGGAACAATGGACCTGGCAGCCTCCAGGACTGCCAAGACAAGTATAAGACAAGAGAAGAGACACTTCAATTGTGATATTAGTCGGCTGTACAAAATCTAAACCAATACTCCAAAATTCGCTCTTCAGAAAACCATAGAATTTGGGAATTGGAAAGGATATTAGAAATCATCTGGTCTAAAAGTTTCATTTAATAATTTTTATATTAAGATATGATGAAGTGTATAATTATATAATATGTAATTTTTCATTATATAAACCTTTTATCTCATAATTTTGGGAGCAAAAGCTCAAGTCTGGATTAAGTGTCTGCTAAAGGCCAGAAGGCTCTTTATTTGTATTTTTATTTTTTTAAAGATTTTATTTATTTATTCGACAGAGAGAGAGACAGCCAGAGGGAGAGGGAACACAAGCAGGGGGAGTGGGGGAGGAAGAAGCAGGCTCTCAGCGGAGGAGCCTGATGGGCTCGATCCCAGACTCCGGGATCATGCCCTGAGCCGAAGGCAGATGCTTAACGACTGAGCCACCCAGGCGCCCCCAGAAGGCTCTTTAGAACAGTACTAGGCCCAGAGCTTAATGTCCTTTTTTCTATCCCAATCTGTCTCAGGAAGCTTAGATATATGTCAATGTGGCAATAAGCCTTTATCAGGATAGGAATTCAATATTCTTTGATTTTTTTTTAAAGCTTTTATTTGTTTATTTGATGGACAGCGAAAGTGAGAGATCACAGAAGGAGAGGGAGAAACAGACTCACCACTGAGCGGAGAGCCCAATACAAGGTTCAACCCCAGGACCTTGAGATCATGACCTGAGACGAAGATGACACTTAACCGACTGAGCCACCCAAGCGCCCCTTCAATTTTCTTTGAAACATGCTCACTCTTTCTTTCTTTCTTCTTCTTTTTTTGGCCAATACTTGGACATCTATCTTTTACATGGTTTCATAAGGACACCTTTGTTTTCACTAATTGGTGATACATACACCTACATTTTCTTTAGCTTCCAAATCCTTTCTCCTTCCCTTATATATTTACTACTCTTCATACTCCACATTTGTCTTCTCCTTAAGATTCATCTTACATCATCATCTCTCCCTCCCTGTCTCCTCCTGACTTTTATCAGATGTGCTCTAACTTCTAGCACGTCTTTGTAGAGGCAAGCTTAAACCAACACTTTTTGCCCCACCTCTCAAAATCTCATGGGGCAACTGAAAGAAGAGAATTATTGGCTGCTTGTGATTTATTCAAAGCAGAGATTTTGCTACAAATACAACTATGGCTGTGTGTGTATACACTACTTTCCAGGAGAAGTTGCTTTTGACACATAACCTATCATAGAAAGAAAGGGTCCATTCCTGTAATTAATGACAGTATTTATTCAAAAGTAATATAAAATAGGTAATAAGATTTCAATTATGAAGCACAGCTTCACAGGAATGGGTTCTGGAACATGCTCGACAGCTCCCTTTTCTATTTGCATCGTAAAGACACTGACAATTTCAAAAAGGTTAACTGATACACAGAAATAAGTAATGTCATGATGTTTACTACCCAGAATGCAGTCAAGAGCCTTGAGGTAAGCTCCTTCCCACATTCTTCTGCAGAATTAAGCCAATCTCAGCCCTGAAAGAGCCACGTGCTTCAGCTCACACAATTTCTGTGCAGTTTCTCAGATATCTCCTCAAAAGTCACTTTACTTTAGTTATGGTTATACCAAGCTTCTTGTCTGTTTTTTCTGCCTATAATAAGTTAGATACAACAAATTGGAAGGTGTCAGGGAAGGGGTCATGAGACTTAAGCATATGGATGATACCAAGAAATGACAGCTGGTCAACTAGTAGCCAGGGAGGAGACATAAGGACTACATGAAACAAGTCCAGATACTCAGAAATCCAAATGGGGGTAAACAGTCTTATTAACCTCAATAAACTTTGGGAGAATTACTAATTTAGAGTAAAATAATTGTTCATAATGTGACTGTAAATCTTTAAGAACACATAAAATTCTTCTTCAGTATATTCTTTTTAACATGAAGGGTGAAGTGAAAAAATTTTATCATGTTTCTTATTCAAAATATTGAGATAACGTAAGTAATCTGATTACTTCACGTATACAGATATTTTTTCCTCTATGAATTTAGGATAAATGAAGTAGTTTTGTACAACAGTTGCTCAACTCACTTTAGCCCTGATAAAAATTCAAATACTAATTTTCATGGATTTTACCTCATCCCTTTTTGTCCTCCTTCCGTATCTCAAGAGCAGAGTTCCTTTATAACAACTGTATTATCTGCTGGCTCTTATTTTTTTGCCTCTGACCTCAGGCAATCCATTTAAGAAAGCCTCTCAATTCCTTCAGAGTACCTTTTTCTTTACATCCAGATGCGCTGGGCCTAAGGACAGCAATACGATCTGCAGAGGATTCTGGCACAGTTGTTACTTAGCGATAGTCATTAATTTTTCTGGAACTCTAAGTCATTCCTTTCACCTTATATATTTTCTACGTAACATTTTAACAACTACCGATAGTTATAGTTATTCATGTCTTGACTATTGATTTATGAAAAGAAATTCCCAGAAGTCAAACCCCCAATCTATTAAATCATTTCTTCTTAGAAGTCATTTCTGCAAACCTCGGTCCTTCTTGCCTCATCTCCTTGCAGGACTTAGTTTTTTTCTTTAATGGGTTGTCCCAAATACATTTCTTATGCAGTTTCACTTGGCTTTTGTAGAGAGATTTTATCCTTCCTGACGCAGCACAGCGATAAAGTGTGCCTCGAGCACGGTACCCATAATCACACCACTCTCTTTGCTGTCATGCAGAACTGGAAACATTCAGCTAATCTGAAATCCAGTATTATCTAGAGGTCTTCATTGGCTTTAAGGGTTCCCCCCCCACCGCCTCCTCTTGAAGATCTTTTTTTGCTCCGTCTTTTCGCTCAAGTTGAACTTAATTCTCTTCATGATGATAATTTAACAGTTCCACCTTGATCATTAATATAGTCACAAACATAGATTTGATTTCTCCAAATTATTAGACATGCACTTTACATAGATAATAGAAGTGCTCAGGTGAACTGATGTCTCAGGATGGAGTAGGAATATAAATCAGGAAGGTTAGTGAAAAAAGAAAACTCCTCCTTGGAATTACAGACTGGAATGGGAATTTTAAGTTAAGGTGACCCAAAGCATGGATGAAAACAGTTTTAACTGAATTGATAGTGGTGAAGGAGAGGTGAATACCATTCATATCTAAAAGGTGATAGGGCGGAGACATACAAAAAAGGGGGGGGGATCTGCTTGAGAACTGCTGTATATGGCCCTTGCACTTTTCTCTGTGTTCACTATCTTGGCAGTTTTGCATAATACAGCAAATGAATATACTAGAAAGACTGCTTATAACTCAAGATTCTATAGTAGTCAATAAGTTCATATACATTTGTATCATTTTTTTCCATTTCATCAAAGATTTAAATTAGATTTGTTACTAGAGTCCCCTAAAATTGCCTATTTGAAAAGTGATATAAAATTTTTTCATGTAATCTCCAAAGTGCTTCCAAAATAAGAGAAACACATTTTATAAAATATTTTAATTCTAATAATGAGTCAGAATACATTTAATCTACATTAACTAATTTTTCCTAAGTCTTTAAAAAGTATTTTTAAAGTGATTTTTCAGAAATTTGAATGAATAGCCATTCATGGAAGATTTTCTTTACTTCCTCATTGTATAACTATCTCTTTGTTTTCTTGCCAGACTCTGTGGAGAGATCTTTACCTTGATACTCATAGGAGTCTGCCACTAGATCATTCTCACACTTACATGTCTTAAAGTGGGAAACTAAAATGGGAGAACCATGCAAAATTTGGCCCTTATAAATCATTACCAAATTAAAATTTTACCCTCAAAAAAGGAATATGCCTTCCAAATAATTGAGGGGCACCTTGGTGGCTCAGTCCGTTAAGTGTCTGCCTTCAGCTCAGGTCATGATCTCAGGGTCGTAGGATGGAGCCTGGATTTGGGTTCCCTGCTCAGCAGCGAGTCGCTTCTCCCTCTCCCTTTTCCCCTCCCCCCACCCATGTGTGCTCTCTGTCAAATAAATAAACAAAATCTTTGAAAAAAATAAAATATTTGAGTCTTGGGAGATTTTAGCTCGATACAGATAATTAAGTGCCAAAAGGAAGACATCTGTTTGACATGACAAGAGAAAAAGACCTAGAAAATTTCTAACGAAGAGAGACATCTCAATAAATTTGAACTCATTACGTTTGATAACTAAGGAGGATATTTTGTTCACTAGTTTATCACACCAACTAATAATAATACTCTTAATTATATATACTGCATTTCACCCAGAGATCTAAGACAAACATCTCATTAATCTTCTCAAGCCCCCAGTGAGACTATGGTACTTGGGAATATTATAGATATAAATTAGCTCCAGAAACATCCTTCCATATTATCTCTAAATTCGTAAGAGGATATCGCCAAGAAAATATTTTAAATGGAACATAACAGTCTATTTTTTTTAGTGACCTTTTTTTCTAGCCCATGCCGACTTTTCACTTATATAAATCAAGTCTCATTTTAAAATTCAGGATAAAAGGAAGGATACAAATATTAAAATAGGTATCTCTTAAATGTCACAGGTTCTCTTTTCTCTTTGAGAGCAAGGGCAAAATCTATTTCAAGAATTTATGCAGTGTGTTTTTCAAATGCTTTATGAAAATCAGGAATAAAGTTTTGTTTGTTTTCTTCAGGACTATCTGCTCAATAGAAATTAGATCCTATTTGACATTCATTTCACCTGAATTTTTCTTTTTTCTACTTTGGCAATGCCATTCTTCACCTTCAACATTTTCAAAACTTTGCTCAAAATAACATTTAAAGTTTCTACTCTCAGCTGACCCAATACTTTAATATCTCTTCCATATTATCCTGTGGCCATGCATAAACCATAATGGACTCTCTTTGATTCTTAGATCTCTCTTCTGGAACTACCGGTCTATAAGTATTGTTTGAAAAACGAAAAGGGCTTACTGTTTTTAATTTTAATTGTGGTGAATAAAGAAATGCCTGAAGTAGTTTCTGCATTTCCCAATCATGCTGCTGAACCTACCCTCAGACTCAGTGGATGGCAACTGAGCAGTGGTCATGTGGCATGGCCTTGAAATAAGCTATCAGTTTAATAAAACAAAGCACAACATGCATATCCATTTATTCATGCATTCATTCAACAAAACACTTGCGGAGCTAGGTACTGAGCACACAGAGATCAAGACTGTAATGGAATCCCTGATACAATGTCAATATGAAAGGTGTTCGGGGAGTAGAAAGGCAAAATATCTAACTCTGTTGGGGGTCAGGGAAGACCTCCTTGATGAGATATTTGGCCTCTATTGGCTGATTAGGAATATAACATGAAAAGCAGGATTTGGAGAATCCTCCTGGACCTTCAGAAATGATTAAATGGAAGTATATTATACTCCAGTGTTCGTAATTATTATTGAGAGAACTAGTTATGCCCTTCCAGACTGGGCCACGCTGTCTGTAGTCCACACAATGAAAACAAATCCATCATGTCTACTAGAAAAATAACCAAATATAAGTTCCAGGTTCTAGTGGTCAGCAAACACAAAATAACAGTACTGTTTTTGACTGTAAACATAGTAAAATAAATTAAATGTGGACTCTAATGAGAATCAAGAGAGATATTTAATCCTAAAATGCTTTGAAAAGGAAAAAAGCACAATACAAATGTAAGAAGCCATTATAATGAAAAAAGAGTAAACTTTCTACTTAGTCAGTCATAGAAAGCCAAAAAACTTCCTTTTGATAATCCTTAAATTAAATTCCATTTTTCAGAATGTGTCTCTTTTTCTTGAAGGCATCCACAGTCTTCCACATGATGCCTAAGTGTAGCCAGACTGAAGTGACATTCTTTAGGCATTTCTTCAAAGAAAGGAATAAGATCTGACAGATTCCTTTGCACGAGGGGAAAAGGCATAGAAGGACAAGGTCTGGTGGGAATCTTAACATTACTCTCTCCATCTGCAAGATAGTCCTTCTCTGCTACACTATGATAATAGTTTCTGAAGGTGTTAGCACCCAGCAAGACACTGCTGTTTTTTTTTTTTTTTTAAATTACATAGCTTTTACTTTTGGTTGAGACTAATCTATTGTCTTTAAATGCACACACACTTATCCCCATAATCTGTTAGAGTTCGGTTTAGAAACACTAATTTTCACCCTTGACAGGTAAAATATGGAATCAATTCAGAAAACAAATGCCCCCCCGACAAAAAAAGTAAATTGACAAATAAAAACAACAACATGGTCTCTCTTTCATATTGCTGTCACATGACAGTTGTGGCATTATCAGTAGTTTGAAGCAACACTGAAGTGTGACTGACTCGATGTAGCATTCTATCTCAGCTGCCTTGTTAATGATGAAGAGTAGAGATGGCTACTTCTGCTGTCAAACAATTTTGTTTATAGTTTTCAACGGCTGCCTCTGAATACAAGTACTTCAGGACACACGTAAAGAATATATTTTTGTAAAAGTATGTGTAATATAAAAACATCTAGGCTCAAAGTAATTTCTCCTCCAGTAGCTTGAAAGAACTTCATTATATCATGAAAGGCATGGGCTGCTATTTGGTGGGGCTTGCTCTTGCCCCAACTGCATAGTTATGGGTGTAGCCAAAGGAGATGCTTATTATATACTGTGGACCATGACATTCCCAATATGATGCTTATAGGTCCACAGAAGTTTGAAATAGTGTATGGAATAGGCAATCACACTCTAGTTGTTATACACAAGAGAGCTATGGTAGCAGGAGGCGGAGAAGGAAGCATGATCAGATTAAGTATTAAAATAGCTTCATTGGCTTTTATTGGTTTTATAGATAGATCTAATAAAAATCAGTTAAGATATATAAGATATGGCTACACACCAACTGTTAATCTCTGGCAAAGCAGGAATTCAACTTCTAGTTTATTTTAGTTCTGAACTAGTTGGAGTTCCCACTTTCAATCCCTTAATATAAATCTGGTACTGTGCCAGTCAGCATCCATTCTGATTGGTTAGCGCCTGTTCAATAATGACTGCTACGTAGTTTGAATATTATTACTTATTGATGTCAAATATCTAAAGCAGGGTAGTTACTTTCATTATAATTGCATTTAACAGTATCATACACACATGACTTGAAAATCAAAAAGATAATGTTGAATCAGCTGATAATCCTTTTTAATTGTTCTCCATTGTCCTTCCTGGCTCTATTTTCTTTTTTTTTTTTTTTAAAGATTTTATTTATTTATTCAACAGAGATAGAGACAGCCCGCGAGAGAGGGAACACAAGCAGGGGGAGTGGGAGAGGAAGAAGCAGGCTCCCAGCGGAGGAGCCCGACGTGGGGCTCGATCCCAGAACGCCGGGATCACGCCCTGAGCCGAAGGCAGGCGCTTAACCGCTGTGCCACCCAGGCGCCCCACTGGCTCTATTTTCTATAATGGAATAGCTACTATAGTCGGAGCTTTGCCTGAAAGAAAGGAAAGACATTGCTCATGCACTCAAGGAGTTTACTAAGATAGATACAATGATTAGAGAACAGTTAAGGGCCAAACTGTGTAGAAATCATTATAAAAACCACAGATATTCAGAGGAAGTTATAATCACTGTAGGGAGCAATAAAAGATGATTTCAATGAAGAGATCAGTCATAAACTGGTCTTGAAAGAATGTGAGCATTCGAATAAATGAAAGATGAGATGAAGGAAATGTTATAACTGCGGAAATGGAAATGTGCATGGACAGTATAAAGTGCAGTGAAAAACGAAACAAAACAAAACAAAACAGAAAAATAAGGCTGCCAGGACTGCTGCTCGCTTCCCAAGAGCCTTGTAAGCTGTGGTGGATGGGCAGAGAGGAGCCTTGACTCGGACTGGGCCGCTTTTACTGTGGGGGCCAAAATGTCACACACAAGTGTTGATGCTTTTTCTTGCTTTTCTTCTGCTCTGGAAACTAGATCAGTAAAAGGACTAAGGCCTTCTTCTTGGGTCAACTAGCTCTCGCTCTGCTGCTGCTGCTACTTCTCACCCATCAGGCTAAAGGATAAGCCCTTCTCAAGGCAGATACTTATTCTTACGTACTTACTGCCTGCCTCTCAGTCTGTCTGTCTGTCTCTGTCTTCCCCACTCCTACCAGCACTTAGTTTCCCAGGAGTTCTTATTATCTCAGGCGTGGTGATTTGTTTATGGCATGATCTGACCTTTGCAGGATGAGGGGGTTGTGTTTAGGCCTAAACCTCCAATTGCTCATCAGTTTTCTAGATTAATCTGAAGGTTTCAGATACTCTGCTGATATTACGTGTAATTCATATTCTCATTTGCCATTGCTCTTGGTGTATTTATTTTCCTTGAGAACCTCATTAGAACAAGGGCTGCATGGAAGGACAGAATATGGGAACTCCTGGGTCCCTTTGCCCAAGGCTCTAATGGGATCCTCACGCTACCAGTATGGTCTAATGGAAAGCAGGGAAAATAATTTGAACTTGACATAGTATACTAAAGGAACCCAAAGGATTTTGAAGAGTCAAGTAACAATAATAAAAAGAGTGCTGTGGCCATGTCTGCAGGAAGAATTAGGAAGGAGGGGGATGGAGATAGGTAGACTAGACCGACAACAATTGCAGTTGTCCAGATGTAAGGCGGCGGGATGTCAGTCGTAGGAAAGATGATGAAAGACAGATCTGAGAGGCATTATGAAGGAAACAATGACAGGACTTGGTGACAAATTCAATGCACAGCGATGATGAAATATTCAGAGGTGACTTGAGGGCTCCTATTTTGGAAGCCTGGAAGACTAGTGATTTTATAGCACTAACGAGAAAGAGCAGGATAGAGAGTCTTTTTTCTTTTTTTTTTCATTTTCTTATTAAAGGGGGATGTAGAAAAAACTTAGTGAAGGTAAGGTGACTATCGGATATCTTCTAATACCATATATTTTTTTGAAACATGAGATTAGAAGGCAGGGATCATAGGTGAAGTCATGCTACAGAACCACAAGGACAGATAGCCTAATTAATAGAAGGCATAAAAGAAAGAATAAATAGTCTAAAAAAGAGCAAAGGACCAGGAATCGGGATTTGTGAAAGTAACCTTGGCTAGGGCACATAAGGAGGAAAATATAGAAAAAGTGAGGCTGGCAAGGTAGGAGGGGAGCTGGGGAAGGCCACTAGGTAATACAGATGATTAAATGAGGAAAACGAAATAGGTTACATGTAAAACAATGGGAAGATGGGGCACCTGGTGGGTTTGGTCAGTAGAGCATGTGACTCTTGATCTCAGGGCTATGAGTTCAAGCCCCAGACTGGGTGTAGAGATTACTTAAAAATAAAAGTCCTTAAAAAAAATGTCAAGATGTATGTGATCAACACAAAAACTACCTTTTTGATTATGTAAACCTCTGAGCAAACAATTACATTGACGGAGAATTTAAAGTAACTCCTCAGTTTTAATCCCCAATTTCTTTGCTGCTGTTCAGACTCATTCTGAGTTACCTGTAAAAGTAGAGAGGACCTTATGAGGACCATCCATACAAATTCCTTTCATATGTTTGAAGACAATGCATTGTTTTTGAAGCCATGTTTTCTGAGTTAAATGATTTTATTCCTTATGACCTATAGCCTTTTCCCCCATTGCTATCTTATGAACTCTCTCAATTATTAGGTATGAATTCTTCCTAAAATAAAAAATCTGATTATAGGGTCTGCCTAAAACTATAGAAATAGAGAGAACTTAGCAATTCCTAAAATCTTTGGACACAATGAGATGTTTAAACTTCTTAGTAGTTTTGGTCAGTAAGAATAAACTTATTTCAGTAAATTTCAGGACCTCGTTTTCTGTATTTTTGTTTCTTACATTATTAAAGCTAAGCTTCTAAACTCTTTAGAATGTTGAAAGACAAGATGCAATCCACAGCATTAGAACTGCTGTCTGTTAGCAACCAAAAGAACAATATTCATTGGCACCAACAAGGAAAATAAGAGACGCAAAATAAAAAGAAAAAATGGAAATGCACTTGCTATGATCCTCAGTTTGCTATGTTGCAGTGGGAAGTCATTTTCAGAGGAACAATACTGTGAACAGAATGCATCCAGTTCTGCTAATCTTGTTAGCTATTTTGCTATTTGTATAGGAAGTTAAAGGTAAGAACATCTCAAAGATGAACAGAGACATCAGGGCTTTGGTTCCCAAATATCAGACAGAAGTATGCTGGGTTGAGTGTTAGAAATTTTTTCCAGACTTCCCAAAGTATGTTAGTATGCTGATAATACAGTTACAACTATGTTTAACAGCTACTTCTATATAAGGCTTTGGGCTTAATTAATGCATTTGATCTACAATAGATTTTGTCTATTTTATTTTTTTTAAGGCCATCCAGGAAAAGTCTAAGCTATTTTTCCAATACCCTTTGATATCCTGAAGTATGAAATGTTCCTTCAATCTGCTCTTGCAAATCCAGGGACTGGCAACTACCTAGGAGAATCCAACCCACCACATATTTTTATTACAGTCATATTTTCTAATAAAGAGACTGGGAAACAAAGACAATATTGTTGAGCTTCTAACACAGACAAGACACCTAGATACATTCTCACTTAATTTTCATAGCAATTTTACGACATAAAGATCATTTCCACTGTATATCTGAGTAAACAGACTCAGAGAAGTTAGTAACATGCCAAAGGTCACATTACTTGTAAAATGGCAGAAGTGGGATTTGAAGCCAAGATTATCTACCTAAAAATACCTTGTTCTTTAGTTTTTGATCTAATCAGATGGAGAGGAGTTTAAGTTAAGACAGGGTATGAAGATGGCTATGAAACCACTGGCAGCCAAGCATAAGGCTTTTTTTTTTTTTTAAGATTTTATTTGAGACAGAGATGGAGCATGAGCAAGGGGGAGGGGAGGAGAAAGAGGGAGAAGCACACTCTCCGCTGAGCAGGGAGCCCAACTCTGGGCTGGATCCCAGGACCCTGAGATCATGACCTGAGCCGAAGGCAGATGCTTAACCAACTGAGCCACCTAAGCACCGGCCAAACATAAGGCTTTTGTACAAAAGGGTTAGTGCAACCAAACTTCTTCACATTGTGAAACTAACCCTATTACCCACAGAGCTGCCATGCTGCCAAAAGTGCAGACACTTCCTTTAGGAATAGAGGGATCCAAATGGGGGTCCACTGAGTTAAACAAACAAACAAACAAACAAACAGGCATTACTCATCCTTCCTGGTTTTTGGTTTTCCAATTGGATAGCTTTCTTTTCAAAACTTGAAGTAAAGCTGAAAGAAAACATATCCTTTGCAAGTATTTCCTTAGGCAAGAAGATAAAACAAGCATTTGACAAAAACACTCTCAACAATTAAACTGGCTTCATGGAAAAGCATCTGGATCAAGGTGCCGTTTCAGGAGAGAACAACAGTGAAACAAGATACATGAACGCAGAGTGTATGATTTATTCGTTTCGGCCGTTCATCGTAATACATGGATTATAAGCAATTAGAGTAATACGTAGTGACTATTTTTCCACTCCTTTAATCAATACTGTTAAGTACTACGCAGGGCAAAGCTGATCCACATTGGTCGGAGAATTCTCTTGCTTGGGCATATGGGATGGGGACTGAAAGAATTGTAACATGGAAACTCTGGAGCTGGGGGCTGACCATATTCCTCTATTTGGACTGAAGAAGCAGAGAAAGCTATGCGGCAAGATAGACCGAACACTGAGACACAAGCAGAGGTGACGGAGGGAGAGTACTGCTGGCTTCCAGAAGGGCAATTTAGCTCAGTGTTCAAGGCCATGGATTCTGTAGCCAGAAAACTGTGTTTAAACTTGGCATCATTTATAAACTATGTGACCTTGTGCATGTTAACCCTTAACCTTTTTCTGCTTTCTTTTCCTCATCTATGAAGTGGTGATACAATCACACTTACTTCATAGGATCGTTGTATGTGTTAAATTACTTAATATATGTAAAAGTGCTTGTACTGAGGCCTAGTATCTAGGAAGTATGACACTATAGACTGACTTGTATTCTCCCCAAATTCATATGTTGAAGCCTCAACCCCCATTGGACTGTGTTTAGAATGAAGGCTTTTAGCAGGTAAGTAAGATTAAATGAGACCATAAGTGTGGAGTCCTTGTCTGATAGGATTTATGGCCTTGCAAAGAAAGGAAGAGAGAGAGAGATCGCTCTTTCAAGTACAAGCACTGAGGAAAGGCCATGTCAGGACACAGGGAGAAGGCAGCTGTCTGCAAGGCAGGAAAGGAGACCTCACCAGAAACCAAAAGAGCTGACACCAAGATCCTGACTTCCCAGCCTCCAGAACTGAGAGAAATGAATTTATGTTGTTTAAGCCACCCAATCCCTGGTATTTTGTTACGGTGGCTTGGGCAGAGAACATGAACATAACATAGACCTTTGCTGTCATTATTGTTCTGATTTTAGTTCCTGGTTCCAGTTCTAGTAAATTCCTGAGGGCTAGACAATTCCTACCTTGAGGTTCTGAGGTAGTGCAACATCATCATCATCAGCTTCCTGCCATTTGCTTACGTAGGTTTCTGTAATCGAGAACCGAAAAGTCTTACCAATAAATGATACTGGCTGTTACTGCAGGTAGAAGTCACTGGTAGCTCATGGCTGGGATGAAAGTTTCATGGAAGAGATGGGATTTAAGATGGAACTTAAAAATGGCAAGACTTTGAGAAGGTGGAGAGAGAGAATGCCGTGATAACTAGGACCATAGCATAGAGTGAGTTGCGTGTGATTGCGCGTCACAGCAGTGACGTCAGGCTCAGGAGTGATAATCCACATGTGAAACTTGGATCATTCTGTATTAGATTTTCATAGTTACAGAGAACTGTTTGCCAATGTATCTTGAACATATTAAAGGTACAAATTTCAAATTTAAATATCTGGATGATTTAATAAATCTAAAGCATTGTTAAATAGGCAAGGTAAAAAAATTATTTTTCTATTATGTTCTGTGAGGACGTAAATCCTATGAATTCCCTCAGTGTTATCCATAATTATCATTGCACTGGATCAGTTTTTAAAAGTCCAAATTAGGGGCGCCTGGGTGGCACAGCGGTTAAGCGTCTGCCTTCAGCTCAGGGCGTGATCCTGGCGTTCTGGGATCGAGCCCCACATCAGGCTCCTCCGCTATGAACCTGCTTCTTCCTCTCCCACTCCCCCTGCTTGTGTTCCCTCTCTCGCTGGCTGTCTCTATCTCTGTCGAATAAATAAATAAAATCTTAAAAAAAAAAAAAGTCCAAATTAATTCGGATATTACAGCAAATTTGTTGGCTCTTCTACGTCTGCTAGACAGATGATTCTGTGCCTTCCACTGATGAAAGCTTCTTCAAATGTAATATTAAAACAGACAGATTATGGCCTATTTGTCCTTTAGCACCACTTCATTTATAATTCTGAGTGACCTGTCCTGTAAAAACCAAAAAGGTATCTCAAGTCTTGCTCCCTCAAGCACACTCTTGTTTATAGGAGATCTCAAGGGTGAACTTCATCACTACCTCCTTTTAAAACTTTAATCAACCCATTCTAAAACAAAATTATTAGGTACATTTCCCCAAATAGCTCATAAAACTAAAGACCCAAGAAAGACATTGCCTGAAAACTATTATTTAAATGTTGCCATTTAAATAGGCACCGAGACATATTTTGACCCCAAATAATTGTTTTTAATTGAGGAAGCAAGTGCCAATAATACATTTTTCAGTGCCACTTAAAACGACCAAGAGGAGACATGCCTTTTGACCTGAGCAGGCGGCTGGAAGGCAGGGAACTCATTTTCTTTTCTATGGCTTTTAACAAAGTCATGACCTCTCCATACCCATTCTTCTTTCCAAAAAATTGGCCCACTGTTCAGGTGTCATCTTTTTTAGGGAGGCATTCATGAATTCCCAGGCTGGTTAAGAAAAGTACTCATTCATTCAGTTATTTGTTCATTCCTAAAACATTTATTGATTATTTTGTATGTGTCAGGGAAACATTCTAAGCGAAGAATCACATAGAGCCAATACGGCTTAAGGAAAAATGTGCCGCAGAGACATCTATTGTAGATATCTCAGGTAGCCCATGTCAGCCTTTCAATACCCAAGATATTCTCACATGCAACAAATTGGTTTTCCATTGTGTGCTAGTTTGCTTGTTTTCACTTAAATTCATTCCCTTGTATACTGTCTTCAGTTAATAATATTCTCATGAAGATGCTTGATTTAGACAACATAACAATATTCAAGAGTACAATAATATTCAACTCATCCTATTAGTCCTTGCTTCTCTAAGACACTCCTTGAATCTTCTGTTTTCTCATTAAAAAAAAAAACCACAAAACATAATAAACTAATATTCCAGATCTTTACTTGCTTTTCTTACTCCTAAGGCATGATTCGGAGTCTGCATATAGGTTTGAAAGGAGCTTAGTCTTTACTTTTTTCCTAGGCTCCTCCTTTCCCAAACTTGAAAAACAATGTATGAAAAGAACACAGTTTGAAGTCAGGTAGAATTAAGGTTCATATCCTAGTCTACCAGGTACTAGCTGGGTGCTTCTGGACAAGTCAGATAACCTCTCTGAAGCTCGGTTTCCACACTTGAACGTGGGGATAATAATATTCAAAAGGATGGCTGTGAGATTAAATAAGGAATGCATAGTTTAGCATAAGAATATACAATCTCTATGGCTTTGACCCTGGCCTATGACCAGTTTTTTTTTATTAGGTCTGAACTAACTAGTATTTAAGAAGGGTCTCGCTATTCTGTGGAGCCAGGCTTCCTCATCTTCACTTTTTGTTCTCATTTACATTTTGGGTGTTGTTGCATAGTAATCACATGGCCTTGGAAGGAAATGCCATCTTTTCCTGGACCTTGACTCTATTACATTAGGTCTTCTTCCGGCCAGAAGCAAGCTTTTTTTTTTTTTTAAAAGATTTATTTATTTATTTTAGAGAGAGGGGAAAGGGCAGAGGAAGAGAACTTCAAGCAGACTCCCAGCTGAACACAGAGCCTGACACGGGGCCCAATCTCACGACCCGTGAGATCATGACCTGAAACCAAAGTCAGATGCTTAACCAACTGAGCCATCCAGGTGCCCCAGAAGCAATATGTCTTCCTATTACCAATTCTCCCCACTTGTCTTGGTGCTCCTAATGACTCATTACTTGTATGGTCCTTCCATCCCCTCTAACTCTGGGAGAGATCCCATAGAATCCCATCATCAACACCAAAACACTTTTAACCTCAAGTAAAAACAATGGCCACCATTTCTAGCAAGAAAGATGGTTTACCTCTATTCATTCGGCAGATAGTGCACACATGGTTTTAGACAACTTCCGAATGCCCTGGAAAGGAGTTAAGACATCCCATATATGAGATATATGCCATAACAATATAAATTGATGGTGGGGAGAACTGGTTCTCTAAGAGTTACATTAGGTTCTTTTGGCTCCCTATCTCTCTGCTGTGGTAATTTCAGATGTTTTATTCTTTCAGCAAGCATGGATTTTAGAATCCATTAGTTTTAATCCAGTTGCAAGGAGCCAACATGACATGGAAACACCATTTCTTTTCTGGACACAGTTCTCGAATTCTGTCAACAGGAAAGTTTTCCATTTTAAGTGTGATCTGATCATCTTCCACAGACTAGTGGCCTTTTCTCTTTCGTTACCTATTCTCATTCATTAACACACACTTCCAGAAACTTTGAAAGTTTGATGACATCCCACTCTAATAAGTGCACAGTGTGATCATACCTCATATTTACAACTAATATGTTTCCCACATAATATATGCAAGAAAAATATCCTCTGAATCATCTGTGAGGAATAAAATTACCATGTGTATAAAGGAAATGAAGTGATACGTTTTTTTGGCTAAGTTAAAATGACTATCATTTGGCTAAATTCTTATCCCGAAATTTTCCAAGTAGCCTATCTACATCACAGACTAATAGACTGCAAAAATTTTCCGGGTAATAAAAATGGTGGTTTAAAAATTAATGAAGAGGAAAAAAAATGAGAGAACTCATTGTTTTATTTATTTTATCACTTTACAACTGTTTTCTAATATAAATTATACATATAGTATATAAATTATTTTATAATAGCCAATGGACCCCTACCTTTTGGGGGGGGAGGGAATAGTGGGGTTAGAAAAGCATGGATGAGGGAGGGACACCTTCTTTCCCCCACAGTCCTGGTAAAAGGGCATCAGGGCTTATATGGCAAGTTTGAGCCAGAAACAAGTACAGTGACTTTTGTATTAAAAGAAGCAAACCTATGAAAGTTATAAAAGGAAAATTCATGAGTGAACTTCCAAAATTTATGCACACTGAGGTGTATTAGAGACATCTACCCTGGTGGGGGAAAAGAAAACTGTGTTTGAAAAAAGTATATTCTACTCTTTGCCTTGATTTCTTTTTAGTTATTTTCCACTACCAACAACTTTTCAAAGAATTTATTAGTAACTGAATATTTTACTTTAAAATAACTTTTTAATTAAAATTAATTAAAACATTAATTACTTAATTTGTTTCCTTCATATTTAGAAATAAATATTTAGCATTAAATTCTGTGGTTAGTGGTTTAGCTAACACTCTCATCTACTCAGGGAAGTTACCTGTCTACCTTGAAATATCTACAAAAAATATCTTTATGGTACATTCTTTCTTTTTTTTTAAAATCAAAACGATTTATTCATTTACTTTGAGAAAGAAGGGGTGGAGCAGAGGGAGAGAGAGTATTTTTTAAAAAAATCTCATTTATTTATTTGACAGAGAGAGAGAGCACGCACAAGGAGGGGGAGCGGGCAGAGGGAGAAACAGGCTCCCCTCTGAGCAGGGAGTCCAACACGGGGCTTGATCCCCAGGACTTGGGATCATGACCTGAGCCAAAGGCAAACACTTAACGACTGAGCCACCCAGGCAACCCTGAGAGAGAGAGAGTCTTAAACAGAGTCTGTGCTGAACATAGAGCCCATCTCAGGGCTTGATCTCACAACCCTGAAATCCTGACCTGACTGAGCTGACAACCAAGAGTCCGCGCTTAATGGACTGAGCCACCCAGGCACCCCTATAGTACATTCTTTCCTAAGGTATACTGGCTCCATGACAATCTTGGCTGATTCAGTAAACATTTTCTTTGATTTTCTTTCTTGAGATTATGTGCCCACTATAGAGAATCTTAAGGAATAACTCTAAAATGATAGAGTTAATAGAGACAGCTATTAAAGTTTGGGCAAAACAAAACAAAATCCCAAACGCCATTAATAATCTTTGAGACATTAAGTTTATTAAAGGAGACAGATTAGTGAAAGCAGAAAGGAAAACAAGTATAGTCTGCTTCCTCAAGTCACCTGTACTGGGCAAAAAATATCATTTTATTTTCAAATAACTGGTGATTTGGGTTGCATCACAAACTAGGTGGACAAAGAACCACAGATCAGATATCCTTCTGTTAACATGAAGATTACCAGGTACTTTGATAATGTAATGAGTTTTCCAGGCAAGCACCGAGAACTGAATCCAGTCCAGATGTGATGATAGCACGTTAATAAGCTAATTCCTTTAGCTACCTCTTCATTTTCTGAGGCTCATTCACAGAGTGGCAATGCCATTAACTCTGGATGAGGTGCTTTGCCCAATAAATACCTCTTGATTAAATTCGCTGATTGGGCCTTCTCTGCTCACTTCACTTTCTATCCCTCTGGGAAATAAACTCTCACACGGTATCCCTCAAAGGACACAGAAGAGGCACCATAAACAGTTAGGAGCATATACTGATTGAGTGAACAAATGACTGAATAAACAGTTCATAAGACATCAAGAGTTAAACTAGCATTGCTAGGTTAGTGGTCACTAGATAGAGTAAAAGAACGATAAAGTTTAAAGACACTGCAAAATTGATCTATCTACTGCATTACTCTTTTTATTTCATTTAGAAAACTTTGCATGAAAAATACAATTAAACTCTCATTTCATTAAAATATTTGCGAGGTGGGTGGTGAGATGTACACTTATCTGAAAAAGCTTTCATCATTCATCATCATTTTCTACAAGGAAAGCTAACGAAGGGTTGTGGGTTGGTTTCTCCTCTAAAGATCATCTATGAGTACTGTGGCTGTGCCATTTAGGGGAAAATGCTGAAAAGATTCTAACCAAGACAAACTATCTGGCACCGCAGGCACATTTCCTGCAAGGAAAAGAAATTTCACAGAAGCAACAGGTGCCTTTTTTTTCCCCCCACAGTAGTATCCATCAAAAATAAGACAATGGAAAAAAAATAGTTAAAATGTGGCATAGACAATAAAAATGGAGTCTGCAATCCCAACTCTTTATGCAACAAATACTGTACAGGATATCCACTCAATAACCATGGCGGTGAAATCTGGCCGAAGTGTTACAACCCAGCAAACAGGGTTCATTAAAACAATCTTTTTTTGAGTCAAGAGATGATATATTAGGGAAATAATGTTCATAAAAAACCTAGCTTTTGACAATTGGCACCATAAAGCAGTTATTATCTCTGATTAGTAAAACAGTTTGTTTGAAAGCAATCAGCTCTGAAGAATACAGACAGGAGGGCAAGTTATAAAACATATGAGGTTTATATAGAGGGCTATTATTTTACCAACAACAAATGATTTAAAATGCTCTGAACTAACAATTATTTGGAGTCACTTTCATGTTATAGAACTCAATAAATAATACTTTTTAAAAAACTTCACACAGTTCTTCTTCATCTTCTTGTAATTGTAGGGCATTATTAGTTTCATGTGTATCATGTTTCCAGATACTCGGTGTTGAAAGATTTATTCATGTTGAGCTGTGCCCTAAGGTAATTTTAGTTTTCACAAAACCTAATTCTACAATTATAACCATCTGAGAAAATGAGTATTCTTCCTATCTAACGCTGTAGGAAGAAGAAACATTCTTATAATAATCCTGATCCTCACAAGTGATTTTTTTTCATTTTCCTTAAATTCCTTAATTTTTTTTTCTTATTAGACCCTCAACCCACAAATGTTCAACTGTCATAAAAGATCAATGTTACTGAACTGCCAGCATTAATCTTTTGTTTGAAATGTATAAAGAAAGACAAATAAAGGAGACATTGCAAAATGTCTTTGTGAAGTAGAAGCAGATATTGAAATGATAAATAACATAACCTGCAAACACTAGTTATAATGTTCTGGGGGAGAAGAAATTTCTAGATATCAAAGACAGCAGCATGACTGTCAGGTTCTCCATAAATAAACCATGGACGATTCCTGACATTGGACCTTTCCTTCTTGCAATGCTATGCTAAATAAGCATGCTCCCCTTGCCTGTCTGAATTCTACATGCCCATTCCCAGAAATGCTGCTGCAGATAAGTAACACTGTCATGTTTGTTTTGTCAACTACACGCTGATTATCCTTTCCTATCTGCAGTTTGGGAACATTATCAAGGTCAGAAGCAATCTCTCAGAAAACCTATCCTAATGCGGCTGTATTTGATCATTTCTGTAAGGGGCTTCCCTAAACAAACTTTGCAGAAACACACACGTATTTTCCAAGATTTGACTTTTAGAGCATGATAAAAGGAAAGACTTACCATTTAGGCTTTGGGAATTTAAGACCAAAAGGAGAATGAAGTCATTCATTCTATGTATTTTCATTTACTCACTGAAAATGTGATAACTGGAGGATGGCATATCCAATTCTTTGAGATGCTTGTGCAATGACCCCACTTTCTCTACCTTCCTACCCTCTTCCAATTTATTTTATTTCATTCTATTTTGACAAATCGTTTATGAAGCATTTGCAACTGATGCACATATCACAAAATTATTTCTGCCAAGCTTCCTCTGTGACCTGCCCGTGGGACATGACATGCGCCAAGATGCGTCGCTCTATCAACCCACATTTTTCCAGGACAATGCAAATTATGACAAATTCCATCATCCTGCATTATGTGCTTCATGCTAATCTCACTAATTCTGAAGAATCAGGAGGGCTCGCTGTTCTGCTGAAGGGCATCCTGTCTGATTGAATGATAGGGAAGCAACATTTGCCATCCCCTTCTCACAATCCCAGCTGTGGCCACCACTGCCCCACTTCTGCCAGGCAACTGCTCTTGTAACTTCCATACCAGAATTAGCTATACGTCGGCTGAGCTGAGTGACAGGAAACTACACATCACCGATCAAGGTGGTTCTCAAGTCCAGAAAATAAAAAGGCATTTGGTGGTAAAATGAAAAGAGGAAACTGTATTTCTACTGACTGTTGCATATCCACATTCATTTTTCGCTGTCTGAAATGAAGAGCGGAGATCAAATTGATATTTTAGGTGACAACGACCAGACCGACTTGAGTGCGTTTGGCTGGAAGTCTTTTGCTAGCGGATCACTGCAAATGGCCACCTGAGAAGTCTGAAGAGGGAGCGAGCTAACCTTGCGGATAATCCCTCTGTGCTTCAGAAGGTGGCAGTATTACTACACGAAAGAAGCCCAAAGTCTACGTGCTATTCCATGGCCACATTGCTGAAATAAACATGTTTAATTCCCAAAGAAACATATATTTTATCCGGTGGCATAATTTACTTATAACATTAAAACTCAAACATGGAGCAATTTGTAGCAATAACCATGATTATGCTGTTAGTGGCCCAAATGTCACTGTCTAGATTAGGCTAAATGATACCTAGCACCGAAGAGCTACTATGATTTATTTTTTATGATCACGGGTAGAACTTGCATGCTTAAGAGGCTCACCAGAAAACTGCCTTCAATAAATAAAAAAGGATGAAAAGATTGAAAGAATCTTGTATTATTGTTCGGAGATGTGCTTGTAAAAAATTGTCACAGGAATGAGGTAAATTTTAAATCTCAGAGACACTTCTGAAAGGAAAAAAAAGGGGTAAATATCTTGAGCATGTCTAATGTTATGTTTTAGATTTTAAAATGTTTTGTTGTAAACAAATCGCTCTTCTTATAGAATAGTAGATTAAAACATATCTAAAGTGTTTTCTCCTTTATGAGTGTCTTCTGAAGTATCAGGACAAAATCAAGATTTTTAAATACATGTAATGCACCAAAATTGATTATTTTAACTACTTGTAGAAAATGCAGTAAATATAAATCTGTTGGTAAGTGTTAGGAATAAAACAGCTTGTTCAAACCTCTAAGAATTTACTTTTGGGGAATTCTGGCCTGATGTGTCCTTCTCCCTGGAAACTACATAATATCATAGATCAAATTGAAACTGTTACTCAGAATCAAGGAAAAAGGAACATAACCTGTACTATCTAAAGTTGAAAAAGGATTTTACAGTAAACATACATTTTACTAGTTACTAAAATTTCAGTCAGCATCTATATCCATGCTTGAATGGAATACTGCATAATTGGTTTACTATTTCTAGGGAGTCCTTGTATAAGCTTCATAAGTACAAGCACGAATCGACATTAAAGTATTACTAAGGAGAGACAGGAAGAGCTGTAGCTTTCCCCGTTACTCCCAGCGAGACCCAAGCCCCCCAGAGGAACACGACAACGTGAGTGCGGCTTCGGCGAAGGCACTGGGCACCCTGTGCACGCTGTGGCTTGTTGACATGAACCGGGGCAGGCAGACACCAATAATACATGAAGTGCGGTTCAGAGGCAATTAGGATCAGTTGTCAAGGCCAGGCCATTAATGAAAGAACATGTCAGAGGAGCTGGAGACTTCAATGGTTGAGGGCAAGAAGGCGATTTAGTGTGACAGATCGAGTCCTTCCAATGTCCTCAGTGGTATATGCTAATACCAGCCTTAACAACCTTTTGTGGCAGTGTATAATGCGACTAACATGGACTTTGATTCAGCAAAATGACTGCTGCCACTGTTAGTCTGTCTCATTCAAACAACAGTAAAAGCATTGCTACAAATAATTATCCACTTCCGTCCCTCCCTCCGCCACTTAATGCATCTGCCCTTTGTGCATGCCATAGTGTTTGTTACTAGAAGGTTAGGGTGTTTTTCACTTTTGGTTTATGTGATACAATTTTTTTTTTTGGTGGTGCATATAATCCCAATTAATTAATTACACTAGGAGGCAAAATAAATAAACTTATTACATTCTCATGTAGTTAACATTAAAAGTTCCTAACACAAGTCAAATTTGTCTAAGAGATACAATGTCCATCCTGTAAGTTACTCACAGGCAATAAGGGAAGTTACTTACCTAGGCTCCCAAACCCATCAGCAGAAAATTAACCTAATCGTCAAAGAAGTGAAAGCAGGAGCATTACAGAAAATCACTTCCCTGCCACTTTTCTGGTCTTTACAATGTGATGGTAATTTAAGATAAAAACCTACAAGCCTATAACCTGATAACCACCGATGAGTAGGAAGATGTGTTAATTGCTGGTTAGCAATCCAGGTAAACAATGACAAGGGAAATATGATATTATAATACACCTCAGCCTATAGATTTTTATGTTACTATACAACTCCACAGTATCAAACTCTTAGATTGTTTTTGTGTATAAACCTTGTAATTTGTTAATTTTTGGTTCTTTTTTTTTCTTATTTTCTGCTTATTTGGATAAGATATTCTTACGAAGGGAAAATTGACTTAATAGAAGATAAATGGCGTATGTTTTCTTAAAATTTATTTATGTTTCCACCCCCTCCCATTTTTCCGGGATTTACTTCCAGCATTTCAGCTACACAAGCTGACGTTGCGATAGCTTAGGGCTTATAGCAGATAGCTCAGCCTTGTCTGCTTACCAATGACCAGGGAGACGCGAAGAAAGGTGTTTGGGTAGAGATTAATGGGAATCATGTTGTCAGGGTGGTAACTGCGTACAGTATATACATTATTTTTCTGTGTCTGATTTTTCCTTCACTTCTGAGATAGTTTACACTTCTTTATTTCCTATCTCACATACCATTGTTGTCTTTCTTGCAATTTTGTTCAGTTTTCTTTGCTCACTTTTTTTTTTTTTTTTGCCTTAGCCATAGCTACTCTTTTCCCTAATACTTGATTAATTACCAGTTTTCTTGCTACTTCACATAAGCAGTTTCTTCCTTTCTCAGGAAAGTTTTCAGAACTGAGCCCTAAAAGAACTACTAGTGTTAAAGGAATTACCAGTACAAACATCTGAATGTTCATGCAATCTCAAAACACATTTTCATAAATAAATACTTTTTTGATAACAAATATATTTAGGAAAAAAAAGGTTACTGTGCTAAAAATTATACTCCTTATAGTTATATCCAAAGTAAACACACTTTATAAACACCTGGCAGTGTTAAGCTATTATTACATTAAAAATATACTAATGTAAATTGTCTACTTGGTCCTAACCAATAATAAATATATACCCTTCTAGAGAGGAGTTCAATAGACCAATGATCAGCTCTTGGTCAGTCTGCAAGACATCTAGCTTAGATAGCCCTCCAAGGCTGGGTCTCTGTTGTGAGACCCGAAATTTCTGCAACTTGATATAAGATCAGCTGACATCTATTTTTCCCCCTGACATTTTAGGACTAGTATGATAATGTAACTGGTTCAGCTGGTAACAGGGACTAGTTTTATCTTTTCAGGGTCCTAGACTTCATGACACAGAAACAGATCTACTGGGCTAGAAGTTAATAGCATAAAGTTAGCCATGATACTACCCATTAGTAGGACTTCAGAGTTTGCTGACATAAAAATGATTTTATCTTTATTCATTTGATTAATAAAAAAATTCCAAATCTATCAAAAGGAAATTCCCACACACTTCCTATTAAAAAAAAAAGTACAGTTTGAAGTGAGCAACATTTTTTAAGATGGCCTTTGATACTAAATTTAGTCTCTCTACCTCTTTGTTTGAAAACCTGGCATTTGTCATGTCATAATGTGTTTACTTTGAGTATAACACTTTAAAGGTATTATTTTGTCTTCTAAAAACTCCTAGAAGGTTTGTTTCTCTTTATAAGCATAATTATATCTAGTTTCTTCAATCAGTGTCTCATATTTTAATAATATGTTGCCATTTGGGTACAGCTATAACCATAATAATGAACAGGGGGTTCAAAGATCACTAATATATAGATGGCATGAACCATTAGTAAGAAATATTCTACACCATAGAGATCACACATTAGAAAACCCTGAAATTCACTATAGAATTTGCTGTTCTGACTAAGGCATCCTTCTGTGTAATTAACATAAATCTCTTTACAAAACATGCTAGTTTTAATAACAAATAGGGACATTTTACAGGAAAAATAAAGAATAGAATACAAATAAAATTATGATATGAATAATTTAGTCATCTCCTTCTCATACCTCATAATGACATTTGTGTAGCTATAATGGACCTAAACCGAAACTATTTCCCTTGAAAAATAGGTTTATCTCCTTTTCTTATATGCCATTGAAATTCATATCACTTCCACACAAATACACATAATTAATCCTAATTGTTTTCAACAATCTGAAGAAGAGAAATGGAATCTGGGTTTCTCTCTATTATATACGTTAAGCTTTTTTGGCCACAAGGGCACCATTTAGTAAGTTACTTCCTCCAAAACACTGGCCAGTGGCCTCTTGGCCTGAAGGAGTTAATGCAGTTGCAAGAGGTGAGTCACTGAATTCCTCTGTGACAGAAAGATGAAACTCGGTGATTGCTCAGAGGTGTCCTCCTCTGCTATTGAATGATGATCCAGTAGGAGAAAAAATCACTTCTCACAAGCAGATTTTAACAAGACAAATGACAAGTATGCACCGTAAATGCACAGAGGGGGTGGGTGTGAAAGGAATGTAAGGTCTGACTGGCACAAAATTACAATGGAGACAGAATGAACTCTTCCCTAGAAGTGATTCTTCAATTTTGTTAGGACTTTTGTCCAAGATGACCTGACTCCGTATTGCTGTCTTATGATATTTGTTTTGGGTGACACTTGGTAGCACATGGGAAGAGCACAGTTCCCATAAAACCTTTGGCATTCCAACCTCTAGACTCCAAGTCCTATTCAACTGGAAGAGAGCCCTCACATCCCAGCTAGTGAAGTCATCTGCTCCAACTGTGACTAACTCTGCTTTTCCCAAATAACTGTCTGAGGCATGGTTACGCTCCCCCAAATGCCCCAGTACCTGAATCTCAACTATGGTCAAGAGCTTCTCTGCTTCGGAATGTCGCAATGCTATTTTCTACCCTTTCTCTCATCCTCCCACCGCACTCTACCCCCAAAGCACCTCTTCTTTCCTGAGTGCGCTCTGCTTCCTCAGACACTTAACAGAACTGTAATGGCTGTATTTCCTTAGTCAGGACTAGGTTTTTGCAGGAGCTGTCTTTGAAGTGGTCTCCAGATTTTTGTTGTCCCCCAAGATTTCCATCTTATACTCCTCTGGTAATTACTGTTGCAACTAACATAGTCTTCAAGTAGTTCTTGGCTTTCAATAGGTTCAAAGTGTTGCCTCCTCAAGATTAGCTAGGTCATGTCCATGAGGATTGAGCTGTAGGCCTTTAAAGGGAGCCTAATTGCAGCAAGATGTCCTCCTTGCAAATCCAACAGTATCTCCTATTGGTTCTCTTTAGCTCCCCTTGCACCCTTTCTTTTGGGTATTAATACCTGCCAGCTCTGGTTTTGTTAATTCATTACATTTATCATTGCTGGGCACCTACTATATGCCATGCACCATGCTTGAGGTACAGTAATGAACAAAAGCAGGTATAGATGGCCCTTTTGTATGAAGCTTAGTCTAGTAAAGGAGTCAAATTCAATAAAATGGTCTTAGGTATAAAATGCAACTCAGATGTATTCATAACAGATTTAAAGGTGAAGCACAAGGTGCTGTAAGAGCCTGGTCTGGGATGCAGGGAGTTGGGAAAGGTTTTCCTGAGCATACAAGGCTCATGCAGAGGTCTAAGAGAGGATGAACAATTAGTTAGTTTCCAGGCACAGGGTGAGGTATGTGCAAAGGTCCTGTTGCAGGAAGGAGCATGGTAAGTTTAAGGGCTCAGTGAAACTCCTCTCCTCACAGCCCCAACTCTCCTTCTATTGCTACATCAGCTACCTCAAGATTGAAGGGAAGTCCCTGGAATAGCTTTGCTCCCAGTGAGGTTGCTCTTCCTCAGCTGAAAAATCATCTCACTTCTACACACTATTTAAGAAACCTAACTGTGAAGAAGGCTCATATGGACTGACCACCCACCTTTCCTTATTACCATCATGACTAATCAGATCCATGCTAATCTTAGTCTAATCCTCCCCCTTTATTTTTATTTGACCCTATCTTCTACCTTTTCTGACCTCCCAAAGTCTTTCCCTGGGCCCTGTTGAAGACCCAAACTTAATAAAACAATCCCACAGCAACACTATTCCTTATATGCATAAGCCCTTTTCTCAACTTTCTCTTCACGTTTTTTCGCTCACAGTGAAATGAGGCTGTGTTCCAAGTCCACATCTTTCCCTGAGGTCATCAGAACCAGGCTCTTTTTTTCTTTCCCACCCCATATTCTAGGACCCGGGGCTGGTGCATCCTCCCTAGTTCCTTGAAACCCATGGCCTCTTAGAAACACAAATCACCACCAGACTGTACCACTACTTCTCCTACTTGATATCGTTGAGCACCTGTCACCTTGGCACGTTACTCATTCATGGATGAAGTTAGCATCTATTTCTCTATCTTCCACTGTGCCATTACTCCTGTCACCCTTGGCCACTTCCACATCGAGACAGATAATTCATCTGACCCTGTGGACTCTGAGGTGTCTCAGTCTCCCTTTCCAACAACCCTTTTCCCAATCCCATAGTTTTTAGAGCTGTGTTTTCAAGCTGCAATATGGGTTCATTTTTGATCATAAAAATCACTGAGTTTTGATTTGATTTAATGAGTCACAACCAGGTTTTTCTTTTAAGTAACACAGAAGAGATTTTTAAATATCAGCTTATTACGCTAAGTAAGGTAAACATTGTTTTATGAAAGTTTCCTTCAGTCACACATCGTATATGTACAGACTTACAAAGTTGTTTTGAAAATTGTATTATTTACTATGTCCAGTCCAAAAAGTGTGAGAAATACTGATCAGCCAATAACTACATTGGCTGTAGTTATAACTCACCAATAACTACATTACTTCTAAAATCTTGATTTTAAACATCCCACTTGCTAGGTACTACCTTCTACCTTTAGAGTCCACTCGTTCCAGTCTCCTCTCTAAAAAGTTTTAACCTCATTCAGAGTTCCAAATCACTGACTCCACCACTTTCTACTACTCCCTGCTCCCCTGTCATATGCTCACATCTCTCCTTGTCTGGCTCAGATTCCGGGCTCTAATTTTAATCATTCCCTTAACTCCTTTGCACCTTGCTACTCTGTTTTTTTTTTTTTTTGTCAAAAACCCAAAAACTACCCCAAACTCTCCAACTACTTTGTGCTACAATCCAAGCTGCTCAGTGTCACCAGAGGAAACAGAACTGTACAGATATCACATTGAATTTCTGATCACAAATTCCAAGCAGGCTTTTAATGCTGCCCAATCCTACCACATTTCCCTAGTAATTTAACTTCCCCATTCTCCTGACAACCACTTTATACTTCATCTTCTCTAAATTGATGAGCTGGTTTATTTCATTTTTCTAATATCAAATCTACAAACAGTTGAGCCTATATACTGCACCTCCCCTTAGATCACAATAGAATCATTCCTGTTCCTACTTAAGGTTAAACCACCCCACATCCATCCTGCCAACACAAAGACTTGTATTTTAACAGTATGGTTCTGCTCTCCTACGGGTTCAGTTTTATCCTATCATTCAGATTATACCCATTAACATAAAAATATGCTGTAGTAACTTCCATTTTTTTTTAAAAAGATTTTATTTATTTGAGAGAGAGGGAGAGGGAGCACAAGCAGGGGGAGTGGCAGGCAGAGTGAGAGGGAGAAGTAGACTCCCCACTGAGCATGGAGCCCCATGTGGGGCTCCATCTCAGGACCCTGAGATCATGACCTGAGCTGGATGGAGAAACTTAACCGACTGAGCCACCCAGGGCCCCATTACTTTCCATTTTAAAAACAATAATCTCTTGATGCCAGTTTGCAACTGCCCTATTTCTGTTCCCCTATATAGCAAAACCTCAAGTGTGGTCTATATCCACTGTCTCTTTTTCCCACTTGCACTTTCACCATAGGTATCAGGCGTCTATCTCTACGCTTCTGTTGAATCCAGTTGTCTAAGTTCTCAACAAGTCCCACTTTGCCAAATCCAGAGGTCAGTTCCCTGTCCTCCTCTTATTCTATTAAGTGCGGCATTTATATCACTACCTAAGTCTTCATTATATTTTTCCCATTCCTCATTCTTTAACTTTATTCACTTCTGAGCTACCATGTTTTCTTAGTTTTCTTTCTATCTCTAACACATAGAGATCCACAAAGATCAACTGATCTTATTAAGAGTGCTACAAGACTTGGTCCCTCCTCTCTTCACTTCTCTAACTTTTCTCTATAGGTAACTTTATTTGGTTCTTAGATTTTAATCTCCATTGATATGTTATGGTTTCAATTTTGTATCTACAGCCCTGACATCTCCCTTGAGCTCCAGACTCATATATTCATGTATCTACTTGATAGAGCCACTTGGATGTCTTACAGATACCATAAACTTAACCTGCCGCAGCCAGAAGGAAAACTGGATTTTCTCCCATGCCCATTAGACTGGCTTCTTCTCTACTCTTCCCCATCTTAATTTAAAGGACTACCATTCATTTGATAGTCACGCCAAATGTCTAGACACCATCCTTTCCCCCTTCATTTGAGTGTAGTTGATACAGAATGTTACCTTAGTTTCAGGTGTACAACATAGTGATTCGACAAGTTTATACATGATGCTGTGCTCGCCACAGGTGTAGCTGCCATCTGTCCCATTACATGGCTATTACAATATCACTGACTGTATTCTTTATCCTGTTCCTTTTATTCTTGTGACATATTCATTCCATCTACCTATCCCCTTCCCCTCTGACAACCATCGGTTTGTTCTCTGTATTTGTAAGTCTGATTGATCTTTTTGTTTATTCATCTGTGGGTTGCTTTTTTTTTTTTAATTCTACTTATGAGTGGAATCATTGTATGGGTCTTTCTTAGCCTGACTTATTCAGTTAGCATAATACCCCCTAGGTCCATCCATGTTGTCTCAAATGTCACAATCTCATTCTTTTTTATGGCTATGTAATATTCTCGTGTGTGTGTGTGTGTGTGTGTGTGTGTGTGTGTGTACCACCTTTTTGCTTATCCATTCTTCTATTGATAGACACTTAGGTTGCTCCCCTGTCTTGGCTATTGTAAATAATGCTGCAATAAACATAGGGGGGCATATATCTTTTTGAATTATTGTTTTCCTTTTCTTTGGTTAAATACCCAAGAGTGTAATCATTGGATCATATGGTATTTCTGTTTTTGATCTTTTGAGGAACCTCCAAACTGCTTTCCACAGTGGCTGTACCAATTTACATTCCCAATAACAGTGCACAAGGGTTCCTTTTTCTCCACATCCTTGCCAACGGTTGTTATTTCTTGTCATTTTGATTGTAGTCACTCTAACTGGTATAAGTTGCTATCTTGTTGTGGTTTTGATTGGCATTTCCCTGATGATGAGTGATGTTGAGCATCTTTTCATGTGTCTTTTGTCTAGTCATCATCCTTAATTCCTACCTTTCTTTCACCAACCATTAGCAAATTCTGTTAGCTCTACCTCCAGAATGTGCCAAATCATTCCCTCTTCTTTATCTGCTATCATCATTTCCTACCTCTCCAACCTTATCTCTGACTATTTTCTTCCTCACTCACTATACTGCCCCTTACCCTAGCTCATTCCTGCCTCTTTCTGCAGATCTTCACAAGCTAATCCTTGGGGGAAAGCGTTCTCTGACTCTCTAATCTAAAACTGAATACCTGTCCTAATTATTTTCCATGACTGTGTCCTAATTTATTTTTCTCCTGGTACTTAGTGGAATCTGAAATTATTCCATTAGTTTGTATATTTAGTGTCTGCTTCTACAATAAAACAAAAACTCTATAAGGTCAGAGCCACATGTTCAGTTATTAGAATGTAGTTGAATGAATCAATGGGAGCTGAAAGTGTAATAGAGGTGGAAAGAGTAGTGATGGAAAAGGAATAAAGAGGTCAACATGATCAAATATGCACTTTTAAGAAATACCACTCTGGCTAGAGAGCCAGAGTTGATACCAAGACCAGGGAAGAAACTGCTAGAACAGGCTGGGTGAGTGATGATGGGAGCTTGTACTAAGATAGCGGGGGCAGAGATGGTGAGAAGAGAATGGATTCCAGAGATGCTTAGGAAGAAGATCACTTGATGTCCTATCACACTTTGATATGAAAAAATGAGGGTCCGGGAAAGGGATATTTGGAGGATGTCATCAAGATTTTGTGCTTAGGTGTTACTACTGACTTAGGGACATTGGGAGAGGCCAACATTTAGGGACAAGTCATGATTTGTTGTTAGGGCATGCTAACTTTGATTTCTCTTGACAAATTTATGAAGAGATGACAAAATGGCAACTAGATATAAAATTCTGGAGCTCTGAGAAATAATTTTGACTAATGATATAAATGTGTGAGTCATTTGTATATACATAGATGGTGATTGAGGTCATATGTATGGAAAAATGGAAATCTCTAGGTTTTTGCCTTCAGAAACTGGTTGAATATTTATGATGTCTCCTCGGATGGGAAAGACTGAAGGAGAAATGAGTTGGGGAGATGGGTGGAAGTTCGGTCGGTTAATAAACTATTATCATGCTTTACTGTCTTTCACCACACATGGTAAGTCTGTATACTACTCAATAATTCTGGTGACTGTTTCCTTAGGTTAGTACTTCATAGAGTACCATCAGTACAATTCAACAGCCTATTCTATCACCACTTCTCAAGGTAGGAGAAAAATCATCCACTCGCCAAGTATTAAACTTGAATGATCACAATGGAGTTATTCAAGATTATTTCTTGACCTGAACAACAAGAAAATGAACTTGTTTCCAAGTTAAAAAAAAAATAATAGGAATCAAGAACCAAGAACTTTTCTGAATTTAAAACTAAATCACACTAATTATTTCAAATAGTACCATGTAGGTTTCAAGAAACTTACAATTAAATGTGTTACTAAAACATCCCTTCCAATATTCATTCGACCATATAGGTAACCACATACTTTATCAACCACGCCAATACATTTCTGGGAATGAAAGGAGTTACTGATTGTTACAGGTAAACACCAGGACTGCCCAGGCATATTGGGACCTATGGTCACTCATTTTATACAGCCTAATATCTTAACAATGAAACGCCAGAGCAGTATCTGGTTTCATTTAGCTAAATCAGGTGGGAAAATATGAAGCATAAAATGAAAGTCAGGAATTCTACATCTATTTGATGCTCTTGTTCTTCTTTGTTTTTCATCTGGTTGATTTAAATACATAATAACTGATTAAGTTTAGAAAATTCAATTTGTTTACATACCTGTGAATTAAATTTGTGGTACAAATCCAGATAAGATTCTCATTTCATTATATCAACCTAGGTCACATATTAGTGCTTTAAAAACTGAAAGGGGGTGCTACAGACATATCACTTATACATTAAAAGAAAAATTAAACTGATTTCAAAAGCCAAAACTGTAAAATTATAAAGATTAAAAACACCAATTCCAACATTTGTTGTAGTCAGTACATAAAATGCATGTATTAATAGGTTTGTTAAATATATGCATGCAAAGGAAATACGGTTTACATACAGAATAAAACTATCATGCCTAAGTTAAAACAAGCTGAATACCACATCTTGAGAAACCAAAGGAAAAAGGTTCCCCATAATGTAAATATATACTTGGGGATGTTTATTTTATCATTTCAGTTTCATTTTCAAAATACGCTGTATTTTCTGTGTAACCCATTTTTCATCTGCCCAATTACTAGCAATCTTTTTTCTACTATCAAAAATGATCATTTGTTTCTTTATTGTCGTAGATAAAACATCCTTTCATTGTTTCAGCTCACAAGCTGTGCAGATCCTACCCACTGTTCTTGCCTCCAGCACTTCACATTATTGGTGTATTATTTCATGCATGCCCTACTCTTTTATCAATTGCTTTTGAAGTAATGTTAATAGACTAGAAAATTGAGACATTTATGAAGTATAGGTAGTGTTTATGAAAAAATCCATAAAATATGACACAGGCAAGACAAGATAAAAGCAGCATTTTAATAGATTATGGCAAAGAGATCCTGTCAGAGTTGACAACTGACTCCTTCGAGATCACTAATTTTTATGGGATTAATTCTGTGGTATAAAAAATGAAGTTAAATGTCCTAATTAATCTGTAAATAGCACACCCACAATTAAACCTTGTGGCCCCTTCTTGGATTGGGGCTGCAATGATTTTTGAAAAGTAATTATCTCATATTCATAATGAAGAAGGTTTTTCTTTTTTCTTTTTTTTTTTCTCATGGCCTTTCAGCTAAAAATCCACCTGGATGCAAACTGGAATAGCAGCCTCCTTCTGAAACACAAATCAGTTCACAGCTTGGTGTGCAGCCACAGCCACTAGACTTGTGAGCCAAATATTTATCCATGGTTTATGTATTAAGAAACTAAAAATTGGGGGGATGGTACAGGAGTGAGGTGGTGGAGGAAAATCTAGAGTTTCTCCATATTTGAGTAACTCTTCTTTGTTCCACAATTTATAGGACCCAGAAAGGTATAGAGTTCCTTTCTCTTATGGTGGGGATAACATGGCGAACCCCTGTCTCTTATAGGAGTTAGAAAGTGCATTATGTAGAAGGTAGAAAATAAAGCGATTGTCTGGTTTTTCCCGATGCTGTGGCGGGATACTCAAGAAATGTTGGTTCCATTCCCCTTCCTACTTTCCACCTTTAATACTTCAGTTTTAGAGTACTTTCTGTAGATATATGATGTTATCTGTACATAATCAAATGGAAATAATACAATTTATTAAATATAAAATATTTTAGAATATTTTTGTGAGAGTTAATGTTAATACTAGCCTTTACGATTCACATTCATTATTTCATTCATCCAGACAACAGCTCCAAGACAAGGCTTATTGCTACTACCCTGTTAAAAATAAGGAAACTGAGGCTTAGAGATGTTAAAGGAATTATGCTAATCATATCTACGTAACAGGTGATAGAACAGATTCTTGAAGCCAGATCGCCTGAGTTAAAGTGCTATGCTTTTTTTTTTTATTATAAGTAAACTGTGAGGTTGTATGTTTACAAAGAAATACTCTGTTGATATAGTAAAATATTCTGTTTGTAAAGAAAAACATTATTCAAATTCATGAGCTCTCAAGTTGAAAATGGTTAAACGACTACTTATTTTTCATTTGGATATTCTGCTTCTTGGAGGAATGGGGAATATAGTTGTCTTTTTTAAAGGACAGTTATTTTCTTCCTTGAGTCCCATGAGAAAGTAGGATTGTGAAAGTTAATTTTTTTTAATTTTTAAAATTTTTCTTAATTTTTTAAATCTTTTATAGCCTATGGCCCTGGGCAATAGGTAAGTTATGGTTATAGTCCAGAAGATAATATGGCAGCAAAATCGTATACTACTACCGTATTTGAGAGGAAGATCTTTTAAATTGCCGTTACTTGGCAAAATAGTACCGATACTAAGAAAACCAATATTGATGTTCTCAAGATATAACAATGTAGCTTTCTTTTTTGTTTTTTAAAGATTTATTTATTTGTTTTTAGAGAGAGAGAGCAAGCGAGAGTAGGGGGAGAGGCAGAAGGAGAGGGAGAGAAGCAGACTCCTCATTAAGCTCAGAGCCCAACGTGGGACCTGATCCCACAACCCTGAGATCATGACCTGACCAAAATCAAGAGTCAGAGGCTTACCTAACTGAGCCACCCAGATGCCCTGACAATGTAGTTTTCTGACTGTTCATAGTCTTACTATAAATGCCTTAAATATTTTGGCTGATCAGTTGCTGTGGTTAACATGATTAACTGACTTATTTATTTGATGCTTAACTGACGGAATGTATTTTGCACTGGAGGAATCTACAGCCTGGCTGAAACCTTTCACATTTCACATGAGTAAATGGAGAATCAAGAGACACTAAGTGATTTGTTCAAGATCATATACGAATTATCTTGCAGATTCCCGATTAGAACTCACTACTTCTGATTCTAAGTCTGAGGTTATTCAGTCAAAACCTTGGGTACATACAATCTAAGATTTTCGCACATCTTCTGATGGAACATTCTTCAACAGGTAAAACATTTAAGAACAGATAGGCCCAGTATTATAAACATGATCGCAAAGAGAAGTCCTAAACTGACAGAAAGAGAAAATAATAAATGGCACCTTTCTCATCTCTAAACTCTCTAATACCAAGAAAACACCTTAAAGCCCTTGCCTTGGGTAAAAAATATTTGAAATGCCAAATCCAGTTATCAATTCATCTCTATGTGTGTCGGGAAGGATTACTATAGTTAAGTATATTCTAAGCCTGTTTATACCCAGCATTACTTCTAAAGTTCCAATAAGAGTGCCTATTTTTATTTTTATTTTTGAAGTGACACTAACTTGAGAAGAAAGAAAAAAGGGAGTAAGTTTAAGCTATTCTTCAAAGTTCATCACCATGAAGCTATTGTGATGGTTTAAAAAAAGAGGAAGCAGGCTGCAGCCCAATTAGATGGTCTCGCTCTCACATTCTCTGAACACAAATAGCAAACGAGGATGTACTCACACAGTTTGATAAGCAGATTTGAAATTCTGCTTATTTATACAGTGACTATGTCCTAGAATTGAAAATAGAGACCACTAGTTAGAGGAACACTTTCAATATTACTGTTTCCACATCTTCATGTAAGAGTGAATGGGGAAGTTTCCTTGTAGGGTGTGGTGCATGCAACGAGGGATTTTTACATGGCCAACCTGTGCGCTCAGGAATGCTGGGGTGGGGAGCAAGGCTTTCACTGAGTACTTAATCATACTTGTTGAATACATAAACTTGGGGACCTCTGAGTCAGGCTGTATGCTGTTGATTCGACTATCTGTGGTGGGTGCTTCATTGTAAATATCTTTAAAGGGTATGCATGACTCTTTTCTAGGGTATGTAATAATGATCAGTGACTGACATTCCTTACATTCACAAAGTGGTCAATATTATTGAATAGAAAACGACGACCATGGTCTTAAAGACTGTAGAACGATTTTTCATGACTTTAGACTGTAACACACTCAGCAACAACAAAACTAATTTTCCAAACCACTGTTGTTTCCAGTTCCTGATTACTCCCGTGATTCAAACCACTTTGGCTCTGAGTTTTAGATTACTCCCCTTTACATTCAATTACCACATCAGAAGGCGTATCATCCGCTTGAGAGCTACCATCTCTCTACTTGCCGCAGAACCACCTATGTTAGAGTTTGAGGAATTTTGAGGCAGGCATGGAGAAAATTATAGATTCTCGGATACTGTGCTTAGATGCATTTAAAAAACCTACTCAAGATCTCACATCAACAGAATTCTATACCTATTTCTAAGAAAGATTCATTACATTTTATTTTTCAAGAATACACACATAAAAATAACATTAAAATAGAAATAGAAAATTAGCATGATGGAAAAGAAACACACATTAGTCAGACCTCAAGGGTCAACATGGTAAATCAAGTTTCATAATTTTTTAAATGGTTACTCTGTTATTCTTGTGTTAGGTAATGGTACTGTTGGAACAGCAAGCCCTTAACATCTGTGCACTTTGGATCACCTTAAGCCAGCTGGTTCCTCTCAAAAGTGCTCATCTTTTGTTCTTACTATGTCTTGACCTGGGCCTCTAGCCTTAAGACAGCTATGTGCTTTCTGCAGCCAGGATATCCTCTTCAAGACTGTCAGGCAATTTCAAATGATTGATGTGCTAGTCTGGTGCTCTGGTATTTTTCCCTTAGTAAGTCTCCGGTAAATCTACAGCTCATTCTGTAAGAATGCTAATTAGATCTCCTCTTATTTAACCTCATGCACATTTTTCTTATTTTCCTGTATTTTTGGAGGTGAGCTTAAAGTTTATAACGCGGTGTGTTTCTAAAATTTTTTTTTTACAATATTACATATAAATAAAACACATTTCCCACCAAGGGAAGCAATTCAAGCAGTGAACTCAGTTGACTCTCTTCTTTCCAGAACTGTGCCATGCATCCAATATGCCAACCTGAAGCATAATTCCTAGGCCTACTCTAAAAATTAGTAGTCATTTACCCACTTTTATTCCCCTTTTCCTACTACTCCTTACTATACTAACTCTTATCTGAATGCTGCTCTACTCCTTCCCTCATGATCAGAGGCAACCAGTATAGGAGGTCCTGGACTCATATCTCTGAAACCCATTTTACGTTCTACTCCAAAGGATCACTGATGGAAACTCACAGCTCACATAGGCCACGCCCCTAACTCAGACACAGTCTTCTATCAGTCAAAGCCCAAGCAAGGAAGAATATAGCTGGAAGATTAGAAAAGCATATCAATTTAAAATTTACCTGTATGCAAGACAGTATTCTTATTCTTAGAAAAAATTATACCCTGAAGGATGTAAAAGGTCATGCAACTAACTTTTAAAAGGCTCAGAACAACACGTGTGTGCACAAACCTACACACATATATAAATACACACATAATAAATATGTTTTGTATATGTACACATATACATAAACAAATAGAGGGAGAAAGAGCAAGTGAGCATACTCATTTGATTAAGGAAATGGGGCAAAATGTCAACAACAGGTGGAATGTGGGTAGAAGATATAGGAGTATTCCATGACCATTCTTATTCTTGTCATTTTCTGTAAGTTTGAAATAATTGCAAAATAAAGCCATAAAGAAACAAAAATTGTGCTTTAGAATGTTAATAGCTTCTACCATATTAAGGTATGGTCAGCTATGGTTAAAGGGTAGGGAAAGTCTGAGAAAGGCAGGAGAATGTGTGTAGTAGGCAGAAATCTCTTAATTTAAGTGCCTGGTGGTCAGAGAGAGAAGGAAAATACTTGGATAATCCATAATTGGAAAGGCGATTCCTGTATAGATGAGAATATATACAGAAGCCCAGAGTTCTTTATTTTTTTACATACCACAAACATTTAGGAGTTGAAATATTTGTATTTTATGAAGACATAAAAAACGACTTTGTCTATCAATGTCTATGTTATTTGTACTTCCTATACACTAAATGTAATAAATGCAACTTGAATGTAACAATAAGAGGATCGATACTATGGACAGAGTTAATATGTGCTTATCTGAAGCTTAGCAGATAAAGAGATACTGCCAAAATAAACAAGCCAAAAGTGAGAACGGACATTCGAAGTACATTACTGTGTTACTGGAACATCTGGTACTAACACTGTCAAGTTTACATATGTTCTCAAATACTTATTTATGTAACAATCAAATGCTGAGCATTCCAGCTGCACTTGTAAACTTTTTATGAACTGAAGTCATATGCACAAGCTCAGCTAAATATACTTGACAGAGGGAGGAGCGTGAGGAAACTGTTAACTCTCAGAACTGAAGTCTGATTGCAGTGAGGCCTTTGGCAGTGTTAAGGACCAGTGTTTGGTAGGAGAGCTGAGCTGCTTGGCTCACGTGAGATTCACTTCATCCCAGCAGGTAGACTCACAGATATTTAGTCAATGTTCAAAATCATGATTTGACAGCTAACTTTTCTGGATATAACTTACTCAGGGGGGGAAATTGTATACAGATTTAAATAAAAGTCATTAAGAAAAAAGAGTATTAGATTCTAAGGTGGAAAAATATCTTCCTCAACACATTCTGGAGTCAGACACACAGTCTGACTGTAGCAACGCATAAATTAGAAAAGATACCATAAAAAGAGAAGGCACTTTTGCATGATGATTGTCTAATACTACTCCTAATGAAAATTAGTTGTGTGAAACTTGCCTCCTTCGAGACAGAATAAACAGTAACTACCTTAAACCCCTTTGAAAGGGTAAAAAAGCAAGAACAAGGGAAACAAGTATTTCTATGCCTTGTTTTCCTCTTCTACAAATAAAAGGAAGAAGATAGACATGAATTTCCCCAAAGCTTGCCTAATCATTGCTTTGATCCAATTTCTAGAGTAGGCAATACTGCAGAAACTTACCAAGTTCTTTATTTTATGAACAGAAGATCTTAAAGTGATTTCTGTCCGGTTGAGGTTAAAAGCATATATTTTTTGGGGGGGTGGAATTAAGAATCACCTCCACCCTCAATCTACTGGCAGGATTCTGAAAATCTCCTTTAGAAGTAACCAGATGTTTCAGTGTGATTCCTTGATGTGGAGGCGTGAAGATCTGCAATCTATGTGTTCCTTTTACCGGAACTTTACTTATGCCAGAACTTGAAATCACAGATCTTGGGCCAGGAAAAATACCATTCATCCCCTTACCACGTGTAACCTTAGGAACCCTAGAAATATATTTAATTTCCTGGGGAACTTCTAAAAATCTCAAACCCAGGCTCCATCTCAAACCAATTAAATCAAAGTGAAACTCGGGCATCAGCCCCACTTGATTGTGCAGCCAAGGCTGAGAAGGAGGATGGGCTTAGAATGAGGATAGGCATTCTTTAGGGGTCATGCGATTAGTTTCATAAAAAGGGAATTATTTTTTGCAAAATAACTTGGAAGCAGTAGGCACTCCCCTGTTCTCTTTTAATTAGGTCTGAAAATACAGGAGTTATAAACACAAGGGCTCTGACTCCTCAAACTCCACCTCTTCTCACATCTTGAAAACAACTTAAGGGCCGATAAGGGACTGCCTGAGGATAGGTGGTGTAGCCTTCCAAGCTCTACCGCTTCCTTCATTTTAGCTAAAGAAGGGTTGAATACGGACAGTGGATTGTTTTTTCATTTTTGACAAGTTATGAAAAAAGTAGCAAATTTTGCCTATAAAATGACATTGTGCAGTCATGAATTGTGAAGGAGAGAGTGGGATTTAAGTGGGAGCTTAAATTATGAGGACAGAACATACTAACCTTTGAAAAATGCCTTTCAGAGTTATTTGCAACAATGAGGCATATATACGTATACATATAAATTTCAGACCAAGAGAATAACTTGGAATTTAGCTGTAAGAAGAGTGACTGTAAATCCTGCTCTGCCTTAATAGTTCCCGCTTATACCCATTGTCTCTGTGTATTACTAATAGTACCTTCTTTGACTCAAAGTGTCCTTTTTGAATTGTAAATTACGCTATGAGGGATTAGTTTACATTGAGCAGAGAACTCCGTTTAAAGGTAGAGACAAGATACATGAATTATACATTGATAATACACAATGAATATTAGTTATTGTAAGATTACTGTCATTATTAATTCACAAACAACAGGTTTTAAAGGCTGTTCTACCCATATAAAAAGAAAACAAAAATGCACACCACCAGATTTCAACCAGATCTCTACAACTGAAGATTGGTTTTCTCTATGTTCCCACAAGTGGTAATGCAGTGTCATCTTTGAAAATAGATGGAGGTTTTCTTACTCCCTTTTCTATAAAAAAATATTATTCAAGGTAATTAAAAAAGGATTTTTATCTTCAAAATATCAGAGGGATTTGTATAATGTAAAGATAGTTTTTAATCATTACTAAGTAGATGGCCTTACTTCTGATTATTATCTAAGCTTAGCAATTTATGTTCAATGGTTTGGGACAAGAAAACAAAAAAAAAATTAATTAAAAGTAAAAAAGACAGGAATGGCATTTAGATCTGCTTTAAGCACTATCTAAAATGTTCTCTTGTTTTGACTTACTCCAGAAGGAAAACTTGAAACAATGAGTAAATGAGTATAAGTTACAAAGAGGCATATTTTAGCTCAACATAAGGATTTTTAAAATAGAGTTGTCCAACAGAATGGATTGTTTCAGGAAATGATGAGCTCCTTTGCTGAAGATATCCAAACTGAGACCGGATGAGCATATGCCAAGGATGCTGCAGGAAGCATTTCTGCACTGTGTGGGAGGTTAGCCAACAGAAGATGACGTCTTAGGTTCCTTCCAGTGCTAAATTCTATCATCTTATGACTATTCCAAACACGAATAACTATCTTAATGATACAAACTCTGAGGCCTGGTTAAGAAAATGAAAAAGAAGAAAAACACACAAACAAACAAACTTTACTCGGGTTCCAGGGAAAACCAGCTATGTGAAGAAGCTTCTTTTTAAATGCTGAGATAAGGAAGTTGCCACATTCTAAAAGTCTATGTTTTATGATACATGCAATTATTTTATAAAATTTAAGGCAAACAATAAAGCATGCATTTTCAAAAGATAAATGAACTGAAGAATAAAAAATGATTTGTTGAATTACCAAATTTTACAAAACAGGAGGATAAGAAGCTAGGCAGAAAGCCACTGAAGGACTAAGCAAGGTTTTCCACAGTCGCACAGTCCCATGAAGAAAAAAAAATAGAGTTCAGAAACTTCTAAGGGGGAGAGATCTTAATTAAAAACCCCAGGATCTCCAGGCATCTGGATGGCTCAGTCGGTTAAGTATCCAACTCTTGATTTTGGCTCAGGTCATGAACTCAGGATCATGATCTCTGGTCATGAGACTGAGCCCTGCCTCCTGCTCCACACTCAGAGTGGAGTCTGCTCGAGCCTCTCCCTTCCCCTCTGCCCCTCCCCCTGCACACAGGCATGTGCGCACTCTCTCTCTCTCTCAAATAAAATAAATAAATAAATAAAGTCTTTTTTTTTTTTTTGAAGATTTTATTTATTTATTTGACAGAGCGAGAGGCAGCAAGAGAGGGAACACAAGCAGGGGGAGTGGGAGAGGGAGAAGCAGGCTTCCCGCTGAGCAGGGAGCCCCGTGCGGGGCTTGATCCCAGAACGCCGGGATCATGACCTGAGCTGAAGGCAGATGCTTAAGGACTGAGCCACCCAGGCACCAAAATAAATAAAGTCTTAAAAAAAACAAAAACAAAACAAAATAACCCAGGATCTCAATAAGAAATCCAGATGTTCACAGTAGCAAAGCAGAGATAAAGAAGAGGTAGATTGAGCAATTACCAATTGAATCCCAGCATTAGAGTTATCTGTCAACATGCTATTGTCCAGCCAAATCCACAGAGAAAGAGGACATTATCCAGAGTCACTACAGTTTAGCAAACATAGTATTTGGCATTAATAACACACACACAAAACACAAAACAGGACGGGAAGAAAAAACCAGATCAATAGATGAGACATTTATTGGAATTATCGGTTTGGAAAAAAAGCTATGATTAATAGGTTTGAAAAGAAAAAACGACATGAAGAATTTATAGATTCTAGAATGGCAGAATTTATTTAGAAAAATCAAATAGAATTTCTAGGGCTAATAAAATGTAATAACTGGAATTAAGAATAAGATTTATGGGTTAAACAGAATATTGGAAGCTGAAGAGAGGAAAAGTGATCTGGAAGAAATACCAGAAAGTATTTGGGTTGAAATGTGGGTAATAAAAGGCATGAAAATACTAAAAAGTTTGTAGCTACAATATGAGAATGGTAAAAAAGTATATTTAATTGGTGTCCCAGACTGGGGAGTAAAAAAATAATAAGGCAAGAAACAACTGAAGTAATAAGGGCAAAGAATTTCCAAAGTGAAAGACATCAAGGCAAAGAAAGACACATCATAGTAAAACTGCTAAAAACTATAGACAAAGAAAAATACAAAACAAAACCTTGAGAATAGCCAAACGGAAAAAAACATACCTTACTTTCAAAGGTGCAGAAATAAGAATGGTAGTCGACTTGTCAATGGAAATAACAAAAGACAGATAATGGAATGACATTTTCAAGTTGCTGAAAGACAACTGTCTTCCTGGATTTTATACCCACCAAAAATACTCTTCAAAAGTGAATGTAAAATAAAGACATTAGCGGACAGACAAAAAGCAAGTGAAATTATCACCAGCATATCCTCACTAAAATGCATATAAAGGTTAGTTCTGCTGGCAAATGGAAAATGATTCCAAATGGAAGCATAGAAATTCAAAAGAAAGAGTAAAACTGTGCATAAATATAAATGCATACTGACTGTACAAAGCAGTAATTACAATGCCTTCTGGGGAATAAAAACAAATGCAGTAGCACGATGACAGATAACAACACAAAGGATGGTGACACACGAACACAAAATATTCTAAGTTCCTCGTGTTGGTCAAGAAGTTTTAAATGTATGGAATTATATGAGTTTGTAATAAGTCCAGACCAGAGAGTGTATTCTTTAGGATATGTACTCAGCATAGTAAAAGAATGTGTAATTAACAAACCAAAAAGGGGGGGGGTGTAAAATAATGAAGGAAGTCTTCTTAACCTTAAATAATGTAAAAAAGGAACAAGAGGAACATGAAATAAGTGAAAAGAGCAAAAAACAGATCATTATAGACATGAATACATGAGTAATTACTTAAAAAAGGTTGCTCTAGTTATAAGCAAATGTTTTCAAACTAGATTAAAAAATACAATCAGATGCTATTTATAATTGATTTTCTTTAAATATAAAGATAGAGAAAGGCTGGAAGTAAAAGGATGGAATAATATATACCACTGTAACTCTAACTAGAAAAACTGGTGCCGTTATTCTACTTTTAAAATGAATATATGATAAAAGGTAATCCATCAGAAAGATAAAACAATTCTAAATGTGCTTTCACATACCTTCAAACATCTAAAGCAAAAATTGACAAAACTTAAAGGAGAAGACAGATCCATACAACCACCTCTCTCAATTATTGGTAAAGAAAAAGAAAGGAAAAAAAATCAGCAAAGATATAGAAGATCTAAAGAATACTTTTAAAAAACCTCCCTTAATCCACATATATACAACACTGCACCCAACAATAACAGAATACACATTCTTTATAAAGGCATATGGATCATATATCAAAATTGGTCATGTGGGCCATTGAGCAAGTCTCAACAAATTGCAAGACACTAAATCATTTAGAGTACATTCTTTGACCACTTAATTAAGCTAGAAATCAAAAACCAAAAAATAACAAATATCTTTGTTTCACATCCTAAACTAAGACTACAACAAATAAGAACCACCAGCAGTTTTCCACTGCAGAAACTGATCCAGGAATCATTTTTAAACATTAAAATTGTGCTGTAAAATAAATTTACATTTATTTTCAGTTAATTACCAAAAAATCCACATAGCATATCTTTTGGTTAACTTTTTACAGATGAAATAATATATAAAATTGCTTTTCTTAATTGTGTTTGCCTACACATCAGGTTCCCCTCTTAAAGATGTCACTCTATATATCTGGGATCACTAATATGGTAAAGGTTATAGTTGAGTTGAAAACTTTGTTATTAAAAAAGAGCCAATGGGTCAACTTATTTCACATTAGTCAATTGCCACAAAAATAAGAAAACCTTAAGCATGTCACTAACCTTGACAGACTGGCCATATGGTCAATTGCTAGCAGGTGCCCAATAAGAAGTACTCTGAACATGTAGGATTTCTTTGGGATGAGAGAGACCATCACCAATCTTTATGTCCTTATGATGGGCAAGGCAATCTATTGAGAAAAGTATTTCTTCTGGCAACATAGTTTCTACACATACTCTGAAAAGTAAACCAAATTTGTTGAGTTCGTTGCCTCTTTCTGTTTGTATTAGTTATTCTTGAACTTTAGTTCTTAGTTATCTATTCGTATTTACAGGCAAAGATCTTGATTACTGAATATTGTTACCTGGAGTGTATTTCAAGTGACAGTGTTCACCTGGCTCTGACAGCAAAGATGATGACATGGTGCTGGCCAACTGCCAGGCTGCTTGTGTATACAGCATGCCTTTTGGGTGGACACATTTCCTTATTTTGGGGGGCCCATGAATCAGAGGAGATGCTATCTCATTAAAATCTTTGGGACTCTCCCATATCATATTTAGAATTCCAAATTTGTGTCTTTATCCTGTACCAAGTAGAGTCAGATACTTTGAAAGCAGGGTGCTGGTACGGTTGTTCTACCAGCCTGAAATTAACTGGCCAACCAGACATAGCCTATTCTTCTCAGTTCCTTATAGCCTTTAATCTTGGGCTTATTTAAGGTTCCTTTTGTTTTGGAAGATCTTTTCCATCTCTATGGAGCTGTAGGTTCAGCTTTGTTGGGATATGCCATCAGTCTTATCCTATTTGCTTAATACCTCCCAGAAATTTGCACTTCGGATAGCACCCTTCCCTGCTTTCTGTAGTTGCTATGGGTTTATTATTGTTTTACATTTCTTCTGTCAGTTCAATAGAATTCTGGTAGTGAGGAAAGACAAAAGCTGTCAAAATGTTCAGTTACCTCTCTTGAACCAGTATATAAATTTCTATGTCAACTCAGTTGGATTATATGAGCAATTAAACAAAAGTAATCTGAAAACACTTCCTAGTTTACTGAAATGGGAGCCATCTGTCTTAATTCCAACTCCCCATTAATGTCTTAGTAGATTCATTCAGAATCTGCTTTTCCAACCTTGTTTCAGTATAAGAAGTGCACCATCCCATTCCCCAACTCCCTCTTTTGTATATCCAATCTTTCTTCTGTGGGTTCTTCTTTTCTCCTAAAACAGATGATAAATCTTCCCTATCACAAAAATATCTCCTCAGTTTTACCTCCCTCCTATCCTTCACAGCCCTCTCATTAATTCCTAAGCCCTACAGTGATGAACATTGCCAATGCCAAACACTCACTCTTGAGGAAGGCTTCCTTGGAGCTCCATGATCCTATCTCTTTAGGCTTATCTGAAGGTAGTAGGATAGTGGGGATTCTCTCACTGGGGAGTGGAAAGAGCTCTAATTGTGTTTGTCTGAAGATAGTGGGATAGTGGGGATACTCTCACTGGAGGGTGGACAGTGCACTAATGCCAAAGACAGAGAAGAATCATGAAAATTCATCAGAAATGGGGAAAGGATGGAAAACAATGCTGAAAGCCTTCATAAGTCAAAGCCTATGTTCTTTCTTTTCTTAGTCTTCATGTGCAGCATTGAACTCTCTCCGAGGGTACCTTCCCTAGAATTCCATGGTACCACTTGCACTTGGTCTTCTTCCTACCTTTTTGGCAATTCCTTCCTAGTATGAAGGGAGTCATATAATGGGGGAGGTTTCTACAGTATAGAGCGTAATCTGTAAAAGTGCCAAAGATTAAAAAAAAAAATTCCTCGAAATTCATTACAACTTGGAAGGAAAAGATGTAAAACAGGACAAATAGGAAAACAGACTGGAAGTAAGATAAAGTAAAAGGTGGACCTAGCCAGTCAGTTGGGGAAGCAAGCAGAAGTAACCCTAGGTTTCAGACCCACTGAGGTCTGTGTAAGAAGTTGTAACCTTAGTGTTGCCTATAGAGTGGAATGGCTGGCAGATGTCAGGTGCGTGAACCCTTAACTGTAAAGCACTACAAGAGCATTTCTTCTCTCATCTGCCTAATGATAAAAGAGCTTCTCATATTCTGGGTCACAGTTCACTGGTTCTGGGGGCAAATGGTAGCCTGCCTATGGCTGAATGCTGCTCACTGTGCCACCTGAAATAGGCCCAGAGCAAAGCAGATGTTCCTAGAGAAAGTACCACTTTCCCTAGTTAATGCTACAGTACTCTGATCATTCCTTTATCTCATGCCTACTATGTATTAGAACATTTTCTCAGTGGTAAATCATTTTCTGCTTATTAACTTGTGATGGGCTTTGGGTTGTTTTTTAAAATTATATTATCTAATTCTTAAAGAGTTAGATTCTCTAAACCGCTCAAGAAAAATCTTTTTGCTTTCTTTCTTTTAAACAATGTATCTCCCTAGTATAGTGTTTTGCATAAAAATTAAATCAATATCAATTTCTAGAAAACTTCCTATAACATCAACTTTTCATTTAAACTACTTTAAGCATTTTCTATTATACAATCAAACTCATTTTCTTTTTCTTCCTTTATTTAATTTACAGATTAAGCGTTTCAAAATAATTGCAAAAGATAATTAAATATTAGTAAATTTCCTCAGTTAGTCTTATGCAGGCAAAACAAGAAGGAAACATCTGGTCTTCAGTTATTTAAAATTATGTCTTAAACCATTTATTTGAAGGATAAGGAAAATAGGCCAAATTAGACCATTTGAAAATGAACATAGATTGGAAGTAGAGAGATGAGATGAGAGAGTAAGAGGAAGGGTGTACTAGCTCCACAACGATTCCTTCTTGACCTCACTGCCAATACCACTCTCTTGTATTAATTTTCCTCTGCTTATACTCCAGAATCCCTTTACTTCTCAAGCCTTACCATGAATGCATGTCTCTGTGTGCTGATTACTGACAATAGTTGTTAAAGAATAGTAAGAATAGCTGCATAAGATAGGGATATAAAAGAAATGTGCGATAACAATCCATGTTAGGAAATATGAAAGACATATCATTTGGAAAACAACACAACCACTCTACCAATGGCAGAGAACATGATAAAAAGCAGGCTTCAGAGCCAGGGATTGCTATATAGCAAAGCATGAACCTGGAATGAGGATTTAAACAGATAACCAGGAAGGTGCCTGGTATCAGGCATTCAGGCAACTTTCTCTTCACATGACAGTAATAGTTACCTACCTTACAGGCAGGAAGAGTTTGAATGCAGTCACATATGCTGAGTTAACAGCTCAGAAATTTTTCATGCTTTTCAGGTAGATGGACCAAAATGATACCTTTTCAATTCCATTCTCCTAGATTTAATGGTAGCTGCAGAAGAAAAGATAGAGTCATAAGTTTAGGACAATTATAATTAAATTAAAATTCTTCTGCTAAGAAAATTATTAGTGACATCTTGAGTCAACTTCATACAAAATATATGCCATATATGTTGTGTATATTTCTGATCATGGATTAGTGTGATTGTAGCATTTGGTGATGAAATAATGTAGAGGTTGGCAAACTTCTCCCGTAAAGGACTAGACAGTAAATATTTCAAAGCTTTGCAGGACAAGAGGCAAAAATTAAGACATTATATAGAACATAACAAATTATAGAAAATCTAACAAAATGTAGGCAACAAATTGCTTGATTAACAAAATTTGAAATACATTAATAATTGAAACATTAAAAAATATATATCTACTAATGAGAAGAATGGAGTTCTCTCTCTCTTTTTATGATAATATTTCACTTAACAAGGGTTCAAATTTACTCTTCCTGATATCAAAATGGTTGCAAAAGGTCATTTGTTTTTTTTAAAGATTTATTTATTTATTTGAGAGACAGAGAGAAAGAGAGAGAGCAAAGGGGAGGACAGGGGCAGAGGGAGAGGGAGAGAGAATCTTAAGCATGTTCCACTCCCACTGCAGAGTCTGACGTGGGGTTCTGTCTTACGACCCATGAGATCATGACCTGAGCCAAAACCAAGAGTTGGATGCTTAACTGACTAAGTCACCCAGGTGCCCCACAAAAGGTCATTTGTAAAAATCATTTTTAGCTTGTGGGTGGTATCAAAACAGCAGGAAGCTGGCTTTGGTCTAAAAGCTTTAATTTATTGACTTTGGCAGTATTGAGCTTTAAAGCTATCATGATTTGGCCTTTTATAAAAATTGAAGTGTGACTTTAAACTTTTTTTTTTTTTTTAAAGATTTTATTTATTTATTTAACAGACATAGAGACAGCCAGTGAGAGAGGGAACACAGCAGGGGGAGTGGGAGAGGAAGAAGCAGGCTCATAGTGGAGGAGCCTGATGTGGGGCTCGATCCCATAACGCCAGGATCGCGCCCTGAGCTGAAGGCAGACGCTTAACCACTATGCCACCCAGGTGCCCCGATGACTTTAAACTTTTTGTTTTAGAAAATCAATTGACTCCAATTTGCCAAATTTTTCCTTGTAGAATTTATATTAATAAGAGTAAATGAATGAATTCACATTTTTAGATGTTACATTGTGGAAAAAATACTGGTTTTTATTTTAACATACTTTTTTTTTTTTACAAAAGATTTTATTTATTTATTTATTTAAGAGAGAGAACGCATGCACTTATTTATTTATTTAAGAGAGAGAGAATCTCAAACAGACTCGCACTGAGCGAGGAGCCCATGTGGGGCTCAATCTCACTATCCCGAGATCATGGCCTAAACCAAAAATCAAGAGTTGGATGCCTAACGGACTGAGCCACCCAGGCGCCCCTATTTTAGCATACTTTTAATGAGTAATGTCAATGATTTTAATACCTCATCCCTTAGCAAACAAGAGCCAGAATAAGGAAAGAAACCATTACCACATTTCTTTTAAAGCAAGTCAAGCTTTATTTTGAGCTCTGAAATTGCTTGTAATGCCCTCTACACTAGATCTGAGATTTGAACACTTTGCAGTTAGATCCGCCTTAGATGGTAGGTTGTAAATACTAGAAAATTAAGAGAAATACCATTCTCTTAGATTGTTAATTGTTTACATACATTGTTATCCCCACTTTCTCCAAAGCTCTAGATAATAATGAGACGAATCTTCACAGAAGCAAAAAACCAAAAGGACTTAATGTGATAAAGAAGCAAGAAACCAGAACCACATCTGATGAGATTGAACATTACTAATAAAACAGAAAAGGGAAATAATATTCTTGGGATGAACTTAATCCTGGGACGATATTTGACTTTATGGAACTCAGTTGTTAAGGAACTTGAGAGACAATACCTCTCCTTCAGGGTGTCCCAGTTAGAACTGAGAATTACAGGCAAAGGATGCCAAGAAGATAACTGAGCACCATAATCATCAATACAGCAGATAAGAGAAATAGAATTTAAAATATATTACATGCTGAATAAAAGAAAATAGCTACAAAATGAGGTAATAACTTATAAAGAGTTCTGTTTGAGGATCTTAAGCTGTTTTCTAAACTAGTATTATTTCATTCTTACACACTGGAAAATTAAGTCAAAATAACAATCAATCAACTTCTTGTGCCAGAAAACAGCCATTCTTTTCTGGTTGGACCCATTTCTTTGGGGGGGGGGCACTAAATTCTCTTATTCAACATTCATTGGTGATAGTCTTTCTTAAAGTACTAAGAAAATGAATTAAAACTATTCTAAAGTTTTATAGTTTGACATGAAAGTTAATGTTTAAAAGTGAACCAAAGATAAAAGGTTAAAGGGGAAA